>NC_046163.1:66983564-67283564 GCF_011064425.1 Rattus rattus
CTGGTAAAAGACAGAAGGTTCAGAATGAAGCCATCCCACCTGGGGAAGTGATAGGATTTATAGGTTAAACTGTAAATGTTACCACTAAGCCGACCAGAGTAAAGAGAACTGACGACATAATATCACGTCTATAGCAATGTGTCCTACACAGCCAGGCTAAAGAGTGCATTGAAGAAGCCCCACAGGTGCTCTGAATTCAAATTAAGTATAATAACTCATTTTTAAAACATTTTATAGGATACCTAGATTATTAAGTTATTCACATTACCAAATCAGAGAATTTTAATCCATTCTAAAGGGAACATTGTCTAACCCTAAAAGATAATGGTCTAGACTAGCTGGTAAAATGACAGTATATTTTTAACAGATGTAAATGTTACCTTTTGACAAGACACAAGCAATGAATTTTATCATATAAGTTCCTATTGGGTGATTATGACCCAGAGTTTTATTTTTGCTCAAGCAATTACTAAAGTCATGGCTGGATACCTATGCCCATTAGTGGCTGGTTCTGTGTTGGGTTTTTTTTTTTATGATATTATTGATCTCTTGCTGAGCTGAGATTCAGGTTTTATGCCAGATAGCTTGATTAATGGGTTGGTTTCTATAAGTGGACTGAATGGGGATAGAAAGCCGGGGCAGCCGGCTCTGCCAACCCCAAATCCGTCAAGACGCATAGCTCATTATGAAACAGTTATCAAGGATACATGAAAAATTAATTGGGCTCAGTTTGATTCTGAAAAGAATCGGCTTTCTCCTCGGTGCCCCTCCCACCCCTTCCAGATGTTCTGTGCCAGCCCCTGGAGGAACAGCAAAGGGAGATGTATTAATACATTGTATTGATTAGATCAAGACCCCTGACAGTTATTTGTAGAGATACCATCTGGCCGCTGCTCGAATTCCTTCACCAAAAACAGGACGTGACATGTTATTAATCTCAACTCTCTAAGTATAGACAGTTGCCTTTTCTGTTAAAGCACATTTTACCATTCCGTAGGAGAGGGAGACAGACCTGAAGGGTGCAGAAATTAAGGTTATTACACAAATTGAGCCATATGGTCCAAATATTTCAGCAAGAAAATTGCCAGGCAATAAAAATTGCTCCTGCCTTCCTAATGGTGTAAATTACAGTTTAACCATGGCTCTAATGATGTCCTTCTGCCGCGCTTAACTACTGTTACATGAAGGACATTGTTTTAAAAATATAAAAAACAAGTAAATGCCAGCAGCGTGTTTTACAATCTGTTAGTGTGTCATTAAGAACACTGTCAGAAATACATACACATAACGGCAGCCAAGCCAGCATACAAAGAACTCAATCAGAAAGACGGAGTATTTTGAAAACTACTCTAATGTCAAGTACGCGGAACCTTCTGGAAGTTTTTCAGGAGAAGAGCCCTGTCTAGGGCTTTCTTCTAACTCTCCATCTCGTCCATCAGCAGTATTTTTGAAAGCAAGCTCCGCAGCTCATTGGGAGTCATCCACCTGTGTGTCTTACCCTGCAGCCTTCTGCCCTCCCGCATAGATAGGAAAGGAGGAGTAGAGCGGAGGAGTGACCAGATCCCAGCCAAGGATGCCTGTGGACCTCGCTGAGTTCATCTGCTGTTGGCCAGAAGGGACAGGACTCCTCTCCCTCTCATCAGTAACTAGTATTCAAAGTGTCATCTTCCTGTAATTCCGATTCACCCTGGACACACACCGTATTTAAAAGCAGTCTATTTTTATGCCGTTAAGAATCACAAGTAAAGATCCGATTGATACTTCAATTCCTCCTCCCAATATTCTCATGTTTATTAGATGGGGAAAGAAATCCTTGAAACATGGTCTGTTAGGTTAAACTTAGGAGAAAAACTTAGTACAATAAGGCGCATGTAAAATGGGGGGAGGGAGAAAGCTTCAATTCCTGATTCTTTCAGTTCTCTTTTTGTTTGTTTTTTGTTTTCTCCTCCATTCCCCCCAAGAGGAAAGTTTTGGTGTTTAATTTACTCTTGAACTAAAAAGTGAAAAGAAAGAAAAAGGAAAGAAAAAAGGAGGGAAAAGAAACACCCGGAAACAAAGAGTGCCTCATTTGCATAACATTAATATTCATGAGGGGCCTTAAGAAACTGCCTCTCACCGAGTCAAGGGCAGGGAGAGTGATTGGGAGTGTGTTTTATGGGAGTGTTCTTTACCTAGGTGTGCTCATGGCTGCCTGCCTGCTGTACTTGTTTCAAGTTTTTGTTTCTTAGAACACGCGTGTGTATGCGTGTGTGTGCGCGTGCGCGTGCTCATGCGCGCGCAATCGGAGGACGACCCTGTATTTGGTTCTTTTCTTTTTTTTTCTTTTTTTTTTCCGGGGCTGGGGACCGAAGGTTCTTTTCTACAATTATGTGAGTTCCAGGCATCAAACTCCACTCAGGAGGCTTACACAGCAAGTACTGTTACCATCTAACTGCCACTCCTATACTTTTCTAAAACATCACCCTCAGCAAGGCCAGATCTAGCCCACACAGCCACAATCGCCTGCTCTTTCCCCCCCCCCAAATACTCTGTCGGGCTTTCCTTGCATGTGTGTATGTGTTTGTATGGCTATGTACATGCACACATGTATGGATGTGTATGGACATGGAGTCCGTGGGTTAATATTAAATGTCTTAGTCCGTTGCTCTCCCCCTTTTTGTAAAAAACAATATTTGAGGCAGTCTCACTGTGTATGCCTGACCTGGAACCCACAGAGATGTGCCTGCACCTTAGGACTTACTCTTCTTGGTCTCTCGGCAACCTGGAGCTCACTGTCTGACTGGTCTGGGAGCTCCACAAATCTGTTCTTCTCCGCCCCCACCCTGAGGGCTGGGGCTGCAGATGCCCGCTGCACCCAGCTTTTTTGTGGGTGCTGGTTATCCAGCTCAGGTCCCCAAGATTCCCCCCTGCAGACACTTTCACAAACTGAGCCAACTCCCCAGCCCCAACTTTCGTTTTCTCCAGAGCACTCAACTTCATCTGTTGTCCCGTTTTATTTTTCCATCCTGTTTCCTGCTTGTCTCCCTGACCTGAGTGTGAGCCTGGGCTCTGGGGCTATTCCCTATGGCCTCCTCTTTACAGCACCTAGAAAAATGCCACCTTTGCAAAGACCCTTGTTAACGAATCATGAATTAACGATGGCTAAAATCCAATACATAAGAAGCAGCTTGTCTTTTATTTCTGGTTCACCCCCAAACTACTATTATATTCTAGAGATTGAAAACAAACAAAAAAACCCTCCCTGAAGTTCTTTTTTTTTTTTTATCCCAGAAGGAAATCTATGTATTCACAGCTGAATCATCTTTATATTCCAATTTCAATCCGTAAGCCAAGAACTGTCTATATAAATAGGCGAACACGTCACAAACTGACACTTCATTTTATCCCCTCCCATCCACCGCATGGAGTGTCAGCACCTATAACGATTAGTGAAAAGAGAGAAGCTCAGAGACGGCACATGATGTGTGCAAGGCCACACAGCGGACGACAGGGTTATGACTCAGCTGGGGCTCTATCCGACTGTCAGTGCTTTGCACTGCATCATGACACCTCTCGGAGCGGTTGCCTGAAGGAACAAGATGTTATTTTTTAAAAACTAAGTATCGATGAAAACCACAGAAGTCAGATTCCACATGGTTTGATATGATTCATTGCCTGGAATGAACATAGTAAACGATGTATAAAATATTGAGTGCATTAGAAATCACTTGGGCCAGGAAAGTTCAGTCCAGAGAGCCTTAGACTGTATACTAGATTCAAAAAAGAAGAAGAAGAAGAAGAAGAAGAAGAAGAAGAAGAAGAAGAAGAAGAAGAAGAAGAAGAAGAAGAAGAAGAAGAAGAAGAAGAAGAAGAAGAAGAAGGGAAGAGGAGGAGGAGGAGGAGGAGGAGGAGGAAGAGGAGGAGGAGGAGGAGGAGGAGGAGGAGGAGGAGGAGGAGGAGAAAAGAAAAAGAAAGTAGACATGATTTTTTTGTTTTTGTTTTTTATTGGTTATTTTAATTACTTCAAATGCTATCCCCCTTCCCAGTTTTCCCTCCACAAACCCCCATCCCCTCCTTTCTCCTCCCTCCCTCTATGAGGGTGCTTCCACCTACTCCTGCCTCAGTGCCCTAGCATTCACCTACCTTGGGTCATCAAGCCTCCCCAGGACCAAGGAGCCCCCCTCTCAGTGATTCTCGATAAGGCCATCCTCTGCTTGCTATGCCGCTGGAGCCATGGGTCCCCCCTTGTGTACTCTTTGGTTGGTGGTTTAGTCCCTGGAAGCTCTTGGGTGGTGGGGGCTCTGGTTGGTTGGTATTGTTGTTCATCTATGGGTTTGCAAACCCCTTCAGCTCTTTCAGTCCTTGCCTAACTTCTCCATTGGGGTCCCCACGCTCAGTCTGATGTTTGGATCTGCATCTGTATTGGTCCAGCTCTGGCAGAGCCTCTCAGGGGAGAGCTACACCAGGCTCCTGTTAGACAGGATCTTGATTTCATCAGTGACAGCGGCAGGTCTAGTTTCAAAGGTCTGATGGCAACTTTGTATTTCAAGATGATAAGAGGTGCTGTTTTTACAGCCAGCCCCCGCCTGTCCAGTTGGTAGTAAACTAAAGACTTTTTAAAATGTATCTAAATAAACCCCTCAGATGAGACTGCCCTGGGCGGTGGTCGGCAGTTAGAGCCAAGGGTCTGGGGTTAGCAAGCAAGGATTAGAGATTGGCTATGGTGCTGACCACACAAGGTGAAGCAGGAAGGTGGTGGTACTTGGTTCAGCTCAGTGAATAGTCATCAGCAGGAACTAAATATATATAGATATAGATATAGATATATTTCTACCTGTGTCATATCTGGACCGACTAGTCTACAATTACATTTTTAAAAAAATATAATGATAATAAATTCTAAAATTACCACAAGAGCATATACTTATAATCCCAGTCTTCCCAAGGCTAAGTCAGAAGAATATTAGGTTCTAGGGCAGCCTGGGCTACATAGAGTTTCAGGCCAACCTGGGCTAAATAGTATTACCCTATTTCAAAATGATTTTTTCTCTCATTGCCTCTCTATTCCGCAACAGAATATCCCAGAAACTGTATCCCTTTAAGAAAATGTGTTAGTTCTCATTCATAACCAAAAGAGTTTGCAGCAGTGACCCCAGAGTTCAGATGGCAAAGGGGAAAGGGAAGACAAAGACAGTCAAGAAAGGCTAGTCACTGAGAAACTTCAGAAAATTTCCTCACTGAGAATATCTGCTGGAGTTTACAGTGGTTTAAGGAGCTTACTTTGTGCAGTATTCAACTATATCCCAAGCACCATGGGGTATGCATGGGGCGACGTTAACATTGACTTGTGACAGTGCCTGTCTCCATCTTACTAGACTTTCAGCAAAGAGCACAGGTCCCTTGAAAGTACTGAAGGCCTGAACCCAGTATTTGTGTCCCTAGAATAACCAGGTGAAAGGCGTGATAAACCAGCCTCTTGACTCGTAGACCCCTGTCCCGGGACCTGCACTGCTGTCTCTCTTACCTGATCTTGTGTCGCCTCTGATCTACAAGAAGCCACAGGGGATTCTTAAAAGTAGCTTTCTGGGTCTAGGGAAGTGGCTCAGTCAGTGAGCAGGAGGACCCAAGACCCATCCCTCAGAACCTAAAGAAAAACTAAGCATGGACTTGTGTATTCGTGACCTAAGCCCTGAGGAATGGAGACAAGATTTTTCCAGACAGCCCAGCCTAGAGGGAGCACCCCAAGTCGGTAAGAAACCTTTCTCAAAAAGCAAGGTGGATGGATGGGTTCTGAGGAACACCACCCAAAGTTGACCTCTGGCCTCCATATGCACACACACAGCATGAATACACACACGCACCACATACAACATGAACACACACACATACTACACACAACATGAATATACACACACACCATACAACATGAATACACACACATACTACACACAACATGAATATACACACACACCACACACAACATGAATACACACACATACCACATACAACATGAATATACACACATACCACACACAACATGAACACACACACCACACACAACATGAATACACACACATACTACACACAACATGAACACACACACACAACACACAACATGAACACACATACCACATACAACATGAACACACACACACAACACACAACATGAACACACATACCACATACAACATGAACACACACACATACTACACACATGAACACACACACCACATACAACATGAATACACACACATACTACACACATACCACAAACAACATGAACACACACACCACACACAACATGAATACATACAAGTAAACAAATAAATGGAGGAGAGTAGCTTTCTAAATCACTGTGTGCATTAAACTGTGGCTAATTCTCTTCCTTCGTGGCCTATCGTGTTTAGAAATGCTGTAATTAGCACTTTTGGCTTCAACATAGTAGGAGTCTCAGGAGATTCACCTTGTCCTCTCAGCACTGGGCGACCTGGCCATCATGCCGTAAGCCTTGGCATTTGTCCTTAGCAGAGTGATAATTATTTATTAGTGGACTAGATGCTTATTATATTCAGAAATTAAAATTGTTAGGGGACATTGTGCAGAGGATCACATCTGTTGGAAATAAATCACTTAAAAAATTATATTAGTCTCACAGACGGTCAAGAGCAAAGCGAGGGAGGGAGGTGTGAAGGGGTTGAGGAGCTTGGCTTTTAAATCCTGTGAAGTAGAGTGTGGTCACTGTGTTGTCAGCACACAGTGTTCAGACAGCAACTCGGCATTTCCCCTCCTTGAACCCCAGGTGTCCAATTAACAGTGTGTGCTACCTTTTCATTCTAAGATAGTCAGATACATGGAGCTGTTAGACTGGCCTCCAGTCACGCCTAGCAAGGAGTGAATTAAAACAAAAGGAAAACCAAACAAACAAACAAAACATGAGAAGAGACAGAAAAGAAAGGAAAGAAGCAAGGAAGGAAGAAGGGAAGGGAAGGGAAGGAAGGGGAGGGGAGGGGAGGGAAGGGGGGGGAGGGAGGGAGGGAGGGAAGAAGAAAAGAAGGAAGAAAAAGAAGGACAGAAGGAAGGAGGGAGGAAGGGAAAGGGAGGAAAGGAGAAAGAAAAGAAAGAAAAAGGAATCAAAATCAAGAAGAAAAAAAAAGATCTTTGGAGAATTTGTAGTTCAAATGATACCAGAATTTCAAAAGAGGCAAGAATATTTAGACTGAAAGCCATGGGGGTTTGGGGGTGGTGGTTGGCACAAGTTACCTCCCTAAGATCCACCCCTCTTTGTGTTTGCTTAGCATACCCTTCCTTGAGACAGCCTGGTCTCTCCGAGGTTACCACTCTGATTCTGGTAGGGTTGCCCCAGGAGACGCTGCTTCTGTTACCTCTAACAGACCCTCTTCTCATCATCCGAGAGACACCTGAGAAGTTGCTCAACCTTTTGGATGCTCACACTCCCAACTGTGAAAGGACTTGGAAGGGATTCTATAGTCCAAGCTGATCGAGGTTTATAGATTAAGTGTATTAGTCCATATAGCCTCAAGGTGTAGCCGGAAGAAAATGCAGTGTGTATCCACCATCAGGGCCCATGCAGACCAATCCTTGTCTCTCTCCCTTTCTTCTCCCTTCCTTTCTCTCCCATCCCTGCCCTGCACCTCTGTTCTCCAAAATGAACATTAAAAGAAGAATGGTTTTGGGTTTTTTTCTACCTGATAAAACAACCAAGGGAAAGGCAGATCTACAAGATTCTAGACATAAGAAATTCTGGTACCTTCAGAGACAGATCCAAACAGACAACTTTCTATAATCTAATATTTTAATGAAATCTTGGAAAATTTTATACAGATACACATTGTACTTTTCTTTGTACTCATTCCCATTCCCGCCCGGATTCCTCTCAGGGCTGCCTCCTACCCCTGCCCTCAATCCCATGTCCTTTCTTTTCAGAAGGATAGTTTTAAGAATCTTAATGTCCAAACTTTGAAATAACTTAGTAATCTTCATCTGGGGGATTAAGGGTCTTGAAGGAAAATAGCTGAAGGCTGCATGAATGTCAAGTTCAGCCTTCGAAAGTCTGCCCTGGCTCCAGCAGCCAATCTCCCTGAATGAACGTCACGTGAGTGCGTAAGGTCTAAAGAGTCCACTTTTGAGCACGCACCTCGGCCCTCTAGAAAGCTTAGGTCTTTCTTCTTGGCGGAAGAACGTCCTCCATGGTGCATGTCTCTATAGCATACACATCGGATATCAGAAACCTCCGTGCACCAAATACCTTGATCATGCTGTTCTGGGAAATTCTCGCCCCTTCTGAGAAGCCTGGAAGCTTGCTTCCCTGCCGTTTTCTTTTTACTGCTGTATTATTGCACCCTGTTGGGGGATACATCTGAGCATTTCATGTGTCCTACTTTTAAAATGCCCAGATGGTGGCTACGTGCTCTGGTTTGAATTGGGTAGCCCTCATCCTTCATGCTCTGTAGTCTCTCTCCCTGGCTATCAAAGAGACGAGACGAGGGAAATTCTTCCATTTTTCAGCTCCTCTTCATCCGCCCTAATCACCCACATAAATGATGTGTTCACCCAATTGGTGTCAGTCGCCATGATAACTGAACATCGCTTCCGTGCTTCCGCGGGGTGGGGAACCAACTCCCTGTGCACCCAGGGCCCCTGCATCCCACTCCGCAAGAACCCTTTACAGCAAATAACGTGGGAGGGAGCGGCCATACAAATCTACTCGGGGAAAACGAGTAGATTTGAGTGGTCTTCTTCACACTAGGCTTTAAGCTTAACAGAGAATTTAAATAAAATCAACACGGCCTGAGACACCCGAAAACACTTTGGGCCACATTCGTGGCGACCTTCCATAGGTTGAATACATCTCATCCTAGGTCCAGTACATGTCCTGCAGGGTGACATTTAAAGCACACTGATGCTATGCGATGCTTTGGGGTTTTACCTATGTGCACCTTCTGTGCTTTGTGTGTGGGTTTTCACACCCACATTCCCACCAAATGAGGGTCTAAGACATGGGCGTTTCCTGTTCCTCCCCTTCTCCCTTAGGCGCTCAGCACTACGCTGGGGAAAAACATAGCCGTGAATAAAATACTCAGCTGAGGTTTCAGAAACCTCCAGGTCTGGACACAATGGCGGTGTCTTTCTTTGGACAAAGCATCAGCCAAGTTAAACATCTGTTCTTCTGAGTCATCAGAACCCCAGGATTCCTTAGGTGCCCCCGGGAGGAAGGTCACAGGGAAAGCACTGTTCTCCAGTGACAAAGGTGTGCAGGGCATTTTCAGAAGGGTCACTCACTTCGCAGAAATTCCTCAGGAAGTCCTGAGGAGTTAGGGGATGAGACTCAGAGCATTAAGATTCTGGGCCCCAGTTTCCTGGGCCAAGACCTGAGCTCCGGTGACTGATGTAATCCCCTTTGGATTAAGAATCTAGAACCTCACCGTTGCCACCTGCCCCAACCCAACCCGGTGTCAGTCACAGGACTTCAAGGGAACATTGCCCCTTCTTATAAAACTGGAATTCATTTTCATCTGTTTGAAAATATTTTAGAAAGTTTTTTTTAAAAAAACCATAGCTTCTAGAACAATGACTTATGCACCCAATATACCAAATTCGCAGCGTGCTTTCTGTCTCTAGTGAGATGTTTTTCCTATTTTATTAAAATGTCAGACAAAAACGCACGAGTTGAAAACCGCCTCGGATCTGTCTATATGAAAGTAAAGACCACAGTGAGTTGTCAAAACAAATGCGAGCTGTTTTTACTTTTAATCAAGCGAGCTTAGCTGAAGCACCTTTTCTCTTTAAGGTATAATGAATACGGCCTGATCCGTCCCTTTTCGTTTATTCATTTAAAACGCAAATAAAAGCAGATAATCAATAGACCATAATCTAAAACCAGAGGCTTTACAAGTTAATAAGCTTGAGTCAATAGATAACACTATAACGGAGCTCCCAATGCTAAACCTGACATAATTTGCTTTACGATAAGCTGGTTGACTTAATGCTTTAATTTAATTCCAATATTAACTGAAAAATCCGAAGAAAGGGGGAAAATTTAAATCCTATTATATTAAAATATTTTTCGAGCAACAGCTCAATGTCTCCAAGCAACTGCTGATGTGTGCCATTAAAGCCTGCCCAACCGCCCAGGTCTGAGGGCTGATGAATGGTTAACCCTTTGGAGCCCGGTTGGCGCGAGCTACAGACTTTCTCGCTCGCCATTTTGCGGCTCTTATGTCACCCTCAGTCGTCATAGGTTTGCCTTTCGTGTCTGTTCCCCACGATTCAGTGCCAAACCGTCGGGGATGTTGTTGGTTTCACGGGTGTTCCTGTGTGTGTCAGGGGGCTTGTGTATGTGCACGTGCGTGTCTGAGGAGACCAGAGGACAGCCGTAGCCGTCACGTCTCACCTCGTTTTTAAGACTGGGTCTTTCATTGGCCCACAGCTCACCAAGTAGGTTAGCTAGACAGTCAGCAAGTCCCAAAAGGTCTGCCTTTCTCACCTCCCTCCGGCAAGGTCTGGAACATGAGCATCTTCATCCACACCCAGAAGTTTATCTGAGTGAATTAAACACAGGTTCCTGTGCGCGCTGTGATGTACCCCACTGCCTGAGTTATCACCCCAGGCCCATGGTCTCCTGATTGTCTTTATTAATTACGCAGCCCGACTCCTCAGGTGGGAGAACCCTGTAGGCAAACCTGGGCCACAAAGCAGTAGCAGGCCTTTCTTAACACCCAGTAGCTTTGCCTTACAAAGTCTGGTGTCGTGAGTGGGGACAGTAAGAGATATGAAGTCATATTCAAGATGCCTGCAAGGTCATGAGCACAGACTTGCTAGTCCAAATGCCTCCTGTCAAATCCTGATGCTGCCCCTGACAAAATGAACAAAATACATCAACTCTCTCTCTCTCTCTCTCTCTCTCTCTCTCTCTCTCTCTCTCTCTCTCTCTCTCTCTCTCTCTCTCCTCCTCTCTCCCTCTCCCTCTCCCTCTCTCTTCCCCTCCCTCTCTCCCTCTCTCCCTTCCCCTCTTCTTCCTCCCTTCTTCCCTCTCTCCCTTCACCCCCTTGTGTGTGTATAAAATGTGTGTGTGTGTGTGTGTGTGTGTGAGAGAGAGAGAGAGAGAGAGAGAGAGAGAGAGAGACAGAGAGAGAGAGAGAGAGAGAGAGAGATTGATTTGGATTTGGAAAGCACCTTAAAGGGTATTTTAACCCTTTAAGACAAGAGACTTCATAAGCAAAGCGTTCAGAGGGTGAAGAACTTAGGCTTCGAGAGAGTTTTGAGAACAGCAGTACTGGGTCACTGCTCACAGTGGTCGGATGTGTCTCCCAGAGCGGCTGTGCTCGTTAGCCTGACACCCAAGGCTCTACTTGCCAGTCGACACTTTGTGGTTTTGATCAGTGTCGTGGCTGTCACACTCTGATCAGGTGACAGTGTGCCTTGGTTGCCGCTTAACCTGGCTGACTATAGGTCTGTGGCCTTGTGAATGTTGTGGCCCAAACCAAGTCTGATCACTCTGCTAAATGGGTGGGGTGGGATGGGTGGGGTACGTGACTCTTTTGTTTGGAAAGGGTAGTCAGAAAATCACACAGATTTGTTTTTAGGATGAACTCCCCCCACCCCCACTCTGAAATCACGGACTCCCAACTTCCTTTCTTGCTGTAGGTAGCCGTTGTCCTGTGCTTGCAGTTCCCCATGTCTGCATAGTATTGGTCAGTGCCAATCACACGCCCACCCCTTCAGCTGATCCTGTGCCAGCCCATCAGTACCACGCTCACTGCTGGTACTACTGCCCATATTGGATTCAGTGACCACTTAAAGCAGTTCTCAACCCTCCTCGTGCTGCAGCCCTTGAACACAGTTCTTTATGTTGTAGCCATTTTGTTGCTACTTCACAATTGTAATTTTGCTACTGCTATGAATTTTAATGTAAACATCTGTGATTTCTAATAAACTTGGGCATCCCTTGTCAAAGGGTCATTTGATTCGCAGATAACCACTGGTTTAAACTGCCTTCAGAAAGGTAATATTGGCATTAAAAGCAAAGCTGTCACATACACAAAAGAGGCCAGAATAAGCCTCACTGTATGGGATTCTTCAAAAGTAATATGTAAGTCCATATAAGCTAAAATCAAGTTTCAACAAATACAAAATTAAAAACTCTACATTTTACCTTTCAAGGGTGTGCAATTGCAAGTTCTCCACACCCTTAGGACTACAAAAAAAAAATAGTTGTTTCATTTTTTTTTTGTCAAGAAGTTGTGTGTGTGTGTGTGTGTGTATTTCTTTTCTAAATAGCCAGCATATTGCCAATAAGATAATGTATTTAAATAAAAGATAATTTATGCATTCTGCAGACACCCATATGGTGCTAAGCACATTCTGAATCCTGGTCATTCTCTGTCCTCTAAGACTCAAGACCTAGTCAGGAGAAAGGACAACGGAAACAGTTCATGGGAATGCTAGAAAAACAGAATAAGCAGGAAACAAAGGAGGTGACTGTCTGGGGAGTCCAGAAACTCTTAAACGGAGGAACTTTTGAGATGGTGAGGCGTCCCTAAGCCTGGAAGGACGCTGACCAGGGTGCATTGTGAGCAAATGCTGAGCTTTATTGGAGAGTGCCCTGGGACAAAGGCAGGGGAGCAGGGTGAGCAGCGCAGAGGGGCAGGCTGCAGAACCACTGCTGAGGGGGCAACTAGGTCTTCTGCTTCCTGACCAGATCTGGCCCAGCATTCCTCAGGCTGGCAAATGTCAGAGAATAGATTTTGATCCTTCTGCTTGACCCTGACCATGAAGTCACTCTTGAAACAATTAGTGTATCTGGGTACCATTTACAAGTTCCAGAACAAAGCCTGCCTGCTTCTGCCTGCAGATAGCATGAGCTCTTCCTGATGGTAGGGAACGGGTGATTTAAAAAACAAACAAACAAACAAACACAACAAAAACACTCTTACCCAAAGGAGGTAATGAGTCTCTTCCAAGGAAATGGAATCAGGGGTTACAGAAATTAGAGAAACCCCACGGACCAGCAGACTCACCAGTCCTCAAAATGGCAAAGCTGCCACCTGATTTGGGAGCATTTGTTTCTAGTGAAGGGCTCAGGACGCCCTCAAGTGAGGCACTAATACCCAGCCTTGGCTGGAAGACATCTGTGGAATGTGTTCTACCTGCAGCTATGGTATCTGTGGTCAGGCTGAGCAGACTCACGACCTGTGTGCACCTATGGTCCCAAAGGTCCCAGATGATCACTTTAAGCCCTAAGGAGAAGGCGCCACTGCCTGGCCTTCCCACAGAACCTGGAGTCAGGCTGTGTCGACTAACTCAGCCCATTGAGGTCCCACCAACTAGCTCCTGCCTGACACTTTGACTCTATCTCGTCAGTTCTGTGTACACTGGCTGCTTCCTGTCAGCTAAACGCCAAGCGTATTCTCACCCTAGAGCACCTTTTTGCCTCTATGTATTGTCCCGGATGCCTCACAAGGCTGGAATCCTCTGTGTTCTTTCCTAAGCACAACTTCCTCAAGGTCCTGCCTCGCCTATTAGAGCAGTGACCTCGCAGGTTCTTTCCCTCAGTGCGTCTTTCAAGGCAGACATTAAGTAGTAATTCTCACTGACTTGTTCTCTTCAGGATTTCCAGCAATACCAGAGCTTTCTGCTCCTCCTCCTCCTCCTCTTTCTCCTCCTCCTCCTCCTCCTCCTCCTCCTCCTCTCCCTCTCCCTCTCCCTCTCCTTCCTCCCCCCCCTCCCCTCCTCCCTCTCCCCCCCCTTCCCCTTCTCCCCCCCCCCCCTCCTCTCCCTCTTCCTCCCTTCCTCCTCCCCCCCTCCCCCTCTCTTCCTCCTTTTCCTTCTCCTCCCCTCCTCTTCCTCCTCCCTCCCTCCTCCTCCTCTCCTCTTTCTCCTCTTCCTCCTCCCCTCCCCTCCTCCTCCTAGATTCTTCTCTTCCTCATCTCCCTCTCTTTTTTCACCCACTTCCCTTTCCCTCATTGTGGCATAGGACAGAATGAGCCTGTCCCTGTTTCCTGTGATTTCTCCGAAGCCTAAGGGGCGTCTAATAGTGCATGCATACCGTACACTGACTGGGGTAAGATTCTCTTACATGCGTGTCACCATAGTTCTCGTAGCTTTCTGCAGAATAGATTATCAGGGTAGAATTGCTGGGCACAGACTGTGCACATTTTTAATTTTGATGGATCAAAAGTGCTGTTCTTTAATATTTAGTGTGACTGATTTGACACTTTAAAATTTAATTATCACAAATTTAATTTTTTTCGTCTTCCCCTTTGACAAATATGCTATCTCAAGCTATTCTTTTTCCCCTCGGTGTTTTTATGGTAATAGGAACATCATCGTATATACTGCAAGGATTCTGGGGAGTTTTTGTGGGTTTTTTCTTTTTTGTCTTATTTGATTAATTGATAGAGCCAATTTTTCCAGAAATCATCTGGGACTCAAGTCCTCATTTTCTACTGACCCCTCTCACTATGAATGAATGGTATACTTAGAGAAGAAATGCCCGCCCTCTTTCCTCACCCTCCTCCTCTCTGTGCAGATGTTTAGCCAAGTGAAGGCATTGAGGAATACACAGCCCTAACTGCTGAATGTTATGTTGGGAACATGTAATAGTTCAGCAAAGAGGTCCTGCCTAGACAAGACTAGCACAACACCTCACAGTCACACGCGAAGGGAGTTTGGGGGTCGTACGTTCTTTAGGTCTCTGTGCCTGGGTTCTAAAGCACAGGTGGTGTCAGAGCTGAGAGTAGGTACTTGCATGGCCTCTGAGCTAATCTTGCTTCCCAGCCATCAGCAGTAGCTCTAACTTGCAGGTGTTTGATCTGTGCAAGATGTTGGGGCAAGGATGCGGCTAGATCCACACTGACTTGTGCCGACTGCAAAAAAGCCTAGAAGGCAGGAGAAAGCAGAAAACCCAGCTATAATTCAACTCATTTTCTATCTTCCTAAAACCCATTGTCTTTATTCATTTGTATGCCTGTCTGTCAGTATATCTATATGTCTGTGTGTCTGTCTGTACATGCATATATATGTGTGTGTGTGTGTGTCTATGTGTCTGTATATATATGTGTGTGTATGTGTGTGTATCTGTGCACCTATACATGTGTCTCTGCATCTGTGTGTCTATGTGTCTGTCAGTGTGTCTATGTGTCCATGTGTGTATAAGTGTGCATCTATGTGTGTGTATATCTGTGCATCTGTATGTCTGTCTGTGTATCTCTGTGCCCATACACGTGCTTGTCCATGTAGGCACATGTGGAGGCCAGAGGTTGAAGTTGGGTGTCCTCAGTTACCCCTTCACCTTATTTTTCTGAGTCTGGGTCTCGCACTGTACCCAGAGCTCATCATTTTGGATAGAGTTACAAGTGTACACCGATACTCCTGGCTGCTGGCTTCCTCCTTCCTGGAGATCTGATTCAGGTCCTTAGGCTTAGCAAATGCTTTCCCCTCTCCAGACTTTGTTTTGTTGCTGTTGTTTGTTTGTTTGTTTGTTTGTTTTTAAAACCTCTCTTGTTTCTTCTTTTTTCTTTATTGGTTTTTTGAGAATTCCATACAGTGAGTTTTGGCTGTGTTCACCCCTTCCCCAGCTCCTCCCAGATTCCCTACCTACCCACCTTTACATGGTCCTTCCCCACCCTCATTCATCAGATTCAATCTCCATTACCCATGTGTGGCTTCCTACTGGGGCCTGGTCAAGGTACCATGGCAATATTCTTTCAGAAAGCTGCCTCTCCTCCCAACAGCTTGGGTCTTGGAGCTCCTCAGCCAACCTCAGCTAGGGGCGAGACTTCGTATTCACACCTCCTCTCTATGTTTAGATTTGGTTGGGCTTGAGCGTGCACAAGGCTGGTGCACGCTGTCATAACCACCATGAGTTCATGTGTCCTGTCTGAAAGCCACTGTCCCCTTGTGTTTACTCACCACCTCTGGTTCCCATAGTCTTCCCGCCCCCTATTCCACAATGATCCCCGAGCCCTGGGAGAAGAGCATGCAGGATAGAGATTCCACTTAGATATAAGCATCCCCTAGTCTCCTATTCTACGTACCCTGGCCTGTTGTAAGTCTCTGTGTTGATTGCCGTCTCCTACAAACAGAAGCTTCTCTAATGAGGCTTGCGGGAACATGATCTACGGCTCTAACAGTAAAGGAGTCCATTGCACACTATGTCCACGTGGCTTGGGCCTGTGACCTGTCTTGTCACAGGTCCTTGTGCCAACAGTTGTGGCAGGTACGGTTGATCTCATGGGGCAGGACTTGCGCGCAAACAGAAGGTGTTTGCTTACTCTCAAGGCATTCATGGCACTCTTGCAGCA
Organism: Rattus rattus; assembly: GCF_011064425.1. Lineage (NCBI taxonomy): Eukaryota > Metazoa > Chordata > Mammalia > Rodentia > Muridae > Rattus > Rattus rattus. Next base: position 66,999,866 of record NC_046163.1, read on the forward strand.
ATGGGCACGATGCAGGTGCCCGGCCTGCCTGTTTCACAGCGAGGTGAGAGGCTTTAAAAAAAAAATCTTTAGATCTATTCTTTGATAGTTTCATAAAATACGTAATGTGTTGTGATCGTGTTTACCCCTGTTCTCCTCCTACCCCCTACCTCTCCTTCTGGTCCCCTTCTTCCCAGGACGGCACTCTCCTACTTCTGTCTCTTTACGCATACGTCACTGAATTTGGTTAGGGTTGCTCTCCTGTACCCAGACCTAGGGTTATTGACTAGATCGTTACGCCGAGGTACTCTGCAAGAGTGGATAAGGCTGCTCCCAGAAGCTGTGGATTATTACACAAAAACTTCCAAAACCAACAAAACAATACAGGCTACTGACACCACTCCTGTTTTCCACCACCACCACCACAACTAGACGGTAAGAGCGAACATCCTTGCTTTGGTTGCTGGACTTAGAGTCGTCACACGGGAACCTGACTAAAACTCCTGTTTTCTGAAGTAATGATGATGATGATGATGATGATGGTGATGGTGATGATGGTGGTGGTGGTGATGGTGATGATGATGATGGTGATGATGATGATGATATAGCAGACATTTTGATGGAGATGGTGTTGCAAAGGTTTTCAGGCCTTCTTCCCAGAAGTGGCTCTTGGTTGCCTGAGGTGGCGGCAGTCTCTTCTTGGCAGCTGAGCAGCAGTTGAGTACGTGGGTTACGTTCCCGTCTCTCCACAGCACTCCAGGGCAGAATGCTCAGGTCTGTGTGTTACAGCAGCAGTCGTAGTGCAGAACTCTGAATGCAACCAATTCTCACAGATTTCTGCTCCAATGTCACTCAGGTGACATTAACAGCCCCTTCCAGTTCTGCAACCCATCCTCTCATGCTAACTTCCTCTGTCCCTCCTGACGGGCCACTTGCTAGCCTCCAGTGAGACTGCTTCTTCCCGGTCCAGAGTTCCACACCACGCCCCACCAATGCCTTCTGTAAAGATTCACCTCCTGTCTTCTGACTTCAAAAAGGCTGCTCTGTGCTTCCCTCACAGACAGCAGAGCCAGGTTCTGAACTGGACCCGTCTCTGCAGCATGGACCAGCCCCACCCAATTCAGATTAGTCAGAATCCAGTTTCCATCCATGTTCCCCCTTCAGGAAGCCTCTTGTGTACAAAGGCTCGAAGTGGTTAAAGAATATGGAGCCAACAAGATGGCTGCAGAGGGGGGATGGCTCTGGGGGTAAAGACATATTCTGCAGAGCCTGAAGACCTGAGTTGGATCCTGAAGAGTCACATGTTAGAAGGAGAGAACCAACTCTCACAAGTTTTCCAGTGAACACCACACAATCACCGTCTCTCTGTCTCTCTCTGTCTCTCTGTCTCTCTCTGTCTCTCTGTCTCTCTGCCTCTCTGTCTCTCTGCCTCTCTGTCTCTCTGCCTCTCTGTCTCTCTCTGTCTCTCTGTCTCTCTCTGTCTCTCTCTGTCTCTCTGTCTCTCTGTCTCTCTGTCTCTCTGTCTCTCTCTGTCTCTGTCTCTCTGTCTCTCTCTGTCTCTCTGTCTCTCTCTGTCTCTCTCTGTCTGCCTCTCTCTCTCTCTCTCACACACACACACACTCACACACACACACACAGAGACAGAGACAGAGACAGACAGAGAGACAGAGACAGAGAGACAATAAATGTTTAAATGTAATTTTAAAAACATTTGAAGAATTGAGTGCAACTGTCCCCTGACAATTCTGCATGTTTCCCTGACCGTGTAGGCTGCTCCATCTCAACTACCTGGTGGTAACACCTGGCACACATGCGAAACCAGCGGCCAGGAGACTGGGATGCACCCGCCATCCCTTTCTTGTATTGTGAATTGATCTTTGATTTACAACAGTTCTGCATGCATGTGGGTTGACGTTCATAAATTTCTACTCCTTCCAGCAACAGCTCCAGGAACAGAGAAGGCTGAAGAGCCGTTCATCTACTTGCGAAATCAGTAGAAATATTCTAATAAAGTTACCGCTTTTTGGTCTTGGGAGTCTTAGCTTGGTTTACCATGCGTTTAATTATCTCTCCAAGGTTGAGGTGCTGGTAACGAGTAGACATCATAAAGGCATCACTTCTTAAGTCTAATTTCAGTTGTGTAAAGTAAACACTGAATGCAAATATGTTGATCAACATTCGAGGAACTCAAATGTTACTTTTTCTAAATAGAAAAAAAAAATAAAGAAACCCATAGAACCCACCCATAAGTCAGATTATCTGGGTTGATGAAAACTGGAAAAATATTTCGTTAGCATCAGGGCATAGAAAAGGCGCCCAGCTGACTGAAGCTACTCCCTCTAAACCTGTGGCTTAGCAAATGGTAAGGTGCGGTGAGGTACGGTGAGGTATGTGAGGTATGGTGAGGTATGTGAGGTATGAGGGTGAGGTATGGTGAGGCACGGTGAGGTACGGTGAGGTACGGGCGAACCTGGTGCAGCAGGGGAGCCTGCTGGCTTCTCCTGGTCTGCTCCTCTGCTCGGCCTAACTCTCCAGCTCCCATCTTCAGCTTCTCCTTGGCTTTGTCATAGTTGTGCTGGCAGCACTTCCAATGGAGTGCTCTCCTTACCCTTTTGAAGTCGCTTGTTTTCTAGAATTTTGCATTTATGACAACTGAGGGGCCGGAGGAATTTGTAAGCCAGAGCTGATCTATTTTAGGATAAAAAGCCAAGGAGGACAAATAAAAGGCAGAGAGGCAGAGAAATCTCACTGGCGTGGGATGGAGCAGTGGTGCCCCACGAAGATTAACCCTTTTCCAAACTGTAGTTAGCGCATAATACTCCTTGATGGGCAGAGCGGCCCCTGAGCCTCTCCACATTGGCTTCATTACTGGGAGCAGCGTGAAGAAGCCTCCTCGGGGCTGAGGTGGATGGGCTTAGTGAAAATGCTCCACAAAGACCAGAGGGAAAGCTCTGGAAACTGCTGGATCATCAGATCAATAGACTCAAAGGTGACTGAGTTAGGTAGCTTTCTGCCGTTTAAACATTTGCGCAGGGACTATCCCCATGTAGCCTTTTATTGACAGCTACAGATCAATGGTAATTTTTGATCATTTTCAACCTACATAAACCTATTGACCCCTTGGCCACCTTTGGGGCACTTCAAGTCGTCAAAAATAATCAGAGGAGATGGTGTAAAATTGTCAGACTGCCGAAGACTCCAAGTAGTCTCCCGTGTCCCCAGGAGCGGAGTTGAGAGGTTAAAATGTAGTTCGAATTATCAGCAGACCCTCAGCCGGCCAAGCCTCCCATAGACTCCCGTCTTCCTGCTTCATAAACGATACACAGATTCGCATCCCAGCTCTGACACATACGCAAATAAATTTTTAAAAAATGAAAGAGGCTGAAAATCACTGGAACTATCAGACGGAGAAACCAGGTTAGGGTTACCAGAAGAGATCTCGTCCCACTTAGCTTGTGGGGCTAATCTTCATTGGTAGATAACAAAAGCTGATCTACCCCTAGAGTAGACCATGTGGCAAGGTTTCCGGCATAGTGAGGATGAGTCGATAACCAAGAAGGAATTGGCAAAAGCAGACAGCATGAAAGGGCCAACCGAGGCCGGATGTCACTGCAATGGCTGAGTGCTTCCCTGACATACAGGAAGCCTCGGTTCCAACCCAACGCCACATAAGCCACATAAGACAGAGCGTGATGGCCGTGGTGGCCATGCCATCGCTCAAACCTGGGAGGTAGACACAGAATTTACAACCCAGGGTCATTCTCTGACACACGGCAAATCCAAAGCCAGCCCAGGACACGTGAGAATCCCAGCCAAACAAGGAAAACAAAAAGTTGTTTAATAATTAAAATCCCAGGAGAGGATAATGTGGTGGGAGAGAGCAGAGTAGAGGAAACCAGAAAGGGAGGAGAGAAACAATGTCAGGGTGAAAACATCCAGAGAGAGAAAGGAGAGAAGGTAGGAGGAGGAGAGGAGGAAACAGAACCTAGAAAACACAGGAGGGAAAGAGAAAAGTGAAGGTAAGCCTGAGGGGTGGGGGGAGGGGCAGCTCTTCAGAAATAACAAAGTAACAAGAGAACTCTTCCCCTGTAAGATGTAATTATACATATCAAGGTACACGTAGGCCAGACTAGAAAAACACTGTTAAAATCACCCTTCGCAGGACCACACCTTGAAACGTCTGTTGCTGGGTTGGTGCCTGAGACCCACGCAGGCCCCGTTTCTGCTGGAGACAGTGGAGGTTTTCAGGCAGGGCCATCTTGAATCCTTTCGCTTTCAAGGATCTGAGCCATAAATGTTTATTAAAAGAATCTATAATGAAATCAGCTCTGTTATTTTTTTTTTTTTTAAACTGGTTGCCGGGAGTATGGTGGAAGACAGTACAGCCGGCTGTTAATCACTAGGTACTCACGTTGCGGAAAGTGTTTGATAGTATTGCCATCTAGGGGCTGAACAGAAGTCTCTGCTCTGAGGTAAACCGGAGCAGGGCAGTCGCCACTACTGACAACAAGCAAACGCTTTTGCTTTAGAGCCCACGTGGTTCTCCGGTTTCTTGCAACAAAAACTGTCTCTTGAGTGTGCCCCAGCCATCTACTTTCTTATCCACGATCCGTTAGAGGTGACTCTGGGTCACTTTGGGGCGTCTGCCTTCATTGGCATCTATTACTGACTCTTCCGAACAAAGAATTATTCTTTTTTGCATTATTAATCTTACCCGTGTTTGCCCTATTTCCAGAGAAAAGAAATCATTTGTCAGAAAAGGATGCTTGTAATCAGGGCTGGAAGCGCTGTCGGATTTAATATTCATTGTGGTCATCCTGGTTCGATGCTATATTTATCTAAAAGACCAATCCAATGTTGTGGAGAAATAAGTTTTTAAATATTCATGATCTAACTTTTAATATTTTAAAAAAGAGAAATTAGTATTTCTGTAAAATTTGTTTCATAGTCTGGCCGCTTAGCAAATGTTTAAATATTAAAAGATTTCGGGAGGTTAGCGTGTAATATCATAATGGGACTTACTGAAACAGGAAAATTGACTTTACGAGCCTCAGATCCATAAAGGAAATTGTATTTTCTCTGTCCAGGTTTCTCACAGAATAGGAGCGATTGCTCAGCTGAAACTTAAAACCAGGAGTGGGAGGAAAGCTCCGAAAATATATCTACAGTTTTTAGTTGTACTTTTTTTTTTTTCAGTTTCCAAATGACATTTGGAAGTCCCCAAAGTAAGGACCAGACCTTCCTCATAACTGTGCCTGAGTTCTTAGCCACCACCTGTGAGAAATTACTCTTCTCCCTACCTTTACGCAACCAGTAAAAGAAACACTTGATAAACTGTCAATGTCACATTTAAACATCAAACAACGCACACTGGTCACATGTATCATGACAAATAAATGGCATCACTCAGCCAAAACTCAGTCATGATGGTTTATACCCAGGTCATGTTTCACAGAAATATCCCCTCTCAAAACTTGCGTGTGTGTGTGTGTGTGTGTGTGTGTGTGTGTGTGTGTGTGTGTGTGTGTGTGTTTACTCATGCATATGTTGTTACCCCCCTGTTGCAAGCATAATTCCTACCTTAAACAGACATATCTATCTAGCCCAGATTGGCAAAAACGCCCCAGGGCCTTTCAGAGTGCTAAGATTCTTAGCCCCAGCTAAGTTATGCAAAATATGTTAGATGTCTCTCTGCAAGCAAGAAACAAACAAACAAACAAAAGTAATTCTCCAATCCCTTTCTTCTTCTTGATCGGCAGAGGCGAAATTCTCAAAGCCTAGATACCAATCACTCTGGGCGCTTCTCATGGTCTTAGTTACGCTGCTGCTACCAGATAGGAATGGCTTCACGTTTACTTTAATACAGACTTCTCCGAGGGGGTTTGTACGTTTTCAGTTCAGTGGTTTGTTGCTGTTTTCTCAAGTTTGTCTTATGGAATCTGTAAGATATAAATGCACACCAGCATAGTAACAGGGGGAGGCTGCGAGGCAAAGGGGTCTCCTGTACAGACAAGCAGCACTGGGGACTAGGATTGTCCTGTCCTGGCAGCACTCACAAGGACTTTCCATCACCCTGGTGACAGCCCTCTGTGGTCTCTGGTATGCAACTTGGGGCCAACGGATCTCCATGGAACTAAATGGAGTTCTCATCCCGGGCATCACAATTTGTAGGTTGGTGAACTCTGAAAACCCAAAGGTCCCATGTGATTCGACTTCTCCACCGATCTGAAACCATATAACAGTGCGATGGTCTCAGCCTTCCGAAGGCTGTGACCCTTCATTACCATGCCTCATGTTGCAGTGACCCCCCAACCATAACATTCTTTGCCTTGCTACTGTGCAGCTGTCATTTTACCACTGTTACGAGCTGTAACGTAAACATCTGATATGCAGAATACCTGATTCTCCACCCGTGAAAGGGTCATTCAACCTCCAGGTTGAGAATTTCGCTGCATGCCTTGCTGTATTCAAAACAAGAGCAAGCAAGATAACACCTACCTTCTCCCCAGTGCTAGTCGAACCTTGGCTGTAGAGCTATGCTATAGTTGCTGAAACAGTGTGTCCCTGACTTGGCCCTGCAGCTCAGGGAATGACCTTCTATCCTCTTCTTAAGGACACCTAACCTGCCATCTTTCTTACAGGGATCAAGCCGTCAAGCCCATCTCTTTGGCTTGGAACCATTCACGACGTACCACATCGGTGTGGCAGCTGTCAACCGTGCAGGGAAAGTGTCAAGCCCCTGGACCCTGATTAAGACTTTAGAGTCTGCCCCAAGCGGACTGATGAACTTCACAGCGGAGCAGAGAGAAGGCGGCCGGGCTCTGCTGCTGCAGTGGTCAAAGCCAGTAAGGACCAACGGAGTGATCAAGGTAAAGTCCACCTTGCGTCATCGTCCACATGAATAGATGAGCCCTGACACACCATCAGGCCACTGTGAGAAAACCAGCTTCACAGCCGGGCTAATTCTCCTTGATGGCTCCTCTAGGCACTTCACCCCAGATCAGTGAAGAACAGCCAGGGGAGGGGCGCCATGGGCCCAGCAGTGTGCCGAGATTGCCCCATCTAATCCACCCATCAGCCTCACTAGGTGGGACCCACTAAACTTGACGAGGCTCGTAAACGTTAAGTAGATGCTTTGGGGCAAAATTGCCAGAGCAGAGGTGGGATTTGAAGTCAAGGAATCCCAAAAGCTCTGAACTCTAAATGACCCTGGCCTTCCTGCCCCCCAGAGCTGTCTTCCTTCCGGAGTTTCCATCAGACTTACCTAATTCACTAAGTAAGACACACCTGGCCTGCTACCCCTTGACTTCCACGCATAGCCCTCAGAAAACCATCTATAAACTGTAGCACGTAGAAGTGTCTTCTCACCAACCTGGGGATGTAAAGGAGACAGAATTTCCGTGAACAGCTCACATGTGAAGCGCTGAACCCTTACCCATGTGAGGTAGACCCACCTCATCTTTTTGATACCCTCCCCAAGGTTGGCAGCAATTTAACCGTCAGTCCTCTCCTCTGGCTTTCCCACTCTGGTCCTTCCCTGGGTCAGGGTGGCAGAACTCCCAGCCACCGCTGCTGTAGCCACTGCCTGCTCCTGTCTTTCTCCCCAGATGGTGGAGATGGCCAAGGTCTACTTCACAGGAAAAAGTTAGGACTTAGCGTCAACTCAGAGTCCTTTAAGAAGACAGGCAATAACAGCTCTAGCCCAGGGGTCTCTGGAGCCAGCTCTAACCTCCTGAGCCTGTCCCTTTCTGGGCTGCCTCTGCTTAACCGAAGGCCCCCAAAGAGGCAAGCCACCCTTCTACCAGCAGACGTCAGACAAGGCTTCCTCCAGGGCAAGAGACCTAAATCCCCAACCCTAAATCCTGAATCTTGGCTCTCAGGCTCTCCCCAGCAACAGAGCTCCCCCTCTACCCATCAAAGCTCTTCCTGTGTTTATTCTCCCTCCCCAAGACTGCTTCTCTAGAATGTGATTGACAATAGGAATATTGACTTCTCTTCCCTTCATCTGCATTTCACCAAATATTTATTGAGCTTCTACTAAGTGCTGTGCACTTATTCAAGAGGGAACAAGATAGGAAAGTCTCCCGCTGTCAGGGCCCTTACATGGGTATGAATAAATGCAGGGGAAAGTGTTGAGTCAAAGAGGGACAGACGCCCAAACGGTAAGCTGGTAAATAAACAAGCAAGGGAGATTCAGGGAGCCATGGATGCTATAAAGAAAATTAAATAGAGTCATGTAATTATGCCTGCTCAGGCTATTTTAAAATGGATAATCATTTGAATTGAGTTGACATTTGAGCTGAGCCCTGAATGACAAGATAGAGGCAGTCATGTGAAGATATAGGAGCAAAAAAAAAAAAAAAAGTTCCAGACAAAATGAACAGCAAATGCAAGGCCCAGAGGCAGGAGTGACCTTGTGTGCTCAAGAAAATAGAAGCTTGTACAGAAGGAGGAGAAGATGGCACCAGGAGAGACTAGAGGCAGGGTGAGCCCAACCTTCTGGGCTGTGACAGGAACAGGGAGTTTGTTGAGAGTTGATTGGAACATCACCAAAGGCTTTAGCAAAGGAACACCTTCCTCACCCCAACTGCACACCCATGACCTGTGAGAGACTAGGGGAGTTTAGAGCCTGTTGGAGAATTCAGGGTAGAATTCAAATTAAATGGCCCAAATCAGAGTGGAAATTGTAGAATGGAGAAAGATGGGGGCGTTGGAAATGTATGTACAGGGGAGAGAGGAGAATTGTAATAACTGGCCAGATATGAAGGAGGAGAGGCAGTGCCTCCTCAGACTGCCTTCTGGGCTCTGACCTTGAGGTGTTAGCTAATTGGGAAGGAAAAGTTGGAAGAGGAACAGGTTTGAGGGGCAAGTAAATAGAAGTCAAAGTCCGGACCTCCACTGGAGGCTGTCACTCCACAGATGTCGGTTCGAGGACAGCCATGTTTAAAACCACAGTGATAGAAGCATCATGAGGAGAATGCAGTTAGCTATGAGGAGGAGATCCTAGAGTCTCGCACTAAGATACAAGGAATTTGGGGATCATAAAGAGGAAGAATAGCCACAGGAGAATGAAATGAGAAAGGACACTGAGAGAGGGTGGTGAGTAGGCAAGGAGAGAAGAGAAGCAAAGAGAAAAGACTAGATGTTGTTGAGATGAGAAGAGACAAGAGAATGGAAAAGTAGACCCAGACCGGGGAAGGGCAAAGTCACTGCAACCTTGACAGGAAGATGCTGTGCTAGAGGATACCCTAATGTGGTGGATTGTGGGAAAGACGGTGATCAAGAAAGATGGAGACTCATTGAAGAAACTTAGGTGGGAAGGACAGCAGAGACATGGGACAGTAGCCAGGAGACTGAGGTACTGAGGCCTTTATAAAAATCAATGAGATGCTAGAGCACACTTAGACGCTAACAGAGATAGTCAGAGAGGGAGAGACCTGGTGATGGAAGAGATGAGGTGTGACATCCTAAGAGTGAAGATCACAGAAAAGGAGGGGGAGTGACAGGTGGCTTTTAACTGGGCATAGACACTTCAGTCCTGGTGAAGATGACCCCAGGTGCTCTTCAGCTCACCTTGGGATACACCCAAACAAACCCACCACTAGCTGAAAATATTACTGAACAGAAAATGTGTTCTAAACACATAACCTCCGAGTGCCATGATTGGCCTACTCTAGATATTCCTATACACACTCAAATTAGCCTTCAGCGGACCAAAACCATCTCCCACAAAGACTATTTTTATAATAAAGTATTAACCGTGTGATTTGTTCAGTATAAAACTGAAGGTTAAGAAAATGGCCGTTCCAATATGTCTCCTCACCAGACTGTAGGTCAGAGGCCATCTGGAGTATCAGACTCAGGACTGACAGGAGTGGAAGGGTAACCAACAGTAGGCAATGTGAGAGCCAGCGAGCCTTCCTAACTTTATCAGTATCTCAATGAAGTAGACTTGATGTCAACAAGCAACTGTGAGGGAGAGAACAGTGCGCTGGCAGTGAGTGGGGAGAGGGCGAGATATAAAATAATTACCTTGGACAATAAGAGAGCAACTGCAAAGAGGAAACAGGGTTAGCTTCTGATAATTAGCTAATAGAGATTTATGAACCAGCCAGACAGTGTTTGTCAGTTCCGTGTAATTACAAAGGACTGCTGCAGAGGTTAAGACTCTGCATGTGATGAGCACAGATGGGCTCGCCCAGACCAAAGGCAATACCACCAAATGAGAGATCAATTCTTCTTGACTTCAAAGCCATCTCCCTCTCCCATGTTGTTATTAAAACCATGTAAATGGGTGTCCATACTATATATATTGTATATATTGTATACATGTATATATTTGTATAACATAATGTGAGCCTACACACACAGACACACACACACACACATACACACACACACTTTTTCCACCCTCAGATCCTGTAACAAGGATGGTTAGCAGTATAACCCCATTCCACAGAAAGTTTGGAGGAAGGCGGGTTGCTCATATAAACCCCACATACCCAAGTCAAGATGAGATCAGGAGCATAGCATATCCATAAACAGGAGATCTGAAGGTTCTTCTTCCCATTCAAACCTCCTGAGGGCCAAGTGAGCCTCAGTATTTCACAGCCTGAGGTCTGGGTCAATGCTTAGATGTTCTCCAACCTTTTAGATCCTACCCCAGTTTTCTGTGGACCTTCCATTAACTGTGACAGATCCTGTGTCTAAAGTCAGCATGCGAATGCTAATGGGTTAGGACCGCTGGGTTCAGGCAGGCTTGTGAATGTTTCAGAGAGACTAAACAGCTGCAAGGACCTCACAGCGCTGACATCCTCCTCTTCCCTTCGTCCTGCAGGCATACAACGTCTTCAGCGATGGGCTCCCGGAGTACTCGGGCCTGGGTCGACAGTTTCTCTTCCGGCGCTTGGCCCCCTTCACTCTCTACATCTTGACCCTGGAGGCCTGCACAGCAGCGGGCTGTGCTCACTCGGTGCCCCAGCCTCTCTGGACAGAGGAAGCTCCTCCCGATTCTCAAATGGCTCCTACCATCCAGTCTGTGGAGCCCACCAGTGTAAGGCTGCACTGGTCTCAGCCCGCTAACCCCAATGGGAAGATAATTCGTTATGAAGTGATCCGCAGATGCTTGCAGGGAGAGGACTGGGGGAACAGGACAGTGCAGGCAGACGAGAACACTGTCTTCACGGAATACAACACGGAAGGGAATGGGTGGGTGTGTACTGACACAGGCCTGCAGCCATGGAGGCTGTACGCGTACAGAATCTGCACGTGGAATTCCGCAGGGCACACCTGTAGCTCTTGGAGTGTGGTAAGAACATCGCAAGCACCCCCAGACGGCCTCTCTCCACCAGAGGTATCCTACGTGTCTACGAGTCCCCTCCAACTGCTGATTTCCTGGTTTGCACCCCGACACGCTAATGGCGTCATCCAGTCCTATAGACTTCAAAGGAACGGAGTGTTCGCTGCTGCCAGTTTCAACGCCAGCACCTTCAGCTACACGGACAGCCAGCTGCTTCCCTTTACAACTTACAGTTACGCTGTCCTTGCCTGCACGGGTGGTGGGTGCTGTACCAGTGAACCCACCAACATCACTACTCCTGAGGCATCTCCAGCAGGAGTCAGCCCTCCGGTTCTTTGGGCCATCGGTGCCCACCAGATAAATGTGTCTTGGTCCCCACCATCAGTCCCAAATGGAAAGATTGCTAAATATTTGCTTCACTGTGATGGCGAGGAGCACTTGGCTGGGCAGAACTTGTCCTTGCTGCTCTCCAACCTGCAGCCTTTCACCCAGTACAATGTCTCCCTGGTAGCCTGCACAAAGGGAGGGTGCACTGCTAGTAGGGTCGCATCCGCCTGGACAATGGAGGCCCCACCAGAGGACATGGACCCGCCCACACTGCACGTCATGGGCCCAGAATCAATAGAAATTACATGGGCACCTCCAAGAAACCCACATGGCCAGATCAGAAGTTATGAGCTTCGGAGAGATGGAGCCATTGTGTATATAGGGCTGGAAACTCGCTACCATGATTTTATCCTTATTCCAGGTGTCCAATATGGCTACTCAGTGACTGCCACCAACAGCCGGGGCAGTGTCTCGAGCCCACTTGTCAAGGGTCAAACCAGCCCCTCAGCTCCCTCAGGTTTACAGCCCCCAAAGCTCCGTCCAGGGGAAGCTCTTGAGCTCTTAGTGAATTGGGACCCTCCAGTGAGGACAAACGGCAAGATCACCAACTACACGCTCTTCATCCGAGAGCTGTTGGAAGGAGAAATCAGAACTATGTGTATTAACACAACACACAGTTCTTTTGGCACACGGTCCCTCGCAGTAAAGCACCTGAAGCCATTTCACAGGTAAGCAGCCAAGCTGGGGTTTCTGGAAGCAAGTCATTGTTCTTCTGTGATACCGTGGCCAATGAGGCTCCCAAGGCAAGATGCATGAGGCCAGTTCCTGCCCTCCTCGTTTAACTACAGCTCGTTTTCTCAGCCTCTGAAGAGTAGAACTCTTACAGGTGATGTTTCGATTTGAGTTTCCCAGAAATGTTGTCAGTTTGTCACCTAGAGTAGGTCCCCAAGCGCTGAGGCCAATCCCCTACCTGAGTTGCAGACCATGAGCAGTTATTAAGCTGAGAGGAGGGCTGGAGAGATGGCCCAGTGGGTTAAGAACTTGGCACCCAAACCTGATGACCTGAGTTAGATCCTAAGCACACACAGAAACAGGTCTGTTCCTATCACTTCAGCTGGTAGGCACATGAGGGGTAAAGTCAAGACCACCAGGTTACCAGCCAGCTACAAACTGGCTGAGTCAATGACCTGCAGATTCAGAGAGAGACCCTGTTCTCCAAAAATAATGTGGAGAGTGACTAACAACCTCAGGCAACTCTCTAGCTTCCAAACACATATATGTACATGTACACTCACACTCATGCATATTCACATATACACATACATGTACACATCACACACACACTCATGCATATTCATACACACACATACATACATATTCATATACACATATATACAATCACTTACCCACACACTCATACACACAGACATACATACACATACACACATATACTCATACATACACATACATATACATTCACACACATATACACATATACACACAAATTGATATATATACATACATATACACACACAGTCACACGCACGCATACACACACACATACACACACACACATTCATATACACAACTGAAATGTGTCAGCCAGAAGTCTACTGTATCAGGATTTGTAGCCCCCCTTCGTGGGATAATGGAGTCTTGAGTGCTGTATCCTCTGTAGGACTCCCTCAGACTCATGACTGCTCAGATAGCAACACTTTGCTAGTATGTGTTGCCCTAGATCATGTCTGCCTTCTGTGAGATGTATTGAAATATTCTACATCAACACTGACTCCAAAGCTTCAGAACCGCTGAGCATTTTCCCCCACCCCATTTCAGATAGCTGTCATTCCCCACAGAAGAGAGCAATAAAGGACATTTTGTGTGTAAAATGTAGTAAAATCAGTAGAATCCCTTTTGTAAAAATGATTTTGAAGTCTGCAAAGGCATTGCTATCCAGCCACCACAGGTAAAACTGAGCTGTAATTATGATGTCCTGGTGTGGAGATTAGACACTGCCACGATTATCTCTGGTGCATAGTGCTGTTTGAATGAAGCATTCATGGTCTTATGCATCTACTCAGGGCAATTATTTAGCATCATATTAAATATTAAACAGTAATTAAAAGCTCTTCAGGTATTCTCCACAGCTAATCTACATGCTATGTGAGTTGGCTTTTATCTCAGGACATTTAAAAAGCCCACGTTGGCGAGGAGCCCTGCATTTTGTCAGATTCCTCTTTATGTGACCGCAACACAAGTATCAAAATCATTCCCATCTTACCCCTCTTCAAGCCCTGATATCTAAAAGGATTTCTAGAGAAAATGGCTCCCAGATGTCAAGGTGACACCCTTTCTAGAGAAAATAAATACATACAAAAACTAAGTGGTAATCCTAGGAAGGACACATAGGGGTGTATGGAGGAGTGGAGTCCTCTCCGTCAGCTGACGTGGTGACACTGGGGAGCTATAAGAGAGTATCATAGCTGTAGCAGTTGATTTCCTGTCCTTTTTGTTTCTGTGGGTTTTAGATCATATTAATAATTACTAGACACAATGAAAATTAGTATGTCCATCTTCATGCACACCAGCTGGTCAGTAAGTAGGAAGCAGTTTAACAGTCTTCTAGAACCGGAAAGAGAGCACCCCTGACTTTGTTTGTTTGACGTTGTTGTTGTTGCCTTTAGGAGAGAGTCTCATGTAACCCACTGTGGACTAGAACTCATTACATCCTTAAGGATCATCTTAGACTCCTGGTCCTCCTCCCACGTGCTAGAACAAAAAGCTTGTGCCACTGCAGAGAGCTTGTTTTGTTTGTTCAAGACAGGGTCTCATGTCACCTGTGCTGGCCTTGAATTTCTGCTCCTCCTTCCTCCTCCTCCTCCTCCATGCAGGAATTAAAAGCTTGCACGACTCTGCTCAGTCAGGAACTGCCAGGGCTAGGCCTCCGCTCATTCTAGGCAAGCATTCGACCAAGGGAGTCACGACCCTCACTTGACCTAGGACTTGAAAACTACCCACAGCTACTCCAGAATTCCTTCCCTGTGTGGAGAATCAAAACTGACCCGACAGCTTCGTTTAGAAATCTGACCTGGCACGCACACACACAGTGGTGGACCTGCTCCCCGATCAACTGGCAATGCTAGCCCAGTAGAGACTTGTAAGCCGGAAGAGAGAACACAGGAGAGACAAGGTGTGGAGTGAAGAGAATAAAAGAAGTCTGTAGTGGGTACATTTCGAACTGTGATAAAATACTGAGTCAAAAACAGCTTAACAGGGGAAGGGCACATGGGGGTTCCCAGATGAGTCACTTCTTCTCGGTGGGGAAGTCAGAGTGGCAGGAGTTTAGGGCAGCTGGTCACGTGACATCCAACATCAAATAGCAGGTTGGGATGGGTACTGGGGCTCAACTCACCTCCTCCACTTTGTTGAGTCTAGGAAATGGTATAGCCGGCCGGCTCTTGTTTCTGGGTCTTCCCACCTCAATGACCGTCACCAAGGTGACCTCCCACACAGGCATGCCCTTGCCCAGAGGGTAATTATCTCTCACAGGTGTCCCCAGAGGCTCTTCACTTTGGTGTTTCCAGGTCCCGTGAGCTGACAGTTCACACTAACAATCACCGAGTCACAGAGGAAATGGAAAACCTATTGAAGGCGGCCGAAATGCAGAACAGGGAGCAAGCAAGAGCAGAACAGGGACTAACGGAGACGAAGGAGAAAGAGACAACTGGATCTGAGGGCAGTAAGGGGGGGGCAACGGGTAGCTCGAGGGACTGTTGGGGTGTCAGGAAGCCAGCTGGGCACACGAAGAGAGCAGCAAGCACTCACTGGCAGCTGAGACACTCCACGCTAACCAAGGGCCTTTGCCTCGGAAAAGGCTCTGCTATGGAAATCTAACCTTTCCAAGCAGTAGATACCTGTTACAGCAAAACATAATTGATTACTAGAGCTTGACTGGGGAGTGATAAGGTGTCTCTGTGATGGATAATCTAGTGTGTAGGGGGGTTAACTTTGCCCCCCAGAGGTCTTTGTGTGAAGTAAGGGAACCTGTTTTAAGATGTCAGGTATCAGGTGAGAAGATTCATTACCACAGAGACCGGAACATGGCAGTGCCCCTTCATAATCAGAAAACATTCCCAGGGAATGGCCTGGCCCTGTCTGCACAGTAGGAGGAGTCTGGGTTGCATGCAAAGCTGTGTGAAGCACCTTTCACAGTACCTGGGTTTCTATGCTGCAGAGCAGACCAAGACGTTCCTACTCCATACATCTATCTTTCAGCAAGAACTGACCACTCACCAGACAGATGGAGGTCTTTCCCATGAGTTTAAAACTTTTAGAAGATTGAAAATGTTCAACACTTTCCATAAAAATATGATGACTTTATCATCTAAAAAGCTAACGTCATACAAATAAATGTAAATTCTTTTCTTTTTCTTCTGAAAACAAGTAACCTTTTAAAACCTTGACCCAGACAGAATTGAGTCACCCGTGATCCTCCATTGTTTCCTCTAGGTATGAAGTGCGTGTCCAAGCCTGCACTGCCCTGGGATGTACCTCCAGTGAATGGACATCTACCCAAACCTCAGAGATCCCACCTCTGCTGCAGCCAGCCCCACATCTGGAGGTGCAGACAGCTGCAGGGGGATTCCAGCCCATAGTAGCTGTGTGGTGGGCAGGGCCCCTCCAGCCACACGGAAAAATCATATGCTTTGAGTTGTACAGAAGACAGACCGCATCCTGGCCTGGCACGTCCGGTCCACTGTTAATCTACAATGGCAGCTTAAGCTCCTTCACGGATCGAGAACTACTACCTTTCACGGAGTACGGATACCAGGTATGAACTCTGTATGTCTTACAAAATTCAAGCTAGGATGGTGCGTACCCCTCAGAGAGCCCTTCTACAGTGCACCTTGCAATTCCAAAAGCCGCTTAAAGAGTGCGGTTTCACAGAGAAGGTTGTAACACCCTTTAAATCTTTCTAAGCGGCTGGTGAGTGGAGGAAGGCTATCATTTACCCTCTTCATTTTCCCGGTCCTCGGTCCCGATGCTTGGCTTTTCTGTAGGTTGCAGATGGATTGTTTGTTAGTGGTAGGTTTTCTCCTGTCAGGCTCCCTTCCACCTGTGTTGCCTTGCTCATAAGCATTCCTAAAATCGTCCTGAGGAAAATAACCAGTGGGTTGTAACAAAACAAAGTGAAGCAGAGTGTGGACCTCGCAGGTCTCAGTGCTCAAGGAAGAGCATAGAGAGGAATCAGAAGGCTGTAACTAATCTGCCTGTGGAAACGAAGTCAGTTAAAAGCCAATCCACCCCTCAGTCGGTCGTTTAGAAGACATCGCACATCCCCTAAAAGACTGAGAATTAGGAATGATATCCGGAGTATTTGGCGATCTCTGGGATGTTTGTGAGGCCATTGGATCTGCATGCATTATTCCTGCAGCAGCACGGCCATTTCCTAAGGAAGATGGATCTGATGCATTCACCATCTCCCAGATGAGGGATATACACAGGGCTGCACTCAGACACACACTCCCCTAACACTTGGTTTTACCCAGCACCTTGGAATCTTCAAAGGCAGAAGTCAGAAACCCTGGTAGAATTACCCTCACCTCAGACTCAAGGTCTCTCTTCTGCAGTTCCCAAGCACTGTTCTCCTACGGTTCCCTCAGTTTCGTAGGACCCCATAGCATCTCCTCTACTTAAGCCAGACTTAGTTTCTCAAGTTTGCAGTTCAAAGAAGATTGCTGATGGAGAGGCCCCGAAGGTCAGGCAAACACCGAGAAGAATCTTCAGATAAGAAAGACCAAGCCTGAAAAACTTGTCCGAAGGGCTGTGGCTCCATTGGCAGAGTCTGCCCAGCAGGCAAAACTCCCCAGGTTCTGACCCAGCACTGCACAGCATGGCGACCCTTGCCAGTAATCCCAACACTCCAGAGGGTAAGGCAGGAGAATCACATCAGAAATAACAATAAAAATTACCAGCACTCCGACAGATACAAAGAAGTGTGATGATTTGATTAGAAGTAACATTTTACGCACGAAATAGAGCAACGCAAGACAACACTGGACTCACACAAGTTGCCCAAAGAAGTTAGCATCGAAATACAAATCGACTCTTGAAAAAAATACACAAACATAAATCCAAATCGATTGTTTGTAATTACAAATCTAAAAACTCTCTTAAAAGCAAGAGTGTCCCCTTGGTTGGGTGCCAACTATTTGGTTACGAGATCTAATCTGAATGGATGGGAGGGCTATTTATAGTATTTATTTATTTATCCCATTTACATATAAATGTTTCCACAGAAAGAGTTTTATGATAAGATAGCCATCTAGATAATGCTGACGCAGCTGCAGAGCAAACTAGAGATATGCTTTGCTACATTCTCGTTTTCAATTATGTTGATGTCTGCATGTGTGTGTGTGTGTGTGTGTGTGTGTGTGTAACATGTGAGTGCAAGTACATGTGGAGGCCAATAGAGGGCGTTTGATCCACTTCAGCTGTAGTTGCAGGCACTTTGTATGCTGTTCAGCATGGATATTAGGAATAAACTCGGGCCCATTGCAAGTGCTTCAACCACGCTTGACTTCTGAGACCTCTCTTCAGCCTCCAAAGTACATTGAAAGCAGAACAAACTGAAAGGTTTAGGATAGGATTTTGGCTTGTATCAAAGGACAATACCTATTGTCGCCACCCTCAGAAGCAGAATACCACTAGAAATGCCAGGTCCTGCGTGGCTCTCCATTTGCTTTTTTTTCCCATTAGCTTCATGAAAAGGCGTGAAGTTGTCAACAAGCCCTTGGTTCTCAAGCACCTGGTCCTAAGCAGTTGAAAGGGGCGAGGGCTTTTGGATGTCAGTAACACTCTGGGACCCTGAATATAAACTGCAGATCACATCTTGCTCAGAGTGGCTCTCACTGGGGTGAAGCAGGACCAGACATCTATAGAAGTCTCAGCTCCTTAAGGCATTTAGGTACCAAGCATGCGTTGGATCTCTAGTTAGGGCTCTTACCGGGAGTGAAGGAGGATCAAAGGATGCTTGCCAGAGGATGAGGACTCACATGATGCTATTGCTTTATAACTATTCCTGCTAGCTCTGAGTCCTTGTCTTCTTCTCCTACACTTCACCAACACTGCTGGCATCACAAGTGTGAGCTATCACATCCAACTTATTCTAGGTTGTTTTAGAGGCAGAGTCTCACTGCAGCCTTGGGTGGCCTAGAACTCAAATGTAGATCAGGTCAGCCTTGAACTCAGGGACTTCCTTCCTTCTGCCCCATCTTTGTCTGCATCACCAAGTGCTGACATTAAAGTGAGCACCACAAAGGACATCCCACCTTAGTCTTCTTAAAGAAAAGCCCTACTGTTTACCTATAGGGGGGAAATGAGGTCAGGACTTACTACAGAAGTTCCTGTCTCAATCAATCAAACTGTGTTTTCCTTGTAAACGTATTCATTCATCCCCTGTCGTTGTCATATGGTTTTGGTGTGTTCCTCTGGATTTTGGAAGTAAGAGTTAGTGTTGAGTAAAATAACACGTTGAGAAAAGTTGAGTCATTTCCATTTCAACACAGCTCCTGGGAATCTGAGATTCTACAGAGTTGAGCACTGAAAGATAAGTTGTAAAACAAACAAAAAACAAACAAACAAACAAACAAACAAAGACCAGGTAGGGTATAAAATCTGAATGAAGGTGAGAGGAAATACCTGTTTGTATTTCACGAGGATGTGCAGGTGGCTTTGTTGAACAATGCATGCTGAGTCCTATTAGAGATCCAGTGGTCCTCATGAGTACGGAATAAAGGGCTGCCTACTGGAATCTGATTCTTAACCCCACCTGCCTCCCCGCTGAATGGAATCTTTCCAGGAAGAGACTTTCCCTTAAACACTACTGTTAGGCAGAGCCATGGGATACCTCCATGCCCTAGCTGTTTCCCCCTAGAATACTTTCTGCTTTGAACACTTCCCAATTGGACTGTGCTGACCTACTCTTTATACTGCAAACTTCTCTCAGAAATTCCTTGATGGAAGAGTAAGCCACTTAGGACAGTGGTCTTCCACAGGCTTCGGGGAAAGTCTGGTGTGACTCTCTGCTGAGCTGTCCAAGGCTTGTGCAGAGTTGAGGGCGGAACCCAGGGTCTCACACATGCAAACTGAGCAAGCCTTCTACTCTGAGCTTTGCCCCCAGCCCTGTGCTTTAGCTTTTACCTCAGGGAGAGACGTCTGGCTAATGAGCAGCTCCAGGTAATTCTGCATTCATATTCATACTCTTGCTTAAGGCAATGACTCACCATGGAGTTGCTGGGGCCTGCCAGGGCTCCCCTTCACTGACTCGCGCTGACAGGGACTTAATTAGCTCTCCTGAAACTTCCCCACACTGACAGATTTTTGCAATAAGCATCCCCCAACACACTCACAAGCTTCTGGTGCCTAGTGACTGGATGAATGAGAATCTACAGCCCAACCATACAGGAGGCTCTCTGACTCACTGAAGTGAGGCTCTGGTCTTGGGACTAAAGCTGAGGGAGCCAGGGTAGGCAGGAGGCTGCTGCTTTCTGACCAGCTGACAACGTTGTTTCCCAAGAAGAAGATAGAGGGAAGGTCATGAAGGGGGGTCTTTATAGTCCCCACCAAAGGTAAATAGATTAAAACCTCAGTAGGGCACTGTGGGTCCCCACCAAAGCTACCAAAGTACACGTGCTGAGATAGAAGGGCAGGAGAGACAGTGGCATCCGGTCTTTTGGATACTCAAACAATTTTGGCTTCTTCATGCCTTTCCCCATTGTCTTAGTTTACACTTGTAACAAAATGTCCCAGGCCATCTCAGTTAGGGTTTTACTGCTGTGAACAGACACCATGACCAAAGAGACTCTTGTAAGGACAACATTTAGCTGAGGCTGCCTTACAGGTTCAGAGGTCCAGTCCATTATCATCATGGTGGGAGGCGTGGCGGTGCCCAGGCAGACATGGTGCTGGAGAAGAAGGCAAGAGTTCTACATCTTGATCTGCAGGCAGCAGAAGGGGACTGTCCTTTGTAGGCAGCCAGGAAAAGGCTCTGGGTGGAGCTTAGACATAGGAGACCTCAACACCCACCCCCATAGTGACACACTTCCTCCAACAGGCCACACCTACTCAATCAAGGCCACACCTCCTAATAGTGCCACTCCCTGTGGGCCAAGCAAGCATTCAAAGACTATGGGAAGGAGGAGGGACATTTATTCAAACCACCACACAGAGCATGGACTTACACTGAAAACACTTATGTTTCACAATTCTGGAGATTTTGAAGTTCCAAGGTCCAGGTGCCCATAGAGGCCATGTCTGGTGAGGGACGGCTCTGCTTCGTATTTCTATATCTTTGTATCTCACAAAGGAGAGGGAAAGGAGCAAGGCAAGAGGGAAAGGACACAGAGGGGGCATCTAGTCTCCTCTCCTCAGGGCACCCATCACATCTCTGAGGGACCCTTATGACAGGAGCTCATCGCCCTGTAAGACCTACCTCCAAACACCATATCCGGATCCAAGACACCACACAATAAGATAGTTCTTCCCTCCAGACCCAAGCCATAGAAAGGGTTAGCTACAAGGGTACGAAGAAAGTCACATCATTTTGGCTTTTATTCATTTTTTTAAATTTATTCTCTTTTTGTTTGTTTCCTTATTTATTGTGAGTTAGGGTCTTAGTGTGTGGCCCTGGCTGGACTTGAATTCATAGAGATTGGTGTGCTTGTGTCTCCAGAGTGCTGGGGTTAAAGGCTGGTGCCCACACAGCCCATGTTAATTTAGCCTTCTCTCGATCGACCCACGTCATCTACAGCTTGTGAAATTTGACAAAGTAAATCCTGACCCAACCCTTTTTCATTCAATGGCACTGTTTAGCCATAATTGTACTGATACAAGAGAGACTGCAGGATCATCTTCAGACAAAAGAAATGGCTGCTTGTGTTTCATCCCACTTGGCTTGGGTCCTGGAACCATGACTGGGACACTGGCGGGTATGAAGAAAGGACAGACAGACACATGTACAGGAAGGCTGGGGTCTGCAAGGGTTTGCAAACTTCTTGGGTGCTAAACATCCAGGAAGAAGAGGAAGCCTCCATTGTTGGGTTTCGAATGCACCCATCGATGAGTGCAACACTCACACTTGCACAGAGCAAGGCCTTACCTGTGCCTGGCCCATGTGGGGAATGACTTTGCCAGTTTCCCATGAGCCCAAGGCCTTGGCGTGCACAGCCATGCCAACAATACACATTTACTAAGAGCTTCTTCTACTCCCTACAGAGCATGCTGGCCTATCAGCAGCAACCTCTTACTATAACCTAGCCTATTCATTTATTAATACATTTATCTTAAAATTAGAAAAACATCATAGTTCATAAGTATAAATAAGGAGTAAAACTATTTCACTTACAAGCTATGAGTCCTTAGTGTCCTGGAGGAAACCCACATCATCAATATGATATCAAAGCTATGTTCATCCAGTGACAGGGGACACATTAAGCTAGACTGCTGCACCCAAGGGAATTGCCCTTGCTTATCTGGGGAGGAGGCTAAAGGAATTCCTCAATACCGAGAGATAGACCAGACACCAGGCCTTGGGAACCTAAAGCAGGACTAAACTCTGTGTTCTTCCTCTGCTGTGCCTCTCTGTCCCTCTGTCCCTCTGTCCCTCTGTTCCTCTCTCTCCCTCCCTCCCTCATCTTGTTCCTATGTAGCTTTACCATATACAGCACAGAGGCTCACTTTAGGGTTTAATCGACATATAACCCATATAATGTGTTCAAGACACCATACATAGGAGCCATCCAACCAATACAACAGTGGTTAGAATCATCATTACCCTCCCTCCTTAATAAGACTGACTGCCCTTCAGTCTTGAGCCTGCCGCACCAGGACTCTAAACTCAACCTGTTATACCATGGGCCTTGCTAAGAGCTGAGAAAATGAAGCCATCTGAGTGAGCATACCCCACCCCTTGGTCCATCAAGGCGACTTGGCCCTGTGAGAAATGCTTTTGGTCTGAAGCAAGGATTGCCCAGTACTGTCCCCATACCAAAGCCACCTGTGCAGGCTACAGCTCCCTGTTTCTTCAACTTCCGTCCTCCAAACAAAAACAGTTAGGATCACAAAGTTTGCAATGGCTCAGCTGTCAGGCGTAGGCACAGAAGTCTGTGTTCAAATTCCAGATCTCATGTTAAGAGTCAGGCATAGAGACGAACACTTGCAGCTTAAGGACCGAGAAGGCAGAGGGAGTGGGAGAGACAGTTGTCATGTGCTACCAGGAGGCTAGCCTAGCTTACTGCGGGAGCTCCAGACCGGATGATGGCTCACAAAGATGGTAGATGGTAGTCGAAGAAAATCAGCTGAGGTTAAGCTCTTTCCTCTACACCTGTGTATGTGTGCGTGCGCGCACACACGCACACACACACACACACACACACACACACACACAGACACATTTGTACACCTTCACATGCACACATGCACTCATGCACACAAACACCCAGAAAACCTTGGGGGACATTGAATTCCATGTGCCTTCCTTCTATCATTTAATAACCAGGTGCATTATGAAACGAAGTGTTGTGTGTTAGGATGGGATGCATGTGTCTAGCAGGCCCACGCTCCATCCCCCGCCTTTCTGTACAGCCAGACGAAGAGAATTCTGATCCGCATTAGTGAGCCAGTCATGGACTGTACCAATCTCTAATCAAGAGCACAAGTGATTCTGAAGAGGGAGGGGGCTCTTCCAAATCCATCCTTGCCTGTCCTCGACTGGGTCACGCACACAAGTCTCACCCCCGCTCCACCCTGCCCCCATCACAGAAAGTCTGGATGTACTTTCCTGTGACAGATACTTGTCTCCTCTGGCCTGCGTTCTGATGTTGTTGCTGTACCCAACCCCTTCCTAAGCATTTCCAGCATCACTTCGAGCAGCCTTTAACCGAGCATGTGTTCTGTTTGGTTTTGGACTTGCATTTAATGAGGTATTAATCTCGCTAACGTATTTCTGCCCAGCATGGAGGCTTTTGTTTGGTGAGTTTCTCCCACAAGGACTCAGCTCCCTCCATCTCATCTCCCACGGCTCAAGACTTTAAATGATTTATTGATATTGTCTTACTCAGCCTGCCCATGGTTCTGATTCAGCAGAGCCTGTGCATGTGGATGAAACTCCATGGGCCACATCCCACTCGGCCTTTGTCACTTCATTCCCAGGGGAGACTCTGGCCTCCCTCAGGGCTCTGTTCTTAAACCAGCGTCCTTGCCGGTCTTTCACATTGCCTTCCAGACGGTTACATATGCAGCTAATAAACACGCAAGCTTCCACCTGAACACAGGCAGAGCCAGACCTACAGTTCACTTGGGAGAAAACTGAGCCTTCTGTTGTTTGTTGGAAATAAAACACTAAACAAACACCCTAGAATTTCCTTCGTTCCACTAAATGGAATACCCCCGCCCTGACAGTCCTGCCTTTGTGGATG
The DNA here is from genome assembly GCF_011064425.1 of Rattus rattus. Lineage (NCBI taxonomy): Eukaryota > Metazoa > Chordata > Mammalia > Rodentia > Muridae > Rattus > Rattus rattus. The sequence continues at coordinate 67,023,947 of NC_046163.1, forward strand.
ACAAGTGGCATTGCGTCCACAGACAGCAAGCAGAAGGTAACAATGAATTCTGGCCCTCAGCTCACTTTCTCCTTACTGTTCAGTCTCGTCCAGGGCACGCAGCTCACGGAATGGTGCCACCCACATTTACAGTGACTCCTTGCCCCTCGGCTAACAATCTAAATATCTCAAAGGCGTGCTCAGGGATTTGTGTCTGTGTTGGTACTGAATCCCTTCAAGGCAGCAGCAATGAGCGCTAGCATCGGGCTCTTCAAGTCACCCAGCGTTACCTTGGCCACGATGTACACCCAGCTACCAGGTTGAGGAGGAGGTTAAAAACCACGGCCTCCACCACAGCAGAAAGTCTGATTAGTAAGGGCTGGGGCTGTGTCTCAGTGACAGAGAACTTGCTCAGCATTCACTAGCTCCTGAGTATACTCACTGAGTGTACTAGAAGGAAACTCACTGAGTGTACTAGAAGGAAACTCACTGAGTGTACTAGAAGGAAACTCACTGAGTGTCCTAGAAGGAAACTCACTGAGTGTCCTAGAAGGAAACTCACTGAGTGTCCTAGAAGGAAACTCACTGAGTGTCCTAGAAGGAAACTCACTGAGTGTCCTAGAAGGAAACTCACTGAGTGTCCTGGAAGGAAACTCACTGAGTGTCCTGGAAGGAAACTCACTGGAGGAAACTCACTGAGTGTCCTAGAAGGAAACTCACTGAGTGTCCTAGAAGGAAACTCACTGAGTGCCCTAGAAGGAAACTCACTGAGTGTAAAGGAAGGAAACCTCACTGAGAAGGAAACTCACTGGAGGAGAAACTCACTGAGGTACTAGAAGGAAACTCACTGAGCGTACTAGAAGGAAACTCACTGAGAGTACTAGAAGGAAACTCACTGAGCGTACTAGAAGGAAACTCACTGAGCTGTACTGGAAGGAAACTCACTGAGCGTACTGGAAGGAAACTCACTGAGTGTACTGGAAGGAAACTCACTGAGTGTACTAGAAGGAAACTCACTGAGCGTACTAGAAGGAAACTCACTGAGCGTACTAGAAGGAAACTCACTGAGCGTACTAGAAGGAAACTCACTGAGCGTACTAGAAGGAAACTCACTGAGCGTACTAGAAGGAAACTCACTGAGCGTACTGGAAGGTACTAGAAGGAAACTCACTGAGTGTCACTGAGTGTACTAGAAGGAAACTCACTGAGTGTACTAGAAGGAAACTCACTGAGTGTACTAGAAGGAAACTCACTGAGTGTACTAGAAGGAAACTCACTGAGTGTACTGGAAGGAAACTCACTGAGCGTACTAGAAGGAAACTCACTGAGTGTACTAGAAGGAAACTCACTGAGTGTACTAGAAGGAAACTCACTGAGTGTACTAGAAGGAAACTCACTGAGTGTACTAGAAGGAAACTCACTGAGTCTAGTAGAAGGAAACTCACTGAGTCTAGTAGAAGGAAATTAGTTATTAAGAAGGCAGACTCAGCAGAAGAGGCCTCTCTCCTTCAGAGAGAGCTGTTTCCACCCCAAGGTCTCATGGCCACACTTGTTCTGCCATGGGCACACGGTGCTCTGCACACAGAGCTATCTCCATGTTAAAGAACTGCCTGGATGAAACCGTTCCACTGAGAAGCAAGGAGGCAATACAAGACGGGAGGAAGGAAGGGAAACAAGATGGGGGAGGGAGAGGGGGAAGGAGAGAGGGGAGGAGAGCGAACCCCATTGCATTGACTTCCTTGGTTGAATCCTTCCTGGGTTAGAGGATCACCCAGCAGGCTTTTGTTTGCCACTCTCTCATGACTGAAAAGCCACTGAGAAAACTTGAAGGTTGTACTGGATTGAATCAAGCCAAAGGTGTAGTTCTATTAGATTCTAAACAAGTACCTTAGTCAAATGAAGTTGTCAAATCCACAGGTGGGAACAAAAGGTAAGATTGTAAGGAAATCCAATGCCCTCAACGGCAGCCTTTGAGAAGATATGTATCTCATCCATTGACTTATCTGTCCATTGATATATCTGATCGTTAAGTTGCCCATAAGCATCTAGATAACTGCACAGTTCTTCCCTTGATGCCTGTAGACATATTTGTAATAGAAACTAGAAATAAGATTCTGTCTCTGATGGACCCATTGACTTGTTCCAATATTTCTTTTGCTTATGCTTGGTGACTTTTTCGAGAAATTGCAATTGATAATAAGGCAAATTAGAAAATGTTATCCAATGGACAATTTTTAGAGCGGACAATTTTTAGAGCAGTAGTGTGTGTGTGTGTGTGTGTGTGTGTTGTGTGCATGTGTGCTGCACATGCACACGAGTTGCACAAGCATGTGTCTTTATACAGAGACCTGAGTAGCGTATCTGTTGTCTTCCGTTGTTGCTCTCCAACTTATTGCCTTAAGTCAAGGTCTCTCACTGAACCTAAATTGAACTACTGATGATAGATGACTAGCTGTCAAGATCTACCTGTCTTTCCTCTTGATGCTAAGATTATACGAATAGGCAACTTCACTCAGTTATTTTATGTGAGTCCTGGGGATTTGAACTCAGGTCCTTGTACTTGCACAGAAATACTCTTACCCATCAAGCCATCTGCCTAGCTCAAAAAGAAAAAAAAAAGTGTGTGTGAAAGCCAGGCTGTTATTCTTAATCCTCAAAGTTCAAGAGTAAAGAAAGATACAGAAAGAGATATAGATTGAATTTAGAATGCTATAAGGGTTTTAAAAACGTTTATTGATCCGTAGCAAGTAGCTGGAATGCAGAAGTGAGTCATGGGTTGCACACAGCCTTGCCATATCCTCCCACGTCTTCCCCTGTGAACAATATGATGATGATTGATGCTAGTTTTTGATGTTTGCTATGTGCTAAGGAAGAAATATGTGAAGAACTTCACATGTATTAGCTCATTTGTCCTAGTTTTCTTGTTGTTGCTCTCACAAACACCATGACAAAGCAACCTGGGGGAAAGGGTTTGTTTGGATTATAGCTCACATTCCATCATTGAGGGGAGTCAAGGCAGGAACTCCAGCAGAAAACCATGGAGCACAGCTGCTTGTTGGACCACACAGGCTCATGCCCACCTAGATTTCCTAGAACCACCTGCCTAGGGAATGGTGCTACCCACAGTGGGCTCCCCCTCCCCCACATACATCAATTAAAAACCAGGATAATCTCCCATAGACATGTCCACAGACTAATGTGATCTTTGCAAGTCCTCAGTCAAGGCTTTCCTTCCGGATGCCCCTAGGCTGTGTCAAGTTAACAACAAAAGCTATTTAGGACCTTGGAGTAGTCCCATAAGGTGGGTATTGTTGCTTCTTTTGCATTATCAGGAACCTAAGTGACTCAGCCAGTTACCTAGTTGAAGAAAGGAGAAGAACAACCAGATCCTGACTCTCTAACTCACTGTCCCCACTTTTTTGTATTGTCCTACCATAGCATAGCTTCGTCACGCCATCCCTGTGAGAAGCACAGATGGGATCCAGTAAAACTTACCGGTTCTTTAACAAGTGATTTATACTCATGAACCTGTTGTTGTTGTTGTTGCTGTTGTTTCCATTGTTTTCTAGTGTGCTGGTTAGTTTTTACAACTTGATATAAACAACAGTCTTCTGGGAAGAGGGAATCTTAATTGAGAAAATGTCTCCATCAGACTGGCCTATAGGAAAGTCTGTGAGGCATTTCTTTGATTAATGAGTGATGTGGGGGGAAGGGCAGCTTATGGTAGGTGGCACTGTCCCTGAGCATGTGGTCCTGCATAAGATGGGTGAGTAGGCTATGGAGAACAAGCCAGTAAGCAGCATTTCTCCACGATCTCTGCTTCAGTTCCTGCCTCCAGGCTCCTGTCTTACCTTTACTCAGTGATGACTATGACATGGAAATGTAAGCCAAATAAATCCTGTCTTAGTTACTTTTCTATTGCTGTGACAAAACACCATGACGAGGGCAACTTATGAAAGAGAGTTTAATTTGGGGATCAGTGTTCCAGAGGGGTAAAGTCCATGACCAACATGACAGGAAGTATGGTGGCAGGCAGGCATACATGGCACAGTAAGTAGTAGTAGCTGAAAGCTCACATTTGATCCAAAGAACAAGGCAGAGAGGCTGGAAATGGCAGGGGCTTTTGAAATCTCAAAGCTCACTTCTCAGTGACACTCGTCCTCCAACAAGGCCACACCTCCTCATCTGTTCCCAACAGTTCCAACAACTGGGGACCAAGTACACAAGTGTAGAGCTTGTGGTCATTCTCATTCAAATTAGCACAAACTCTTTCTTCCCAAGTTGGTTTTGGTCAGTGTTATTTATCATAACAGAAAAGCAGACTAGCACATCTGTAAAATGGGGTTAGTAAACTAATTTCAGGAAGAATACTCAGTAGAGTGGAGTTAAAGGCTAGCACATTGGCAGCTACACAAAATATTGAAATTTAACATTACATGCACAGGAGGATTCAATATCCACAACCTCATAAAGAGAAAAATCAGAGTAGGGGACTGTTCTTGAAATCCTGTGAATACAGACTCCACTCTACTTCTGTGAGGAGCACCTCCTTGATAGTTCACCTCTGCCTGCATCTGCTTGGCCTCCTGCCCTTATCAGTAAGCCAAGGTTCTACATAGGGCATCTTCACACAGGCTCTTCCTTTGAGATCTCTTCCTCTACATCTTCACATGGTGGCTTCTGCCTACTGCATCCAGCTTGAGTATCCTCCTGAAGATCCTTCTGGGCAAACTGACCTCTTTCCTATGTGCTGTATGAAAACGCATACGCACATGTGTGCATGCATGTGTGTACACACACACATTTCACCATGCACATATATAACTTTTCATATTCTGTACTATCAGTTCCTTTCTAGTTAGAATCATTACCCATTTCTTTCTGTTCTGGTGGATGGCCTCTTCTTGCTAGGTTTTTTGCTCTGTCCTTGGTTACTGTTGTATGTCAGTGTCTGACAAATAGATGTGACTTGATCAATATCTGTTAAATTCATGGATAATTAATTATCTTACCTAGCATCCTAGTTAGCACTAACTGTCTACTTGACATAGCCTGTAATCACATGAAAAGGAGGCTCAGTGACTCAGTTATTCAGTTACTGTTATTATCAGGTTGGTCTGTCGGCATGTCTGTTAGGGATTGTCCTGACTGATAACTGCTGTGGAGGGCCCAGTCCACTGTGGGAGGTACCATCCCTAGTCAGGTGTACAAGAAAGTTAGCGAAGTGTGATCCCACGAGAGAGTCAGAGAGTGACCCAGCAATCAGCATTCCCCTACGATTTTTGCATCATGCTCCAGCTTGAGTTGTGGCCCCAATGCCCCTTGATGATGGACAGTGACTTGAATATGTAAGACAAATAAGCCCTTTCCTCCCTGGTTTGCATTTGTTCTGGGTGTTTTATCAAAGCATCGAGATTCAAACTATAATATCCAGTAAAGCCTACCTTCCCTGGAGATCACACTCCTGCCCTGCTCTACCCACTCACTGTGGAGACTCCATAGTTTCAAGGCCTCACCAGTTGGAGTCCAGCTGTCATTTTATTCAACATGATGAAATCTTGACTCAAAATGCAGAGGTGAAGCTTGAAACCACTTCCCTCTTTTGACTCAATCCAAAGCCTAATCGTGACATGATGCCACCCACATTTAGGGTGGGTCTTCCCACCTGACCATGACTGAGGCAGTACTCCCTCACAGGCATACTCAGGGGCCAGCCCAACCTGGACAACCCCTCACTGAGGCTGATTCCCTGGTCAATCTAGATCCTGTGAAACTGACAGGTAAAATTTACCATTGTAGAATCATGTGGGAAGGAGCACTGAGTCTGGGCTCATATTACATATTTCTAATGGAAAGCCTGCCCTACAGTTAGCAAATTACATCAACTTCTGTGCACTTCAGGTCCCTCCAGAAGTGGGGGTTTAATGCCAGCTGAGTGGCACTGTTACAATGATTAAATACCTTCATTAAATGATTCAATACAAGAGGCATGATCAACCTCTTGACATTGCAGCCTGATGTTCTCCTCTCTTCTACAAAGCTCATACTGGAGAACAACACAATCCAGTTATAACAGCAACAAAAATCTCACTGTTCAGGGCTGGAGAGTTGGCTCAGCAGTTAAGAGCACTGACTGCTCTTCCAGAGGTCCTGAGTTCAATTCCCAGCAACCACATGGTGACTCACAACCATCTGTAATTGGATCCCCTCTTCTGGTGTGTCCGAAGATAGCAACAGTGTACTCATATAACTAAAATAAATAAATCTAACTATGTTTTCAGGAAGTTTATAGTTGTGTGTCAGGCAATTTCCCTCTCGAGGAAGGGACAGCTCCATGGGTCAGACACACCTGACAGCACATGTAACAGGCTAGCTAAAGGGCAAAGGGAACTGTCTCTTCCTCCTGTGCACTCCCTCTGAGACCTGGATGAAATTGAGTTCCTGTTTCCTCCAAAGCAGGACAGAGGAAGCAGCACGCAGTAAACTCCAAAGCCTCATTCTTATGGAACATGGATTTAGGTTAATTCACTGCTTCTCACCACATTTAAGCCAGTTCTCCCACCTCATAGTCATGGTCCGTCTGCCAAGCAGTCCCAAGCAGTGCAGCAGCAGCCACCATAGCAGGAACACTAGACAGCCATTTCTAACAGGGGAAACGGCTCCTAACTTCTTCAGTCACTTCACATCTCTGAATTTCAAAAGTGCCAGTAGAAAGTGAGGCAAGGTCCTCCTCTGTCACCTTCTTCCTCTGGTTCCCAGAATTCAATTAAAATCTCGTTTCTTCTTGCCTGATCCAAAGTCTCGGGGATGAAAGGAACCAGGAATATAGGAAGCCCGTACAAGAGAGATTCTCCTAGATCCAGAGAGGTATCTATCTGGCAGAGGAGCTGGGCAAAGCTCATTTGATGATGAAAGAGAGTCAGGTAGATAATGAAACAGGCCGCTTCACAAAGCCCTCCAAGTAGCCCCGCCTGGCTGAAGCCTGTAGGCTGTTCACAAAATAAAATGATCCCGTACCGTTGTAAATACAGATTTATTGCTCTCTCCCTTCAGCCATGAGCCTCTCTACCCACAGTTCTGGCAAAGCCCGTTCTGGCGCGTTACCATTCCAACATACTCAAAACCCACAGCAAGCTACCCGTTACGAAGGCATTAGCACGGATGCCAAGGGAACATACTCCAAGACTGTGGAGGGGCTGATAGGACTTCCTTGATTGTATCTTTTTATTTATGAGGCATAATTTATGAGTGCCGGGGAGCAAACTGCGCTGACTGATGACTAAGGCGCGCCAAGGCCATAAATCAGAAGCCATGCAAGAAGTGTGGGTTGTGATCGAATCTATTGAATTAGCTGTTGGCCCAAGCCAATACAGGTATTGGAAAGACCCTTTTAATATCTATTTGTCTCCCTCGTGGGAGCGAGATAACCGTCACATTCCACACCCCTAGGGAACAAATAATTTAATTGTTTGCCTGTTAACATGCAACCTATTTACTCTACTGATTAATGACGGGCATGGCTGCTCATGGTCTGCCTTGTATTTTTAATTTCTGACGTGAATTGTTAATGCCGTATTTACATGCTCTGGTTTGTATAAACAGTGAGGTCTCTTCCCTGCCGCTACATGAAATAAACTTGTCCTCAGAACTATTGAAATGATGTTCGGTGAAACATTCCACAAGGAATGTTTTTAATCGGGCATTCCACAAGGAACCGTGTGATAGGACGCCGGCAACACTGGTAAAGAGCACGTCATGCAAGCGTGAGATCATGAGTTCAATCCCCTAGAATCTAGTGTAAATGTAAATAAGGAAATAACAGTCAACTAGTTTAGTAGCACATATTTGTAATTCTAGTGCTGTTGAGATGCGTAGGATCCCTGGGTCTCACTGGCCCATCAAGCTCCAAGTGAGAAACCATGTCTGGAAAATTAAGAAGAAGAATTTGCAGAGGAATCGGCAAAGACACCTGATTTTACCTCGGACTTAGCACGTGCACATATTCACGTAGGTTTCCAAGATGGTAGTACCTATGCTAATACACACTCTACTCTGTGAAGTGACGTAGGAACATGAGTATGCCTAGATTTCTGTCCTTGGTCCTCTAGCATTTTACAAAGAATATTGGATGTAAGAATCAGCTGGCGGTATTCTGAGAGCCCCGGTTCTGAGATCCTCTGACCAGAAATGCTGGTGCCAGGACCCGAAATGACATGGAAGACCCTGGACAGCAGCAGCTCCTGGCTTACTCCTCTGAACGACAACGTCTGCTTTCAGAAAGCCCTTGCTATGTTCACAGCTGCGCGGGGACGGCAGCTTAGTGGCAGGTGTTCACACTTCATGTAATTAAAATTATTTAAGGCAAAATACAGTAATTAGTCTTTGAGGGAAATGAGTAAATTAAAAGAAGAGCTCCGTATTTTTAATGGACAACAAGGAAAAGGATGGTGGCGGTCGGTAGTTAGATTAAATACACATTGCACTGAAAACAGCCGTGCGTGTACATCTAGGTAGCAAAGCAAACTGACATCAGCCCTGTGCTGAAGCACATAGTCTGTGGCTAAACATTCCAGATATTTTTATTTATTAAAATTTTCTTTCTACATCCTGCACTGGAACATTTCCCATTGTTACAACAGAAACATTAAAACAACCCAGCTTGGTCCACTCTGACTTGGTCACCTTTCTAACAATTCCCTACCGGGAAGTTCTAAGTTCACTACATGCACACATATAAGGTGTTACCAAATATAAACAACGATCCTTTCGGTGGAAACTGTAGCCACCATGAGTTTGTTTATTGGGGAAGAACCAGTATGTTTAGGGGATGCCCTAGGTGTACACAGCTTTTTATCTCTACTCTCCATTATGGAATTCATAGTAGACAACTCCATATCTGTTCAGAACATACTTGACTTTCTGGTTTTTGTATCGATCCGTTAATGCTAAAAGGCCTGGGAGCTGGAGACAGCAATTCTGTGGCGGAATGCCTGCCTCGCATACATTAGGTCCTACGTTTATCTCCTAGGATGAAAAGCTGAAATCAAACCAATACACTGTTCAGAATTTCCGGTCTGTAATCTTTGCATCGTTTCCATCCACGTTGGTCGGCTTCCTGCTACTACGACAGATGCTAGAGGAAGCTGTAACACCGGAAGTTAACCTGTAAGAGTGGAAGTTAGCCTGTAAGTCCTACCAGCCCAAGGACTTCCTGGAATGTTGGGAGTTGTAGTTCTTGGACAAAAAAACAAAACCACATGGAAAAATATGGTAGCTGTATGGGTTTGTCCTTTAAAAGCCCCTAAAACGTATGTCTCAGGGCCACTTAGCTGGGAATTCCAGGGAGTAGTCCTGACCAAAGCCCATCCTGGTCACTATTTAATTAAAAGCTTACTTCAAATTTGGTTCAAAGTTATAAAACTGGTTTTTCTCTTGCAAATCTCAGAATTAACAGTAACTTACAGAGGGTGATAATCACGTGGGCTGTTTCAGAAGTGGCATGCATAGCCACCAATGTCCATTGTTTCTGGGCCTGTGGGAAAACACAGCATCATGTTAGGAGGGCACAGTGGAGCAAGCTGCTCTCCTCATGGTGGCCAGGACTAAGGGAGAGGAAGTAAAATATATCCTTAAATGACACTCCCCAATAACGACTTTCTTTTGACTATGTCTTGCCTCCAAAACTTGCCAATATCCCCATTAAGTTCCCAATCCCTAAGTGGCCTGATCCAGTCTCTTCCCAAAGCTGCCACCTGTGAAGATGGGTGCTCTGCGACCGAGCCTTCGACACGTGAACTTTTTGTAGACATTTACCGTAATGCCACAGTGTCAAGTGTTACCAAATTCAGTAATCGTGTCTAAAAGAAATCGTAGGCATAATCTGTGTTCATGTTTTAATTATGAACCCAGAATTATTCTTTAGCCCATGCCTTGCTTAGCTGTACCTAGATTTTTCTTCACAGGGACTAGGCATGGAAGGGGGAGGGGGTCAGAGCAGATCGAGAAAGGTTACCATCACAGCTTCTCTGTCTTGTCTTCCGATGTTTGGTATAACACACGTGGGCTCCTTTCCTGCCTGTGAACCCCACCATGTCAGATTTCTCTTCCCAGTAACCATCTCCATATTCACTGTAGCTCATGTAAATAGGCTGATCCTGCTTTGCATAAGCATGTTGATTTATGTGAATGCTATTTTGATCTCAAATTGATTGAATACTAAAAAGGAAGTCGGGGAGGGGGGAGAGCAGTATGCTATGAAGGTCTCTTGTCAAAGACAAGAGAGAACACTAGTTGCTACGTACATTCCCTGTGAGGGCAGGAATTCTATATTGTCTGAATTTTAGAAGATAATATTCCCAAATGCACCAAAACCTGTACTCTAAGGCCCACTTGTTTTCAAGTATAATGGGCTGAAGTTTGGAAAGACAACCTGAGTTTGGTTCCCAGTACCCACACAGGGCAGCTCATAACTCCCTCCAATTCCAGCCCCGTGGAAGCTGCCGTCCTCTTCTGGCCTTCTCAGGAAGCTGCAGTCATGAGCACATGCCTACACTCTGACAAACAGACACCCACAATTAATAATGAAGCTGATAGTTTACATCACATCTTGAAAATAAGACTCTGCTTGGTCAAAGGAAGGCAGGAAGGTCAACGCTGACTCCCACGGCAGCATTAAAATCCCATGGTGGATCTGCACGGCAAGTGATGACTATTAACATGTTAAATGAAGACCACAATTGGGAAAGAAGGGATCCTAAAGAGAGGAGGAAGAATGAGAGGGGGGCTGTTTAGAGGGCGGCCGTGACTCAGCAAGAAGACAAGATGGCAGGGAACGGCAGTGGGTAGAGAAGCACAGATAACAACAAAAAAATAAAAATAGTGACACAAATGCATGAAGACGCCACCATGGAATCCAACTGTGTTCTCGCTTTAAAAATTAATATTGAAAAAGAGAAGTGAGCCCTCTCAGCCCTGGGCCAGACTGTTCCCTAGGCTTCCTTCCATGACTCTTCTCACCTGTGTCTCTGCCCAGCCTCTCACCTGCATGGCGGCTGTCTCCATGGGCACTCAGCTATCTGCTGGATTTGTCTGCTATCAAACCTCCTCCTACAGACTTCCTTCTCGTGACCCTGACTCATATCAGCACATCCTCAAACTGCCAAGAGCCCGTTCCTGCCAGGGGATCTGATACTGACCTTTGCACGCTACTGTACATCTTTGCTAGTCTTCTGCTGTCAGTGGCTATTCCACAGCATCCCTGCAAGGTTGCTGTTTAAGGCGGTCAGTCTCCCTCACCAAGCCTGGCGCCCTCCCTCTTGGGGCCTCACATCTGACCTCTTCACTAATAATCTAGCCTTCTACCCTACCTTAGGACCGACCTTGGCCTTTTCAGAGGAGACAAGAGCAGTTTGGGAGGGACTCTGACTTGGACACTAGCTGACAGAAGCCACACTGTCATGGAGTTAGCCTCCTGTTTCTCACTCCCCTGCCCATCCCAGGGAACATGTTCAGCTGAGACAGTTTACTCAACATATCTTCCACCTTGTGACTTAAGGAGCCTGACCTAATCTAGGCTTTCAGACCCAGGGTATCTTACGTACCCATGGCAGCGACCTGCAGAGTCCAAAGCTCAGTTTACCAGAAAGAGCACAATTTTAGCCCCCACTCACGGACTCTTACACCATACACACACACACACACACACACACACACACACACACACACACACACACACACACACAATGGAATGTTTTAGAGCGCTTCAAAACAAGGCAAGTAAAGAAATGTGAGTGAATGTGAGCAGATCAGGGAGGGGAGGGAGGGATGGAGAGGGGGGAGAGAGAGAAGAAGAAAGAGGAGGAGGAGGAAGAGAGAGAGAGAGAGAGAGAGAGAGAGAGAGAGAGAGAGAGAGAGAGAACACGCTCTTTAAAGAAGTGGTTTCACTGGGACATAGGTTACATTTGGCAGTGGCTCCCCTTCAGAAATTTGCTTTTACAAAGGCATCTGCCCCAGAAAGAAACATAGACACTGTTAGGACTTGGCCTCCGAGTTAAAGGTCTGTGGAGGTTGTTTCTTCTCTGCAAGCTGATGTGATGTAGGGACAGGAGAAGAGGAAACTCCCACCTCAGGTTTTCCTATATGACTTGTTTTTAAACATCCCGCATGCCTCCCTACCATATATACAAAGTCAGGCAAGCTTTTCTCACTCATCCTTAACAGGCCACGACAATTTGTTGTTTTTAATAAACACAGCAAAAGACAGTCAATGAGAAAAAAATTCCCCAAACTTGGAGCTGCACTGGAGAGCTTAGTAAGGAACACCAGTAGGAGACACAGTCGTCTTGTGTTGCTGTCTCCATCGATCATTCTGATTGATCACCTCGTGGTTGGCTGCTATTGGGCCTAATTTAACCCTATATGCTCACACATCCATCCACTGGGTCTATTGCACCTGACATTCTACAAATTACTCACTCATGCAAATGGTGACCCAAGGCGACCTTTTAGGATATTCGTGTTTAATTATACAAATGGTTCTTGATAAATAAGATTACACATCTCCCCATATGTTTATCCCCTCCTTGATTAAAGGAAATTTGATTTTCATGCAGATTTAATGGAGACAGTGTTTAAGAATTGCTGAGTTTTATGGAGTCCAGGAATCCATCCACGCTGAAGGAACTAAAAAACAAAACAAAACAAAACAAATGCCATTCCACTGCTCCACAGAAGCAGAGAGGAGCATTGTAGCCAGCAATCTACCTGTGAAATTACTGAAACCCTAGGGAGTTACTTTCTTGTTCTATGTTGTGCTATGATCCTTTGTAATTACAAACTTGCAAGATCCAAGTTCATCCTATTCCTTGTGTTTTATGAAAAAAGAGCCAGGGTATGTTTTGTAGAGCCAGGCATGATGAGGTTGGAGGGGTTCCCATGGCAAGGAACCCTTCCCCCTGAGGTACCAGCCATAGGGTATAGTATAGAATAGAGGTTACTTATGGTATGTTCACAGAGAGGGGGGAGGGAGGGAGGGAGGGGAGGAAAGAGGAAGAGGGAGAGAGAGAGAAGAGTTCACCCAGAGGGAGCTATAGAGATGGCTCAGTGGTTAAGAGCACCGACTGCCCTTCCAGAGGTCCTGAGTTCAATTCCCAGCAACCACATGGTGGTTCACAACCATCTGTAATGGGGATCTGATGCCCTCTTCTTATGTGTCTGAAGACAGCTACAGTGTACTTATATATTCATATACATTAAATAAATAAAACAAGAAGAAAAGAGATCAGCCAGGAACAGAGAGAGGGGGTAGAGGGAAGGGGAGAAGGGAAGAAAGGGGTCACAGAGAGAGAGGGGGGTGGAGAGGGAGAGGGAGAGGGAGGGAGAGGAAGGAGAGGGAATGAGAATGGGGGGGGTGTGTGGCAAATAGTCCCTTTTTTTTTTTTTAAAGATTTATTTATTTACTATATGTAAGTACACTGTAGCTATCTGCAGACACACCGGAAGAGGGCATCAGATCCCATTACAGATGGTTGTGAACCACCATGTGGTTGCTGGGATTTGAACTCAGGACCTCTGGGAGAGCAATCAGTGTTCTTAACCACTGAGCCATCTCTCCAGCCCCAAATAGTCCCTTTTATAGAAAACCTGGCAACTGTTGGGTGGAGCCCAGAGGAATACAGCACCATTGTCTTGTGTTTGGCTGGTTTGGTGGCTGATTTATCTACTTTTACCTTTTAATGAGACCTGCTGTTACTGTGTAGCCTAGCCAGTCTGGAACTCATTCCGGAGCGGAGACTGGCCTTGAACTCCCAGAGATTGGCCTGCCTCTGATTCCAGAGGGTAGGATTAAAGGTGTGCACCACTAAGCCCACACCCGGTCCTCTTCTCCCGTGTGAGGGAACCTCGGTTGTGATTGTGAGAAGCCTCGGTTGTGATTGCTCTTGTTGATTCTCTCTGAGGTATGGGCGGTGAATTCTGCAGGCAAAGTGGCAAGTAACTGGACGTGGTGTAGAACCGGACCTGCCCCGCCGGAAGGTCTCAAGGCGCCCACATTCCACACTGTCTCCTCCACCCAAGCGGTGGTCAACATCAGTGCACCGTCGAAACCCAATGGGAACATCAGCCTCTTCAGGGTCTTCTCCAACTCCAGCGGGACGCATGTCATGGTGAGCACACAGCTCTAAGAGCTAACACGGCAAGGCTCTTCCTAAAAACCACTGCCTTGGTGCTCTGGCCCCTTGCCTGCCTCCCTTCCCGTGAGTCTGCCTTCACTTGACTTCTGAGAAACAGGAGTCCTGCTGTGAGGCTGCCCCCTTTAGGGAACAGAAAACATCTGAACTGCGGTGACAGGGATAGCACTGAAGTCTCCAGAGATGGAAGGAGCAGAAACCGTTGTACATTGATTTAATTTAGACATTAATTTGATTTAGAAAAATAGAGGCCAGGTAGTTGAAGAATGACAGCCAGTCTGCAAGATGAGGTGGATGGAGTGAATGTTAATTTGGAAAAGGAAAGAGGAAGCAAGGAATGTTCCGGGACCTCCCGATTTTGATACACACAGATCTCTAAGGAAAGGAAAATCCAGTCTCTGTTAGTGCCTTCGAGAGAGCGCACACTGTCTTCTCAGAAGAGGCAGACCACAGAGCACAGTGCTGACCCCACTGCCTACATTAACACATCTGAGGGAAGTCAAGAGCTAGAACTGAGCGGGGGATCTCACACTGAGCTGTTGCAGAGAAGAGAGGCCAGGCTAGAAACAATGAAAAGCACTCCTGTTGTAAAGTGGAACACACTAAGGAGGCAAAAGCAGCTTGCTAAGCCAGTTGTTTCTGTTCAAAGGGATGCCAAGACCTAAACCCAGCTAGCAAGCACACTGGGAGGGGGACGGACAATTCACTCGGTGTTTATTCTAATGTGGGTGGTGACTGTCGTTTCCCCATTGGTTGGGTCTCACCTCACAGTCTGGAGTTTAAGTCACTTACATTCAGAGAATGGGGGAGTACATGAAAGTTTTTCTGGGTAGGGGTAGCAACACATTTGCGTAAGGGTTTACAAGGTGGGGAAGATAAAAATATTTTAATTTCTTGTCATAAACAAAAGTTTTTTATTATTTGACAGGAAAGACATTCCTGATAGCTAGGAACCCCCAGCTAAGCCAGTACCTCCATCTTGTAGGTGGGACACTGAAAACTGCCTACTCTTTTGCCTCTCTGGTATGGCTGGGCTCTCTCCCCTGTGGCTCAGGAATAAGTGGAGATGAGAATACTTTGTTCCCAGTATTACATTATGAATTATTTAGACCAATTTAGGAAACAATTTGAGCAAGTATGGAGAAATCCTCTGAGGCCAGCATGCCCGGTGTGGAAACACAATTTCCCAAGAAGCACCATACACAGGCAAGGCTCCCAGCGAATGCTAACGGAACATTAGCATATGTTCTACAGGGTTTCATATTCAATAAATATAGATGATGTAAATACAATCAGCCCTTGATTATCCATGCTTATAAAATGATAATATTAATAAACCCAAATAATTTCTATGTGGAGTGCATTGTATGCATTTAAAAAAAATAACAGGTAGCTCCCTAATTATGTTACTCATGTCTATGTGGAAATTAATTCCCAGCTTCTGAGCACTTCTTTTCCAAGTGAGGTCAAAAGTTTGCTCCAAATAAGTCAAAAGTTTGTAGCTCTACAAAGACAGGTGGCTTTGCAAAGCCACTCTGAGAGGAGGCGGGGCTGGCAAACATTAAATATTTGCACCCGCCTCTGATACAGGTCCCAAGGAGTTTTGGATGCGTAAGTTCCAAGCAAGTTATTGTAGTAGAAGGTGAAATTTAGTGGTAAAAAAGATAATTCAAATACAGATTATGATTTTTTTTCACTTTGTTGCAAGGGAGAGACCCTTGGAAAGTCAGTGAATTCAACCTATCTTTTGTGTGCTTGGCTCCATTTTCGTTCCTAAGGTTAGGTAAGGGATAACATCACGCCTTATCACCTCTTTCTTGTTACCTGTTCTGTTTACTGGACTCTTACATTATAAACACCCCACCATCCAGACTGGCCATGCCAAGAGTTAACATTCTGCTGAGAATCTCATTGCTTCTCCCAAAGTGCCCGGCGTGGGGTCATGTGACCCCGTCTCTGACTTGTGACAGTCTCATCTGGTCCTTCCCCCTGCAGCTGTCTGAAGGCATGGCCACCCAGCAGACCCTTCATGACCTGAGACCCTTCACCACATACGCCATTGGAGTTGAGGCTTGCACTTGTTTCAACTGCTGCAGCCGAGGGCCGACAGCTGAGCTGAGGACCCATCCTGCCCCACCCTCAGGGCTGTCTCCTCCCCAGGTCCAGACACTGGGCTCAAGGATGGCCTCCTTCCAGTGGGCTCCCCCTCGGCTCCCCAATGGTGTCATTCACAGGTAACTGTCAGTGGAACAGATTAGTAAACCAAACACAACAGGGCGCAGAGGCCTATGACTGCCCTGCAGTCCCCAAAGAGTGCACCCAGAAGGCAAAGCACTGGTTCGGGAAGCTTTGTTCCTTGAAAAGTATTTAAGCCACGAACCAACCAACAGAAAGATGAACAGCGAATGCATCTTGAAACAAGCGACACAGTGCACTGTGTCTGTGTTCACTCATAGAAGACACTGCCCTAGGGGTTCTCAGGAACCATGCACTGACTGCCGGCCTCAGCCACAGCAAAAGAGATCTCTGTCGTTAGCTGGGAATTGCTCTGAACTACGTTAAAATGTCAGAAGGGGCCACCGTCTCAAAGAACAAAAAAGTCTTCACTCGGAATAATCTGGAGGGAAGGGGATTTTCTTTCTTCTACATAAAAGACAACAATGAATCCCCCTCAAGAGGGCTGAACACCTAGAGTTCTTACCATGCTTAAGAACCCGTGTTTGGTCCAAAAACCCACACGAAAAGCTAGGTGTGGCAGCCCATACTTAGATGTCCCAGTGCTGAGATGGCAGAGGTAGGTAGAGCCCTGGCACACCCGGGGCAGCTAGCCTCGCCTACTTGGCAAGCGCCAGACCAGGGGGAGATGGTCTGCCTCAAAACATAAGGTAGAGATGGGTCTGGAGAGATAGCTCTGCAGTTAAGAGCACGGCTCTCAGAAGATCCAGGTTCAATTCCCAGCACCCACACGGCAGTTTACAACCATGTGTAACTCCAGTTCCAGTGGTTCTTACGCCCTCTTCTGGCCTCTGCTGGTACAGTGTGTACATGCCGTACAGGCATACATGCTATACAGGCATACATGCAATCATAACACCCATACTCATTAAAAACAAACTTTAAAAAAGGAACAGACAGCTCCCACAATGGTCCTCTGGTCTATGAGGTACTCACACTGGCTTGTGCACATGTATGGAACAGCCACACACCTATACACAGACTAGCTTCTGTATGACAATCCATGTGTGTACATGATTACGCTCCGTATATCTTCCCACACACCTTCCTACACATCTCATTCCCCTACAGCATCAACTCAGGGTCTCCGAAAGCAGTTTCCTGAAAATGGAGTTTTCAAAACGTTTGCAAAAATGTCTGCCTCCCTGCCCCCCAAATCTAAGCAACTTTGAAAAAGCAATGAAACCCACTACCTGTCTTCCTTCTTCACACCCATGCCTGTCCCAGCTATGAACTGCAGCTGCACCGGGCTTGCCCTCCGGATTCAGCCCCACATTGCCCTCCCAGCCCCACGGAGAGGAAGTACTGGGGCCCTGGGCACAGAGCCAGCCTGGCGGGACTTCAGCCTAATACGGCCTACGGGGTGCAAGTGGTGGCCCACAATGAAGCGGGCAGCACGGCTTCCGGGTGGACCAACTTCCGCACCAAGAAGGAAAGTAAGTACCCGGGCTATTCCCCGCACAGGAGATGCCGCACGTGAGCCGGGGAAGCCCGTGTGAGCCGGGGAAGTCCATGTGACCGGAAGTTGCCTGGAGTACCACTGAGACATCACGTCCATAATGACTAGAGCAAACTCCATGGCATTTACGAATGTTCAGGACAAGTCGGTAGTCTGGGCTAGCCTGGAACTTACTATGTAGGCCAGGCTGAGCCGCTTCCATGATGTCTGTCCTCCCACTGTTGAGGGAGGAGAGGCAGAGGAGAGAGAATGGGAGGTGGGTGATCATCACAGAGCTCATCATTCTGTTACAAGTAGGCAAAGAGCCCTGGGCGGACGGATAACAGTAAAACGTTAAGAGTTTTAACATGTATTGGCCTTTAAATATAATTAAGATTATAGGGCTTAATTTTTAGTAATGGCTAACTTGACTGACAAGCACAAAACTCCTGATTAACTGACAACCAGAATTAGCCAGTTTCGTCCTACCACTGGGGAGCACACATGGTAAAGTAGTAAATGTATTCTGATTATAAAGGCAGTGGGCGTGGAGTTACTTTCGCAGCTCTGGGTTCAAGTGCTTGGTCACTTCCTACCTTGATTATTAGGCGAGGTGTTTGACCTCTGAGAGAAATCAGTTTCTTTCTTTCTTTATAGTTTTTAAAAATTTGTGTGCGTGTGCGTATGCACATCATAGTACTCATGGAGACCAGAAAAGGACATCCAATTCTCTTGGAACCTAACTCCAGTCCTCTGCAAGAGCAGCCAGTGTTCTTAAACTGGTGAGCCTTCTCTCCAGCCCCAGGGCCCAATCTTCACTGGGGTGTTTTGAGGGTTAAATGGCATCAACTGTCTCAAGGCACAGCCCCACTACCTGTTTCCTCAGACCCCTCCCGGGCAGCTACATAAACCTGAGTCTCCATTACTTTGATTTCTTGCTCTTTCCCTCATCAACGATTCCAAATCCTAAAAGACAGAAATCACATTTATTTCCTTAAAATTTGCAAGTTCCATTTTTTTTTTTTTATCCTGCTAGGACACAGGGAGGTTTATTAGACCAGTATGGTAGAAGAGAGCTTCAGAAAAATAAAACTGCGGATTGGCCTGTGAGGCAAAGCAGGCCCGGGCTGGAAACACACAGCCACTGAAGAGGGTTTTACGACTCTTGGTTTGGGTGGCACATTGCTATTCATTCTCATTCATATTCTCTCTCTCTCTCTCTCTCTCTCTCTCTCTCTCTAAGTCTCCTGCTGTGACATATAATGCGCACCGGTGTCTTTATGGTCTAAACCATATGTTACAAAACATAATTATCCCTTACCTGTTGTAACCTTTGACATGAATAATGTAGCCAATGCATTCACATCCCTCCCTTCTTAACAGCCAGCTGGGGCGATATATATATATCATATATATATGTGTGTGTGTGTGTGTGTGTGTGTGTGTGTGTGTGTGTGTGCGTATGTGTATATATCCATATGTCCATATAAATCTATCCATATATATCCACATATATATATTCACATACACATATATGGATATATATATGGATATATATACACACACATATATGGATATATATATACATAAATGTATATATGTGTGTATATGTGTATATATCCATATATTCATATAAATCTATCCATATATATCTATCCATATATATCCATATATCTATATATATCCATACACACACATATATATATACATATATATATATATATATCTTGATACTTTATAAATATCTTGCTTATTTTGGAGAAAGCAAGGTCTCCTGAAGCCAATCTCTTCCCCTCTGTGATAGTTCATGACTCCATTGTTCCCTCAGCAACATATTCACCTTGACGATGAACTACCATTGAAGTCTCCCGTTCCGTTTCAGTCAGGAACTTAAAACAAGAAGAGAGGACACCTGTAAATGTGTACCAGGTTGCCTCCAGGTCTGACAGAATACCAGGAGAACCGAGCCTGATTATGTACTAATGTACTCGGCTACTGAAGGATTAGTCAGGGCCATGAATTATGAGGCTTGGACTGGTGTTTGTGGCCTTTTTAACTATCTTAGAAATGGTTCAGGGAAAAGCTTTAAAATGAATGGGTACCAAAAGAGCACAATTCACCATCTAAGCAGTTTGGTTTGGTGAGAAAAAAGAAAAAAAAATTAACTTCACCTAGTCCTTGGGGCTTCATAGCAATAAATATTGATCCGATATGAAAAATAGCCGTGTACTGTAGTTAATAGCATTAAGGACACTTCATCCGTCGGAGAGGGAAAATACAGCAAAATATGAGCCCCGGGTTATGTTGCTAAGCAAACCCATTGTGTGTTAATAGTTTTATTTATAAATCAGCACTGGCCATTGATTTTCGGAAGCAGCACAAAGCTGCTGAGAGCATTTCACACACGTCCCCATTGGCCGTCCTCCTGTCTTCCACCCCAGTTTGTTATTTCTAATGGGTTTCTAGCAACACCCAGGGTTGTTTCTGTCTGGTTGGTTGGTTGTCTGATCTCCTATACTGTTGTTTACACTCTTCTAAATGCAGCCCGCTCATCCATCCCGGAAGTTCCCGTGTCTAGGAGCTGTGCTTTTCTCCCCCACAGTGCCTCAGTACCAAGCCCTATTCTCAGTGGACAGCAACGCATCCACAGTGTGGGTGGACTGGAGTGGCACCTTTGTCCTGAATGGCCAGCTAAAGGAGTACGTGGTCACCGACGGAGGACGGAGGGTGTACAACGGCCTAGACACCACCCTCTACATACCAAGGACAGTGGATAAAAGTTAGTAAACGACCCTCTTCTCTGTAAGGTGCTCTGGTCCCCAGCTTTAGGAAGTGTCAAACCAGAGAGGTGACTTGAGGGGGCTCGTCACCAAAATTCCTCAGTTTATAAGGCCACTGTCTGTAGAAATCCCACAGCTCAGAATATGGGTCTCCTCCTTGTTGGTTACTGGATACATCCTGGGACAGCGCTGTCTCCAGGAGAGTTGAGCCTACAGGAAGGAGGGAGACCAGAGGGCAGGTCCATTTCACAAGACAAACAGCAACTAACACGCTTAGTCAGCAGCTGTCCTGGAAACTTCCAGGGTGTCCCCGCTGTGTCCCCACTTGCCGACAGTGTCACCAGTAGGCCAGTTAGTTTTTACCATCCCAGGAAGAGGGAACCTCAGGCAGGAATGGCCTCCATCAGATCGGCCTGTGGGCACATCTGTGAGGGATTTTCTTGTTTCACCTCTTGTTTCTTGTGCCCTGTGGGTGGTGCCCTGCCTAGGCATGGGGGGCTGGGCCATGTACAAAAGCTCGCTCAGCAAGCCAGAGGGAACAAGCCCACTGGCACTATTCTGCACTGGTCTCTACTTCAGTTCCTGCCCTGACGTTCCCCGGGGATGGAGTGTAACCTAGAAATCCAAGTCAACTAAGCCTCCCCACCCCCGAGTCACTTTTTGTCATGGTGTTTATCAAAGTAACAAAAAAGCTCCCAGAACACTTGGTGACCATATCCAGCCCTACAGCCCGAGTGAGGGGCTCCCCAAACCTCGTGGGAACAGTCCCTACCAGAACCTTCCTTACCTTCTAGGACTACCCATCCTCCTTTCTAGCTGTATTCATTCCTCTGTCTTGGTTTTCAGTTGGAAACAAGACTCCACAAGGTACTCCAGGTTTTCAAGTCACCTGCATGGTCACAGGGCCAGAGGAGACCGAACCGTTTGAAACGTGCATTGGATTTAGACCGTAAATCAACCCTGGAGCGTTTGGGTCCTTGAATGGCCTCTTTGTTGAAGCTGAAGGATGACTCCCTTGCTACATTTGTAGAGTTTTAGCCCAAGTGAGATACACACACACACACACACACACACACACACACACACACACACACACACACTGTCACGGCTGTTGGTCACCTAGGGCAGCTTGCTGTAGAGGGAAGATGGCCTGACAGTTGGTGGATCTGGGTTCTACCTGAGTGAGCCTCCAACCATCTGTGTGACCTTGCAAGAGGCACAGGGTCCTGGCAAAAGAAAAATTGAAATGGGAATTTGGATCACATGGTTTGGATCAGTCTCCTTCTGAGCTCTCTCCACTCAAGAATGGAATTCCTGAAAGTCTTAAAAGGAAAAGGTGTTGATCCAGTGCAGAGCAGGCTCTGTTCCCGTGTGGTCCAGATCCTCTGCCAGCACTGCCCTGCCACTCTGGGTAGACGCTCTGGTCTCTCCCCACCCTTATGGAAATGCTACCATTAGCCCCTCTGCTGACTGACTCTTTAATTAGAACTTTGCAAATTAGATGTCAGTCAGCTTTTTCTCGCCATGCCTAAGACAAGCTTACGAAGAGAAGAGATTTATTCTGACTCACAAGGGCTCTCATTTGTGATCCGCTGGCCACAGCTTTGGGCCTGTGGTGTGGTAACACATGGTAGAGCTTCTTCAAGGTCTCCCTCCCAGCAACATCACTTCAGGGAAAAAAGAATCACTACTGTGACATAGTTTGCCTTGGCAGAACCTTTCACATCTAAACCGTCTTTGTTTCCCTTCTGGTGCGTCCCTGACACAGGGAGTTAAAGGAGAGAGGGATTGTGTTAGCTCACAATTCCAGGTTACAGTCCATCGCTGAGGGAAAGTCAAGGTGGCAGAAACATAAAATGGCTGGTCCCATTCAGCCAGTCAAGAGCAGAGAGAAGGAATGAATGTATGCACGGATGGCACACGGCACCCACTCCACTGTTCAGTAAGGTCCAGGAACCCCAAACCAGGAAAAGGAAATGGTTCCACCCACTTTTAGGCTGGGGTTACCCACATCAACTAACAGTCATGACAACCCCTCACAGAACTGACCACCATGGGTAACGTTAACAGTCAGTTCGCTCTGGGGTGTTAGTTTCATGGCTCTTTCCAGACGACGCCCCTGTTAGCTGGTGGTAAACACTGGGCACTTACCCGGTCTTTCTTTTGTCTAGCTTTCTTCTTCCAGGTCACCTGCACGACAGACATTGGAAGTGTTAAGACTCCATTGGTCCAGTATGATGCCACTACTGGATTTGGTAAATGTCTCTCTTGTCTCGTGTTTAATGTAGCAGCTATTCACTGTCCTCAAGAGTCAGGCAAATGTCTGTGCCTAAACACTGCTAATACATAACTGGTAGACTTTATGGAAGAAAATGGTGTGTCATAAAGAGAGAATGAAGGAAGGAAAGAAGGAAACAAACTTTACGGGTCCTAATGAAACTTCTGTTAGCTAAGGAATTAGGGTTACTTTCAAAAGCCAAGTCACTGAATTGTCAGTATGGCCAACACCAGAGAGACCTGATTAAACTTCCCTTCTAAACAAATATTTTATCTAAATAATTATATAACTTCCTCTACAGAATGGTGGCAGCGAGAGTCCAGGGAAGATAAGAAGGTGGGAGACAGTAGGTGGCCAATTCAGTTCCTGATGGGCCAAATGATGTTCTGGGGTCAGAGCCTAAAGTGAACTGGGGACCTTTCTATCCGTATCCTTCATGGGTGCTGATGGCTTACAGGCTAGGGAGATGGCTCAGCGAGGGAAACCCTCACCACACATTCATGAAGACCTGAGTCTGAATCCCCAGGACCCACTTAAAGGCAGGGATGGCGTCACAGTCTGTAATGGCAGTGCTTCTGAAGCAAAATGGGAAGTGGGGACAGGAGAGTCCCAAGACGCTCAGAGGCCAGCTAGCCTAGCACACCGTTAGCAACAGGAGCCCACGTATCAAATAAGGTGGAAGGCAAGGACTGTCACCCAAGGTTGGCCTCTGAATGTTTCTCCCCAACCCTCCTCCCCTCTTGTTTCAATCAGCAGATATTCTTCCCCCATACTGTGCATATTTGGGCATGCCGTAGATCCCAGAGCTAACATGGCCCTTCCCACGTAACTAATCCCATTGTACTCAGAGCTGTGAGACAGAGAAGACTTCATTGGATAAATGTCAAGAAATCCAGTTTCCCAGTTGGGTAGTCCAGGAATGCTCTGCAAACCTGTGTAGATGCTCAGTCACTCAAACGTGGTCTTCTACCCACGCCTGGCTGGGACGTTTCCTTCAGTGCGTTTCTCTGCTTTACGTGTGAATAAGGACCAGCTCTGAGTGCTCCTTAGTTACATAGATCCTCAGGTCCCTGACACATATACGTATGGGAAGGGACAGAGGACTGTGGTCTTTGAAGTAAGTCCTGTCCCCTGATTCTGATGCTGGGCCCCAGCACCTCGTGGGGACTGATTGGTATTCCACATCAGTTCAGAGTCAGACTCGTTTGACTGTGGTTAGTCAGCATTTTCTTTGTAGCCAGCTTCCAAACACAGGAATTCACCCCAACTGAGACCCTGGCATTTGATCAACAAGGCCGGGCCCCCAAACTAAAATTAAACTCTGAAAGGAAAATGGAAGGCTAGACAGGGTCCCGTTTCAGCCTTTATCATGGGGCAGCGACTTTCCAGTCAGCTCTTGAGACAAATGGAGCTTCCCACAGTAAGGAAAGCAGGGCTGAAGGTAGCCCTTGTGTCTGGAGGAGGTCTCTTGGCAGAGCAGAGAGGGGAATTCAGTGGACTGCTGGTTCTGAGATGCGCTGCCCAGCATACAACTCTAGTCACTTTTAATTTTCATGCTGTAATTTCTAAAGAGTCCCTGTTCTGTTGCCTGAAGGCAGCCTCCAAGCGGGAAAGAAACAGACAGAGTCTCCCGCTGCTGAGTTTTCCCCTTTGGAGGCTTCCTCCAGGCACCCTGCCCTTCCTTCCCTGTGTACCCCTGAGCAAAGAGCACATGGAGCCAATTGGATGTCCCTGGGGTCCCAGCCCTGTGCCACGCACACGGAAAAACTTAACTCCTTTCTCCTGCAAAGCCAAGGTTCAGTTTTCAAACACCATACGGTTTCTCACCGTGAAAGCGCTTCCAGCCTGCTGGAGATTTGTCTTCAACCCTTTGTTTCAGAAGAGAGGAAGAAGAGGCCCAGGGCATCAGTGACTTTACAAACCATGTCACCCTTGGGTTCACAAAGGCGTACCCTCCACTCGGGGTGTGAACTTTGTTTAAGTCCCCTCCTAGCATTCTCCCTGAGGATGTGCACACGAAGCCCTGGCACAGCTTCCCTGCCCTCTGACTCTGATCTGCTCAAAGCTGGGAGGAGTCCAGAAAGCAGAGAGCACAGGGCTTTCAGTGCCATCAGCTTCTCCTCTGCCTCTGGTCTTTGGCTTTCATTAGGCAGGGCTTTGGTTCTCGGCTTCAGGCCAGCCCAGGCAGTGGCTGCACCATAGTTATGAATCTCTAAAGCTATTCTCAGCAAAAGGACAACAGCTGATGTAAGACCTTCCCTACCAGTTAGCCAACCAATGGCATGATTCTACTGCCGTATACTGTTCTGTAGGGAGCCCATGGTCCCTTCCCCCGACCCTGTGTCACTCTCCTCTCCCCACATATAAGGTAATTCTACCCGTCATATCTAGAAAGCCTCAGAGCTCAGTGTTATCCAGCTTTTCTTCACTGTCACAAAAGATCTGAGAAAAACAACATAAGGAGAGGTTTATGTAGGCTCAGGGCTCCAGAGATTTCAGTCCAAAGTACACCCTTCGTGTCATGTCCTCAGTGACTTACTTCCTCCAACCAGGCTTCACTGTGTCTCAACAGCCCATCAAGGCACAACCTTGCCAGTGGATTTGCCCATTGGTGAGGTGAGAACCTTAATGATATAGCCATTGACTCATCCTCAAACACTGCTGTCCTAGGGACCAAGCATCCCACACAGATGCAAACTGGAACACTCACTGAACTTTGTTGAATGTCCATGTGAACTTTGGCTGCCCTAGGCTTAGAGGATAATATCAACGTTAGCACACAGATCTAGGAGAGAGGCATGACTGGTCCTTCCCTCTATAGGAGCCCCCCCAGTATATTTGAGATGACTTTTAGAACATTGGCTAATTAACAGAGGCCAAGCGACAAGCCATGGGAAAACTGTAGTAGGAACACACTGTTGATATTCTCAATGGGAAAGATCTGATATCTCAAACTCCAGTTTGCACAAACCCTCCGAGGAGTAGAGCTGCTGCCTGAGGTGAAGGAGCCTTGGGTCCCCTCAGTCTTGGTGACTTGGGGGAGCTCACTGCTCAGGAAACACCATTGGTATACTTGGGTATACTCAGCACATGTCTTGGTGACTTGGGGGAGCTCACTGCTCAGGAAACACCATTGGTATACTTGGGTATACTCAGCACATGTCTTGGTGATTTGCTAGAGCCCACTCACCGCTCAGGACGTACCGCCAGGATGGGGAGGCCCTCCTTTAAAGATGGCTGCCTCCTGTCTACCAACCACTCTTTCTAAGGTCATGGTGGTCTGCAGTACTGAGAGCTGCTAACTCTCCCTGCAGCACACCCAAGCCAGCACTCTTGCTCACATGCAATGATTAGATTGGAATCAATCACAGATTCTGCTTCTCAAATAACAGCACCCAAAACCACAAGGTTGCCTTCTGAAAGACTTTGTTTCCCTGGGTTTTGCAGGCCTGGTGCTGACAAGCCCTGGAGGAAAGAAGGGAGCAGGCACCAAGAGCACAGAGTTCTACAGTGAGCTGTGGTTCATTATGGTAATGGCCATGCTGGGCCTGATCTTGCTGGCCATTTTCCTGTCCTTAATTCTACAAAGAAAAATCCACAAGGAACCATGTATCAGAGAGAGACCTCCCTTGGTACCTCTTCAGAAACGAATGGCTCCACTGAGCGTCTACCCACCAGGGGAAACCCATGTGGTATGTATGGAAAGACACTTTTCCTGGTGTGGCCAGGAAATGCTTTTATTCTTATGAATCCACTTATCACTCTGACGGCTGTTTGGAGAAGTATTTGTGCATAAAGTCATACCAGCAAACAGGTGATTTAACTTCTTCCTTTCCAGTTTAGATATCCTTTAAACCTCTTTCTTGCCTAACTGCTTTTGCAAAGACTCTGGTACTGTGTTAACAGCAGTAAGGATGGGTGGGCATCACTGTCCTCTTTCAAAAAAGAGAAATACCTTTCCCTTTTGTCCAAGTATAATACGTGACTGCCTTTATTCTGCAGAGGCAGAATGTTCTTCTATTGATACAGTATATCACATTTCTTGAGTTGTATATGTTGAACCACCCTTGCATGCCTGGGACCATTTCCATTGATCATCACACATGTGTGTGAAGGAAAATACTATTTCAGGAGTCCATTTCTGATGATGACTTGGAAAGCAGTTAAAAATAAGTGTCTTGTGCACATCTGCACTTGCACGTAGGCTGGTTCAGGTCTCTGGTATATAAGCATCAACTTGAACTTCAATTACTAATATATAATGAGAATGTTTGCTCCTGTGTTTATTGGGGATGAGTCTATAGCTGTGTGTGTGTGTGTGTGTGTGTGTGTGTGTGTGTGTGTGTGTGCGTGCATGAGCATGATTCTGTGTATGCATGAGCATGAGCCCGTGTGTATGTGCGTGTGCATGTGCATGAGCATAAGCATGTGTATGCATGAGCATGAGCCTGTGTGTGTGTGTGTGTGTGTGTGTGTGTTAGTACTGTATGCTTTATTTTATTGGTTTCTATATTTGTCTGGTTTAGTATCAAAGTAATGTAAGCTTCATAAAGAGTTTGAAAGAATTCTGGTTATCTTGGATTTTGGAATAGTTTTTCAAAGTATAGAAATAGTTATCCCTTAAATGTTTCCAGTAAAGCCATCAAATCCCAGACATCTTTAAAGGGAAGATTAAAGTTTTAAAGATTTTATACTATTTTTAATTATGTTTATGTGTCTGTGTATAAATATGTGTGTGTGAGTGCAGGTGCCTGCAGAGGCCAGAAGGCATCAGATTCCCCTGGAGCTTGAGTTACAGGCAGTTGGGAGATGCTCTATATGAGAGCTAAGAACAAAACTTGGGTCCCCTTCAGGAGCTATGAACACTCTCAACAGCTGAGTCATCTTCCCAGCCCTGAGATGAAAGAATCTTAATTGTTTCAACACTATTTGCTGACTACTAGTCAGATTTTCTGTTCACTTTGATTCACTTTGGGGTATATTGTATATGCTCAAAACTTACCGATTTCTTCTAGTTTTTCCAGCTTTTCATAGTTGTTCATAGCAGATTTTATGACTGAATTTCTCTGGGGGACCATTATTACCTCTTGGTTATTAGGAGTGTATTACTCAACTTATACATATTTGTTCACTTTCCTTTCCCCTTGTTCTTAGATTGCAGTTTGAAAATGTCATAGTTTAGAGTAGAATTCTGATATACCAATCTTATTTCAATTGATTGAGTCTTTATTTGTTGCTTAATCGCTCTGTCCTCAAGACCCTGATGAGGGGAATCTGTGTGCTGCCGGTGGATGAGCTGTCCAGTACCTGTTGGGAATGTTAGCTTTGAAGTACGTTTCTGTGCAGGTGTCTTTGATGGTTTGTGTTTGCAAGATGTGCTCAGTGAGGAGATCTGGAAGTTGAAATACCCAGCTCCTACTGAATTAGTCTGTCCTTTACGTAAGAGCTAAATTTGCTTTGTATTGGGAAGCCATGTTAGGCACTGTCTGATATTGCTGTGAAGAAATACCATGACTAAGCTAACATATAAAATTTAAAGGTATTAACAGTTTCAGAGGGTGTGTTAATGATCAGCATGTCAGGGAGCACAGCAGCAGACAGGAATAGCACTGGAACAGTAGAAGAGACCTTATAAACTGAGACAACCATGGTGGTGGAGGAAGTAAACCTGGAATGGCTCAACCTTTTGAAACTCAAAACCTCCATTAGCAAATCTCCTAATCCTTTCCCAAGAGTTCTACCAACTGGGAACCAAACATTCAAACATGAGGGCCATTTTCATTCAGACCAGAACATGGACATATCTTTACAATTAGTGTGTCACTTCTTGAGCAGGTACTTTTCTATGATTATCTCTTTGTAAATACTTTAAGATTTATTTTATCTGAAATGAATGTAGCTATTCCTGTCCCATTTTTTTTTTAGCACTAGAGACTGAACCCAAGATCTTGCATATACCAAGAAAACACTCTGTCACTGAGCTACATATATCCTCCCCACCCCATTTTTTGGTTTTGAGATCAGATTTCCCTTAGTTGCTTAGGCTGGCCTTGAACTTATGATCCTCTTGCATCAACCTCCCCACTTACAGGGATTACAGACCTAAACTACTAAGCTCAGATAATTTTCTGTTTCCATTTGTGTGATATATATTTTTCCAAACTTTTATTTTAGAATACATGGTGTATCTTTATAGTGAAGCAATGAAGTGAATTTCTTGTAGGCAGCATATAGTTGTGTCTTAGGATTTTTGTTTGTGCTCTTGCTTTATGTACCTTGGGAGGCTAGAATGGCTTACAACTCATAATCTTCCTGTCTCTGGTTCTCATCTACTTACATTATAGTTGTATACCACTATATCTGACTTGAAATTAATTATTAATTTTACCAATCTATCATCTCTTGATTGGTGACTTTAATCCATTTATAGGCAAGGGTATTCTAACATCTTCTGTCATTTTGATAGCTGTATTTTGCTTTCCTCATATTTGTTTGATTTGGCAGCGTCTAGTTTTAAATCTCTTTGGGGTGCTGTTCCTATGAGTCTTACACATTTGTGTTTTCACAACAGCAGTTACCATCCCCTCATTTCTAGGTAGAATGCCTCTGTTTCTTACTATTGTCAAATTCCTAAGTTCCTTTTTAGATAAGACAGGAAAGACTTTTACTTAGGGAGTATTATTTTAGCATGTTTCCTATTCTTTATTTTAAATATGCAATACCATTCTCTTCTAGTTATAAATTTTCTGTGAGCCCCTTAATGTTTTAAGAGTTCTTTGTCATACACACAATATTTACTAAAATATACTGTGGTTGAGAGCTATTCTGGATGAAGCTAGTTTGGGTTCTTTCATTGATATCCTTATCTTTTAAGATTTTGGATTTTTAAAATGTGTTATTATGTTCATATATTTATACAATATATATTGATCATATCCATTTACCATTATCTCCCTCTAATTCCCCCACCATTATCCATCTTCTTCTAAACTCAAAATGCTTTTTAACAATTTGTTATTAATACCAATCCCCCAGTACAACTGAGACTGCTCATATGTTCATGGGTGTGCAGGGCTACCCCCTGGAGCATGGGAAACCTATCAGTGGCTACATCCCCAAAGAAAACCATGTTTCCCTCTCTTAGCAGCCACCAACTGCCAATAGCTCTTCTGACAGGAGTGGCACATGCTGGAATGTTGACTGGCTTAGTCTTGTGTGTATAGCCATAGCTGTTGTAAGTTGGTCTGTGCAACAGCCATGCCCAATCCATAAGTTACATACAGCTCTCCTTCCCACCCACCAGCCCTTGGGGAATTTTCAGCCATTATTTTATGAGAGAGTTTTGTCAGCACCTTTTTCTTCACTTTCTGTAATTCTCAAGATGCAAATATTAGGTCACTAAAGAGCCTTGTAAGTTTCATTGGCCCATTTTCATCCTCATGTGCTAGTATCAGTAACCTGTCTCCCAAGTTCTGAATTCTTTCTTTAGTTTGGTGTATGGTATTGTGGAAATTTTCCTTCAAAAAATTTTTTTTCATTTCATCCATGAAAGGCTCTTGATTCTTTTCCTGACTTCTCAGTGAATCCCTCGCTCACCTTCCACACTATCCCATCATTCTTTGCACTGTTTGCCTGTATTTATATCTTAGTTTCCATAGGATCATGTTTATTGTTTCAGGAACTTTGCAAATTTCCTTCAAATTTGGATGTGTTCTTGGGGAATTCTTAATATGTCTACAGTAACATTTCTTCTTCCATTTTTATAAAGTCGTTTTTATAGGGAAAAGGTTGTTGTCTATATGAGACAACCAGATGACAGCTTAAAACAGTGTCTCTTCATCTTCGGCTCGTTATCAGGTGTGTCTGAAGTCCTAACAGTATAGACTGCAGCAGTTCGTGATCGTACTGATTTGTTTTGAGGTAGACATGGGCTTAGAAGGCCTGTGTCTGTAGGCCCAACAGACTCAGCTCCAGTAGCACTAGGGCAGTGAGCAGCTGCCAGTCTAGGTAGCATGGGTACAGAGAGAGGCATATTCTTTGGGGCAAGCACAGGAGATGTGAAGCATTGTGGCCCAACAGTGATAGTTCTTGAGCCCACTTAAGATGGGCCACTTTTCAGGTACCACAGATGTTCAAAGATGGCGATAGCATCATGGGCCAATCAATTGTGGACCTTCCTTAGCCCTGTAGGCAAGGACGATGCAGAAGACAGGGAACAAGCACGCATGGCACCAGCAGGTACGGCTCCAAGTCCATGGGCTGCACTGTCCCTTCCCTAAGTTATCTAGAACACAGTGTTTCATTTAGGCTTGTGCTCTGCCATACCGACTCCTAGGGAGGACATGCAGACAACTTTCTCTTGGTCTCACAAGTCAAGTATGGGTGGTGCTAAGGCTTGTGGCTCTGTTCTCTAATGGCCCTACTGCTTCAGAGCCTGGATGGAGATGTCCCTAAAGGAAGAGCTGTTGTAGGGTAACACTTGTGAGGCTGATAGTTACCTTTCTGGATTTGATATACACAGACTCTTTCCCTGAACCCCAGGGCCAAGCTTGAGTGATCACCTTCTTCCACCTGTAGCCAGTCTTTAAATTACCAGCTAGGAGGGAGAGCTCCTATAGATCCTCTTATGCAGAGTTGACAAGGTTAGAGCCACTGGTTACTGTGTTCTGAAGCCAAAGGGGTTGCTCCCAAAGCACAGGTGAAACTGGTATGCTCCTACAATGGCTGCAGTCCCAAAGTTGCTAGGGGAACTCCCTAGATCACACGCAGTGGAAGGTAAGTGTTGGTGGGGGCCTGGGCCACTTGTGTTTCTGGACCTACTGGGTTTTCCTGGTACTTTCTGTCTGCTGTATCTGTGGAGACATGAATAAAACCAGGGATTTTCAGCAGTGGCTACAGTCTGACTGCAGTGTAGAAAGACCCTTCCCGCCCCACTCAATTTGTGAGCTTGTGGCCAATGCAGCTGCAGGACCCTGTGAGAACAATCATCTGTCCAGAAAGGTAAGGACACATACTGGCCCAAGTATACATACTACCGCTTGGATGAGGCCTATTGTTTGGCTTCTATGCCAAGATGTCATCAAGAGGGGGCTGTTAGGGCCTGGGTATGGTCTTGGGGAAGGTTTAAAGTAAGTGTCTTCCTTGGTTCATGGGAATCACTTCTCTGTTTTATCTTAATTTGTGCTGAGACTGAATGCAGGACCTTGCACATGCTAGGGAAGTTTTCTGTCATTAAGCCACAGCCCTACCTAGCAGTTGCTTTTACAACAATCATCTCCCCACACCAGGGTTTTTGCTTCTAAGTTCTGTGAATGCCTCAGATTGCCTGTTTGATGCCAGCAGCATCTGGTCCCATCCTGACAGGACCCCACTGACAATGCTGTGCACTGCTCCCCTCTGTGCTGTAGGTCACTTTCTGCTGACTGTTCTTCCTCTTCAGGGTTCCTATCACTTCTGATGTCCAGAGTTCATCTTCTTGGCTCAAACTCTCTTCTGTCATAGAGCAGTGTGAAGGGTATTCCTCAGCCATCTTGGCTCTGGACCCCTGAACCAATGCTAAGCGAAGACTGATGCACCCGTTTGTTTTTCCTTCTCAGTTTGATTCTGTGGCTGATATATCTGATGTGTCCAGCAGTGTCACCCTAAAAAGTTACACCATGCATTTTGAGGTACCCCTGTGTGCTGCATGGATGCCAGCTTATCTCTTGCATGCTGTGTTGAGTGTCCAGTGAGAAGCAGAGGTGTTTACTGATGGGACCATTAAATCAGAGACTCCAGGTGTCTCAGTCAGCTGGGATTTACTGTAAGAGCACATCTTAGACTATAATTAAGGAGACACCGTGCCTTGCCGGTGATAATGACTGAGCTGGTGAGTACAGACCCTAGGTTCCTATAAGAAGAAGGGAGGGACCGTTCCCCACACATATCCAGAACTCTGAAAATGAAATACGTACTGTTCATAGTGGACAGCCATGAACCAATACAGTTCACTTCAGATGAAATGGAAGAGAAGCTCCTCAAGGGGCAGGCTGCATATCAAGGTAGAGGGTGAGAGCACCTTAATCCAGACCAACCCCTGGTTTCACTGCTTGGCAGGTCTGGTCCCATAGGAAAAAACAGCCACCAAGGCAGGACATGAATGCCCTAGAGACCAATAGCATTGCCACAAACACGGGAATCAAGGACACAATATTCCAGGTGTTCAGTTCTATTTAGGAGGCTTGAGAAAGTCATCCCTTCCCATCCCCTGTGTGAATCCCAGTTCCCAACCACACACCATCACCTGCCCATCTCTAACGGTGACTTCCTTTTCAGGGATTAACCGACACCAGACTCCCTAGGTCTGGGACGCCTGTGAGTATTCGGAGCAGCCAAAGCGTGTCAGTACTGCGGATTCCAAGTCAAAGCCAACTGAGCCACGCCTACTCCCAGACTTCTCTCCACCGCAGCGTCAGCCAGCTCATGGATAGTCCAGACAAGAAGGCCTTGACGGAGGACTCACTGTGGGAAACTATTATGGGCCACAGCAGTGGACTGGTGAGTGTGTCTGCCTGTTGTACACACACCGCTGCAGTGCACACCAACTGTGTTGTAAACTGGTTTAACAGTGTTGCTGTGTGGTATCAGGGTAGGAACTGCTGTTGACCTGTTGTGTGATAAAGAACTCAGCAAATACAGGGAAAAAAAACAAAATTAGACCTAAACAAGGCATAAAACACACTTGATTTACTTTAAACCTCCAGAAAACCAAGATAAACATGTTACTATATTCATTCATTCATTAGACAAGGATGCCAGTCTCAATGACAAGTTTCTTCTGTCTCAGCCTCCTACATGGTAGAATTACAGGCATGTAGTACCATGTCCCTGCTTTAAAAAACAAACAGGAATGTAACACAGGGGACTGAACCCAGGGTTGTGTGTGCTAGATAGGCACGTGACCACCTGAGATGTGTCACCAGCCCTCTGTCACCATGAATCTAGTCCAGAGGTTCAGACTCTGGCTTGGAGGGGGTCACCTGTCACACCAGCTTCAAGCTTTCCAGTGCCTGAGAAGATGGACCTGGTAGGATTTTTACCAATTACAGTGCTTTTCATCCTAGACATCCGCTGGGCCGTGGGCTGGTAAGAGAAGACACTGAGGACAGGGCTTAGCTCTCTAGTGTCCATTGCTTCAAGCACGCGCACAGGAACCTCACTTTCCCCATGTTTTGTGCACTTTCCCTTCACTGCCAAGTGGGCAACTCCATGACTTCCTTTGTGGCTGAGGGCAAACAGTGCGGGTAAAGGGATCAGATCCCCTCTGCTGCCACCACTTGAGCCTTTGGTGCTTGCTCTGAAAGACTAAATATATAATGAAGCTAAAAATTACCTTCGGGGGCCCAGGTTGCAGCTCAGTTGGTAGAGTGCCCACCCAGCATGCATGAAGTGCAGTCCAGTCCCTACAACCTCACTACAGTGGTACTGTAGGGACACCTATAATACCAGCACCAGGAGGCAGAAACAGGAGACCTTGCCCAACACACCAAAAAACCCTTTGTGAAAATCGTGCTTGAACTTATTAAAGCTCACTTGATTCCAGAGTTAATTAGGCTGAAACAAACAATTGCTAGATTATCTTTTTCAATCAAAACAAACTTATTTGATGTAACACATGAAGACTTACATTTCCCATAATCTTCATGCAAGTCTAGAAGGGCTGTTGGCATCGCTGCAGAACAAGCCTAGGGTCAGAGGTGCCTGGAACCTACCTGAGAACACACTAGTCATCTTTTTGTGGAATTGAGGTCATTGGCTTTACCTAACAGGTGTAGACAGTGGCCATGTGTTTCTGCCTGGTGTTCAAAAGGGGTCAGTGGAAGCCTGTGAGGTGCCAACACCTGGCAAGTTCCCGGCTCATTATGAAATCCTAACAGGGACCCTGCGGATAAACACAGTGCAGTGGAGGAAGCAACAGGGTGAACAGCATGTACTGCCTTTTATTCTTTCTTACCTAAATCTTTTAAATGAAAAACCACCTATACATAGACTCAGGTTTTCCCAGTCTACAGATAACGGAGACTCATGGAGGCTAGGATATTAGCTGTGAGCTGGATTAGCACACGATCCCTTCAATGATGGGAATTTAAAGGAAGAGCTGCCTTAAAGCACATCCTAGTGTTGACCCTGTCTTATATCACAGTGATGGCCTATGAATGAGGAGCAGACGCTAATGACAGTTCTGTATCTAACGCAGTGGCTGGTTTGCTTTTCAGTGTGTGGATGAAGAGGAGCTTATGAACGCCATCAAGGGTTTCAGCTCCGTGACCAAGGAGCACACCGCCTTTACTGACACCCACCTGTAAACAACTGAGGTTAGAACATGGAACCCTGGGGTGCATGTTCTATACCCTCCTTTTTTGCCCAGTTATCATATGTGATAAAAGCTGAGAAACACTGAAACGAAATGTTTAATTCTTCCTAATAGAGACCTAGAAATATTACTTTTCTGCTTGTCTCAGATAAGGAAATTGTATCCATGCTTGCACTGCCTTGCTGATTTTGTGGAAAGCAAAGTGTGCACTTTGCTGGGCTCTGCCTGTGACTCTGTTAAAGGAACATTCTTGTTCAAATCCAAGCAAGTCTGCTAAGAGGCTAGTCTTGCTCTTTCC
The DNA here is from genome assembly GCF_011064425.1 of Rattus rattus. NCBI lineage: Eukaryota > Metazoa > Chordata > Mammalia > Rodentia > Muridae > Rattus > Rattus rattus. Next base: position 67,059,493 of record NC_046163.1, read on the forward strand.
AACCTGCTAGTTCTACCAGAGACGAGGAACTCTATAAGCAACAGCGGCACTAGTGATCGCAGCTTGGCAAGTGCACAGGTTCTAGAGCTGTGGCGTCCACCTCACCGGCGGGGTTCAGCCGTGCACAGCTCTCATAGCTGTCCCTAAGGACTAAGCAGCTCGCACACTCACTGAAGTCATCGGTTATTACTGCTTGAACTGAGATCTTGTTTTAAAATGAAAACTTGTGAAATCATCGATTAGTACTTTTCATAAAATGTAAATCTGTTATTACTAGAAAACAAGAAAGCCCTCCTTCAGTCTTAAAGGTTCTAGGAAAATTTTCTAAGTCTATGTGACAATATCTTATAGACTGATGCCAAGTGGCATGTGGAAACTGCGTTAAGGGGGAGTAGTAACTCAGTTATTTGGCTGGAGACCCAATTCTTTACTCCCATGATCCAACTGTCTAAGCCTGGACTTTGGGGATGCTGGACTGTCGCCCAAATCTGTGACAGGACAGCTCATAGACACTCGCTGTTCTTAAATGTCACAGCACAGACCTGGATTAAACATATGTAAAGTAGCGGGTGTTCATAGTGCCTGTACAAATCATAACACCACTTAACCGTCTTGCCAAAAGATGTACACCTTTGAATTGGAAGAGAACCGACCAGTCCGCTAGGTCTTATCTCACATCATCTTTAGGCCATAGCAACAGTGGGTCTGCCTCTCAAGACTACAGCTTTGAATTAAAGCGAGATCATGAGGTCCCACACCTGGGCAGCATTCTTCTGGTCAAGATCAGAATCGTCAGTGAGAAACAGTTGTCTCAACAACAACTCTTAAGGACTTAGGCCCAGTCTAGGGAGCGTGACCCCGTGGGGTGCGAAGGAAACATTCCAATGATTTTATTCTTTCTGAGAGTTCCCTGCTGTGTGTCTAGAGCCATGCAGGTGGCCAATATTAGTCACTCCTTTTTAATTGTCAAGGCAAGTTGAGGACCTGGTCCTCAGGGGTCACTGGGGCTTGACAGGAGCCTGCAGCTTCCTCTGGCCTTTCGTTTATATCTATGTACAGCTAAGACAAAGCCCTTGCTTGACCAAGGCTTCACATGAAGTATGGAGGAAATTTCCCTCTGTTGACACTCCTTTCTGTACACTGAACACTGGTTAGAGATGACCGGACACCCTCCCTGAACAAGAGAACAGGTGATTCCGGGACCCACTCGATCTTGAGGGGAAAGGGGGGAATATTCTCCATTAAACCCTCAGAGCAAGTCAGTCTCCCAAGCATTTAAAACTAGCAGTGATGTGACTGCTCTTCTAACACAGGGTAATGGACACATGAAGCCTGGGGTGGGTGGGGCATATCAAACACTTGAACTTTGTTAGACCTGTGTTTCTGTCTTTAACCCAGTCTTTGTAATTGCTACAGAGTAGATCAATAACTCTAGTTTAAGCAGTTTGTTAAAATGTATTGAACTTTGACCTTTATGTACCTTATACAGCTTGCCCCTGTAACTTACCTGTGTTTTCCAGCTTTCTTTCCCATTCTGGAAAAACACCCACCGTTCTTATGGAACTTAACAGTAGCAGGCTGACAGTCTGAACAAACCTACCTGATCTTTCCAAGTCAGCATGGCTGACGTCACGGCTTATGTTAGGCATAGCGGTTTGGCTTCAAAGCTCGTGTTGTGTAAAAACACTGCAATAAAAGAAAGTTGAATCCACACTGGCGCTGAGTTTCCTCTGAGAGTTTACTCCTCATTGGTTGCTTTATTTTCCTCACGATGTAAGTCAGTCATGAAGCTGCTACTCTGTTGCTGTAAAATTATAAAAAGTTGCTGTCTTTTATCCCACACTGGACTGGGTACTGGATCTGGCACCACAGTGCCCCAATACATGTGTTTGATATCTTCATCTCAGTCAGCAAAGCCTCTCACCCGCTTTGCTGCATCCCCTATCACACCGCCCATGGCCTCTCTCTACCCATCCAGTTCCCAAGGCAGGCTGCCACCAGTCATAAACATGTCTCCAGCCACCACATACTCTCTCGAATTCAATTAAATCGCCCCATGAAAGAACACACCACACAATAACCTCGGATCCATCTAAAAATATCTAATTGCCCACCTAGACAAACAAAGCCATCCCTTAAGAATATTCCTAACAACCTGTGAATGTGCAGAGAGGAATCTTAACGTCCGCCTCCATGTTCTCTCCACTGCTTCTCTCTCTCATCTCTCTCACTCCTGTCTCTTCTCCCCCCTTCTCTAAAACTTTTCTCCTGCCCATCCTCCCTTCTCGTCCAACGACAGGCCTCATTCTATCCTATACCTGCCATCACCTGTATAATGACATCATCCTACACTACTCTTTGATTCTGTGGCCAGCCTGACTCAGGAATTGGGGCTGTGGAGAGCAATTTGAGACAAACACACTTGCATCTGAAACTCCAGAGCCAGCTCCTCAGGGCACTCAATGGCACAGGACAATCTGATGCCTGCCAGGCACTCATGTTCTTCTATAAAACTGAAACCTGGTTTACAACAAGCAGACCTGCTCTTGAGTCCACTGACAACTGGCATGATCCGAAACACCTGTTGTTCTAACTAGTAAAGGCTGGTCCAGACGAGTCTCACCAGCCACTGGGCCATGCAATAGGGACAGGGATAGACAGACACAGAAAACAGGTTTCTTCCATTTTGGGGCTTTAAATTTTATACAATCCCAGTAAGTGCTGGAGTACCCATAATCAGGGAGGGTCAAGCTGATAGAAGTATCTGCCTTTCCCAGTGGTCTAACCTGAGACCCTTTCTGGTTAGTCTTGGGGGCCAACTGCTCGCAAGCCTGTACCCACAATCAGTTCTGGGTATTTGCAAATGGAGGCAGACGAGCTGAGAAACTCAATATCCTGTTTCTCCGTTGATTCTTCTAAAGACTAGGCTCCCTGAATAAAGGTGGGTGTGACTTCTCCGTCGTCTCAGGCAAGGGACACATGCCAGGGTAAATTAGGGATAACTGGGGATATACCCAGCAAAAGATCATCAGAGGATTTCGAGTGTCTTTAGAGTCTAGTCATGCCCAGTGCTAAAGCAGCTGAGTGCTGACAGTGGGGAACCAGTTTGTCCGATCTGCACTGAGGCAGAGGGAGAAAGACAGAGAGTCTTGGGTCAGAGTGGCCTTTTCTCTGCCCAAATCTCCCAGTCTGCACAGATGGGAGTCACTGGGCACAGACTGGACCAAGAGTGGGTCTCAGCACCTACCTGTGGCTCAGTCCCCTGCAGCTCCCAGTTCCTCTTCAGCTCAGGTACTCAGTTCCATTTGCTCCCAAGGTATCTGATGCCTGATGGCACCATCCCTCAGAACACTTGGCTTGCCCTAAGACTTACTCTCCGTGTCTCAACGAGACACTTAAGCCACACACGTCCATGTGCACTGCTCTGCTCCTGTGTCACATGATCCTGAAGCCCAAGGTCATTTCCAGTGACTAGTAGTTCACCTGAGAGCAGACCTGGGGGTGGAACCAGATGGGGAAAGGAGGTACAGAGGTTTCAGCTACCTGAGGTGCAGGACAGAAAGAACAGGCAGGGAGACCAACGGAGCCTTCACCTCCCACCCGAGCACGGTGGTCGTCTTCACCTCTGTTGCTAGCAGCAGCTTGTCCTGCACCAGGCCCTGCACTACAGCAAACTCACAGGAACTTCCCGCCCACCTCCTGCCGTCTTAGTCCCAAGGGCACATGACTGGGAAGGCTCTGAGAGAGCTTCCTTCAGGAACCAGGAAGTTCATAGAGCTATGCTGCTGAGATAGGGCCCGCTCCGTTTCTTCCACAGACTGACTGTTGCTGGAAGCAAGCCCAGCGCCTTAAGTATATGCAATCCTGCTACTGACAGATCCAGCTACCGAAGCGTCCCAGCTACAGCCTCAGCCGGCGCTCTTCCATTTGGGGAACCTCGAGAGCCCACTGTTTCTCAAGGACAGAAGGGAGGCTGGTCTGGAAAAGGTGTGTGTGTGCAGGGAGCATCTGTAAGGTTGCAGCTGTTACTGGCTAGATGCTGCAGCCACGGCAGGCAGACCCTGTTCCTGCCACCCCAGCCTTCTCCCACAGAGAGCAGAGCGCAGGCTCGCACTAAGTAGCCAGTGTCCAGGATGAACACTAAAGCCTACCTGGGGCATCAGCAATGAAGCTTTCTACAGAGACAGGCCGTCCCCTCCTCGTAACCTCGACTCACAGTTCAGGCCATCTCTACCTCAAACCCAAAGCAGGCGTGGCACCACTTCCCCAGCTCTGTGTCTAACACTCACGACTAAGTACTAGAGTGGCTCGAGAAGCAGGAAGCTGAACAAGTTTTTCCTTGCCCACATCCAGATGCCCGCACTCAGCTTAAGGTCTGAGGATGATCCCGAGTGACCCAGTGAGGACTCCGCCTTCTCCCGACACTCTGCATCAGAAATATGGTCGGGGATTGTCCCCTTGGGGTCCAGCGTGCTGTGCTTCTAGGCTAAGGCACGGCAGCAGCCCCCGACCCAGTCCCAGGTAAAGGTGCACACACTACCCCCTGCACCCCTGCTGGGTGGAGGTGAGAGCTAACATGGCTTCTGACCTTGCTAGTAGTGTTGCTGAGGGTCTCACTGCTGGGAGAGGGCCTTCTGAGTCGTCCAGGTTTGCAGTCAGGTAGTTTGCATAAACGCCATCTCAAAGCCTGGGTAAGTGCCCCAGGAGATATAACAGGATGCTGGTCCTTGATTGGGGGGTGGGCACTGAGCTCCTCCCCAGGACTGGACAAGGAATTCAACATCTGGCAAAAACAGAAGAGCCTGAAAGCAAGAAGCCAAGAGAACAAAAGGAACAGCTCGATCCCTAAGTCTGGAGTCTGCTGACCGACTCCTCTCCTCCTCCACTGTGCTGTGTACACAGCCATCCAAGCCTCCCCGTCGTTTTTCCAGTCGGTGTCTTCCGGAAACAAGAAGCCACTGTCTCGGGAAGACTTTGGGACTGCCTGTGTTCCCCTAACTCTTCCTCAACACGAACTGCATAAAGACCTGCGTGCACAGGTCTGCCGGAGTGTGCTGTGCTACTGGAGCACCCATGCTGGCGTCCACAGAAGCTGAGAGAGGCGTAGGCAGGGGCATGCAGTCAGCACGCATGAAAAGACGGGCGGGAACTTCAACGTGAGCTAGGTTTAATATGCTTAGAGAATATCCCAGCATTCTTGAGTCATAAAGTGACAGCAGCTACTTAGGGAACCGGAACGTGATAAGTGTGGCCTGATCCAACACACACTAAAACCCACTGGGAAACCCTTTCCAAATGACTCACTCTAACCAGGCCAGTTTAGAATGGGGCTGGGACAACTAGATTTAATGCCAGGCAATCATGATGAGAAAGCCAAGAAGGAAATTATACGTTTTTCAACCAGAAGATGTCAGTTCCTAAGCTGGCTGAGCCCCTGGCTAAGTTTTACCCTCTGCTCTCACCGCACTGAGATGAGACCAACACTTACCCCACTCAGTGTACAGAACGACAACCGAGTGCTTGGACCATTCCCATGAAATGGCCTCTCCCTCTCTGCAACAGTCACAGAGTACACAGGTCTGTCACAGAGTGCACAGGTCTGTCACGGAGTACACAGGTCTGTCACAGAGTGCACAGGTCTGACACGGAGTACACAGGTCTGTCACGGAGTGCACAGGTCTGACACAGAGTACACAGGTCTGTCACGGAGTGCACAGGTCTGTCACGGAGTACACAGGTCTGTCACGGAGTGCACAGGTCTGTCACAGAGTGCACAGGTCTGTCACAGAGTGCACAGGTCTGTCACGGAGTACACAGGTCTGTCACAGAGTGCACAGGTCTGACACGGAGTACACAGGTCTGTCACGGAGTGCACAGGTCTGACACAGAGTACACAGGTCTGTCACGGAGTGCACAGGTCTGTCACGGAGTACACAGGTCTGTCATGGAGTGCACAGGTCTGACACGGAGTGCACAGGTCTGTCACAGAGTACACTGGTCTGTCACTACTGTTGCCTCACAACTTTGGCAATGTAGGCACAGCAACCAGAGAGACAAGTGGGATCCAGCTCTGCTGCAGATGGAAGACCCGAGGCTAGACCTACAAGAGGCTGTGCTTTGGAAGTCACTCTTCCTGTGATTTGAGACACTGGCTCATGACACAGCCGAGGCTGGCCTTCGCCTGCCAGGGTGAGGCTAAGGTTCACATTACCTTTCTATAAAATTTTAGTGCCAACCAACTTTTCCTCTCATCCCTAGTGGTCTTCTGACATAAGTAAGATGCTTCTTTTCACAAACACGTGCGGGTAGAGCTAACACAGGATAAGGTTGCCAAATAACTGAAAACACACTGCCCTAACCTTTCCCACTTGATTTAATCGACAAATAAATACAAGGGAATTTGTGTGAAACTACTGGCAATATAGTAAACTTTAAAGAATTTATTCCACTTTCATTATACTTCTGAGAATGGGGAATATACATCATCCACTTAGTAAATGCTCATGGGTTTAAACCTACATTTTCTCCATTTGCAGAAATATGTAAACCATTCTGATTAAATGAAAATTCTTTTGCTCCCAGAATTCAAAATAAAGCTAAACCAACATTTTTACATATATTACTTAACTCCAAATCCAGAATTCGAATCCTGTGAGACACTGCACACACAGTGGCTCCTAAAGTAGCTGGAGTAGCAAATGGGGAGATTCCCTGTGAACACGCAGACTTCCCCTCTGTCGTTGTTATAGTTACCAATCAAACACAGACGCTGTTCCCACTGAAGGACTTCAGGGACCAAAAACTGGGGACGCATGCTATATTGACTCCAACAACAAGAAGCAGAAAATGACCCACAATGAAATAAACCACCCGGAAGACGTAGTGCATAGTGGAGCCCGCGGACCAATGATAGTGTTCTGAGCTACTGAGACTTTTCACAGCATAGCACCTCATCATGTGGCTAGTAAACACTGCAATCACAAGGGCTGGAGCCCATGTTCCAGGACTATGAGATTAACCTTAGGGTACCACTGCAAGACAGGCCAGGCAACGGCATCAGGAATACGGCCACTGCCTCACATGCTCTAAGGTACTACTGTGGTGCTGGGACAACACCAGCAGGGAGGGCGGCAGGGCAAGACTCCTGCTCACACACTGCTGTCACACGTGCCTGCAGGACTAGAGCCACTTCCGAGCTCTGCTCCTGCTTCTACAGGCTCGGCCCAGAAAACACAAAACAGCCAAACTGTGCCCTATAGAGTTTTTGATGTAAAAGCCAATGACTGAAACCCAGGAAATGTTGTTTTTCACATAGATTTAGAAAAACTGCCATGCACTGGGTGAGCTCACAAGCTGTACTCCTGGCCAGAGGAGTCGCTCTTTCTGTGCCGAGGTGACGGAGTGGTCTTAGTTGGAGACGGGGATGCTGTACCAGGGGAGTCGGTCCCTCCATCAGAGGTACTTGGTGAGGATGCCAGATAGGGAACTTTCTTTCTTCCAAGGAATCCCCCTGCTTCGAATCCTTTCTTCCGGAACTCCACTTTGGGCTCATTTTCATCCTCTGTTGACTTTTTCTTGGGCTCTGACAAACCTTCCGCTGGTCTGTGCACTTCTAACCCCGCATCGGACTCCCTCACACATCTTCCCTCTGTCCCAGGGGACTTCCTCTCACACACAGCACACTCCCCTGCTGCTGCCCCTTTTGCCTCAGCCTGGGCTGGGCCCATGTGACCATTTTCAGGGACAGCTCTCTCTACAGTTCGGTTGAGATTGAGAGTCTGGAAGTCCCTGTAGCTGTGGAAGCTCTCAGTCCTCCTTGCTCTGGCTAACAAAGGGCTCTCCCGGTAAGGCCGAGTGGCACCATAGGTTGCTGCTTCATGGATGGTTTCGTGGTGCTGGAGCTGAAGGCTGAAGGACAGAGTTAAAAAACGTCAGTTATGATTTCACTCCAAGGTCTCAGGAGCCTATCTCAGCAGTTAAGCTGCCAACGAAAACGTACAAGGCACATGTTACTGTCCACACCTCTCTGTACACAAACGTACTTGTCAAGTAGATCTATCACACCAGTTACAAACCGAAGTAATAACACACACATTCACAATCAAGCAAAGATCTGAATAGTAGGAAAGGAAGTCTCTAAAACCAATAAGGAATCAATGTTCTTCAATATTTGGTCCTTGGATTTGCAGAATTGGACATTTTTGTCAGGATGTTTGGAAAAGGCCGAGTATCTCACTGTATGTGAAACTAGAGAGATGATTTAAGCACTTTTGGTTAGCGCTGCACCTGAATGGTAAGAACGAAAACTCCACAAAGTATGCAACTGGTACCTGACCTGTGACCTTCCTAACTCAGGGCGGGCTACTGACCACCCAGCGGCACTGCAGTGCCTGGAATGCTGTGTCCCCAGTCTCGGGCATTGGAACCCTTGTCGTCCCCAGTTGGTGAAGCAGTGTGTGAGGTGTAGGCGGGGTGGTGTGCTGAGGGAAGCATGTCCCTGGGGCAGGCCTGGGGATTTAAGGCCTGTACATTTCTAGTTCCTCCCGCTTCGGGCTTGTGGTTCAGGATGTGAGCCCTCAGCAGCCTGCTCCAGCTGCCATGCCCGCCCCCATGTCCCTCTGTGAAGGACGCTTTGCCCTCTGGAAGCTTAAGCTCAAATAAATGTCTCTAAATTACCATGGTTGTTGTGTTTTATCACAATAGAAAAATAACTAATAAATTTCTGAAGTAAGTCAAAAGGCAGGGGTTGGGGATTTAGCTCAGTGGTAGGCGCATGGCCCTGGGTTCGGTCCCCAGCTCGAAAAAAAAAGAAACTAAAAAAAAAAAAAAAAAAAAAAGGCAAAGGAAAGGGGTTACAAGGGTCAGACTCAGTGGTGAAAAGCACATGTGACATGCGTGAAATCTAGGTATCAACCACAGTACAGGCCAGACACACAAAATACCACAACATTTTTTTCCTTGCATATCACATATGTATGAAACTGTCAAAGAACAAACTCAATAAAAGTTTAGAATGTCTTCCTATGAAAAGATGTGCTATGCATATGGATAAAAATGTATATTTGAACAATTCAATGTCTACATATATGATGCAGACTGTATTTGAAATCATGGCTTTCGCAACTGCATGCTTGCAGCATGTATGTCAGACAAATCTCCCAAGCGCAACCCCATCCCCTCAGGACCCACCTGGAGCTGGACTCACGAAGGCGGCTGTGCTGGAGCACAGAGGTGGCAGGGCTGATGTTGGGCGTGGCGCAGCGGGACGTGCTCAGATCACACTGGTCCAGCAGCTTGAGCAGCTCTTCCTCAGTGGGGCCGCCTGCATCTTAGAGAGAAACACCCATTCAGATGGGCAGTCAAAGGGTGGCTGTGTGGACCGCCGCTGCCGTCACCTGGTCACCTACCCTTGTCCTCACTCTTGTTGACCATGTCCATGGCTGTGGTCAGGTCCCACATCTGGATGCTGCCGTTGGTGTGGCCAGTGAACAGGTAGCGCCTTGGCCGGGAGCCCATCCGGCTGGAGCCCTCGCACTCTCTCACAGTGAACGAGGAGATTGTAGTGCAGTCCACAGCCTGGATCTCACATATCCTGAAAGGAGGAGTGGTGCAGATCAAAGGAAACAATTACACACTCCACACAACTGAAACACTTCCATTTTCAAAGTCACACAAACAAAGAATATGCATCTAAAATGTTTAAAAACGGTCAAAGAAAGTTGACAGAAAAGTCAAGTCTTATTTCTCTGAATGAGAAAAACTTCTCACACATTAGTTTGTCCTCAACCGAAACAGAGAGGTGATTTAGTCACAAAAGTCCTCTTGGGAATAAACAAGCCTTCAGAACGAAGATGTGAGAAAACAGAAAGGGAAAAGAGAGGGAGGGAGGGAAGATGAAAACAAAATACACCAGTGCTAAAAAGGATCTCTACAGCAGTTTATGCACAATATGTCCCTATGTCAACCCACAAAGGCTCCACATCCCCGAGTCAGAAGTAAAGCAGCAAGCAGGGTAAGAGGTGTGACCAGAGTGAGAGGCCCAGCAGCGGGGAGGGGGAGGGGAAGGGGGAGGGGTAAGAGGGGCAGGGAAGGGAACAGAGGAAGCAGCCCAGTGGACAAGGCTGTGAAGCATCCTGTTAGCCACACAGACCACACATGCTGGGGTCATCTGATCTGGAATAAACTTACGATTTCACCACGTGTGAGGTCTAAGTCTTTCTCCTACATTTCAGTTGGTATAACTTTAAAAAGATGTATTTGTATGTATGTGTGAATGCCTGTGTGTGCCTGGTGCCTCAGGAAGCCTGAGGTGGGTGTGAGCGCTGGGGTGAACCCTGGCTTTCTGCAGAAGTGGCAGCCACCTCCCCAGCACCCAGTCTGAACCAACAACTGTTCCTGTTCGTTCTTTTTCATTATTATTCATATAAGAATTAATATTTCTTTATATTTGTAAGGTGACTTAGTTTTTTAAAAAACTATTATTTCTGATTTATTTGTAAAATAAATCAACTGAATTCTACAAAGCAACTTCTGCGTGTTTCTTTTGTTACTGCAGTTTCCCTCTAGATCGTAAAACCCATCACATGCAGAAAGCTTTCTGAAATACACAAAAGGGGATATTAATGAGGAACACTTCTGAGACATAGCACGTCAAACAGAGAACGAGTCCAGCTTAATAAACCTTCTGCTCTCAGTAAAACTAATCATGGTACAAAGTCTAAATTCATTTTCTTAAAAAACATACAAACAAGTCTGTGGACACATTAGCCATTTTCTAGAATTCATTTATGAATTACTAATGACTATATGCTATCTCTGAAGGAAATAAAACCTATCATCACTCAGTTTATTCATTAAAACACCATGTACCCAGAGACATGCCAAACAGTTAAACAGGTAGCTTTAAACACCTCAAAAGCACGAGCAGCGTTTAAAAGGAAGCCTTCAGTTCAACAGCTGCTTCTAGAGATTTTACCGCTCGTTTGCCTGGCATGCAGAAAAAAACAAAGCAAAAAAACAAAAACAGTAGAACTGGAGAAAATTGTCTTCAAAGTTAAATAAAATGACAAAAAAGCTCATGTTTACAAGTGTTTTCTTCACGTTACCAGAGGATGGATGTTCCAGACATGGACCCCTATTCTGTCAGACAATTGGCGAGTTCACGTAAGTTGAATTTACATAGCTAATAGAGGATACTCTCAGAATTTAGTGCATCTGTCTGCCATGAAGTCCACTGTGACCACCACTAAAATTAAGACAAAACCAAAAAGACCCTGAAGACAATAGCAGAAAAGAAGGTTCCAGCAGCACTTGGGACCAGTGTAGACCCCCTGCTCTGCAAGTGCAGGGAACAGCAAGACAGGCCATGACCCGGGAAAATGTGGCAGCTGCTGAGAGGGAGCTGTGGCCAAGTGGGCAGGTTACCTTACCATCAGCTGAGGATGGCTGGCTTCCTTCCTCCTGTTCTACAGAGGTGGTCGGCAGTCTGCACTGTCCCATCTGAGAGACACACTTAATGGACACACATGTGTGCGTGCGAGGAACGCTCAAATCCCAGGGCTCCTGGGCTTTGTTTCTCTATGCTGCTCTCAGTCTGTTCCGTCCAGTCATTACGACTCTGACTGCTCAGTCCCCGTTTCTATAAGTAACCAGCATGGGGACGCCACCCTCACGTGTCCAGTGCCTCCCACCTCTAACAGTGCCTGCATTCTGGGAGACAAAGGCAACTTCTGAATATACATGTCTCCTGTGAAGTGTCACCTTTTTCCAGTCGATGACAGCCTGACAAACAGCTTGTTGGTGATGGGAACAACCTTCTGGATAAACACTTGTTGATCATCTCGTTCTCCAAAAGGCCCTGGGTCAGAAAAGAAAAGGACAAGAGTGAGGAATGGTTTCATTTTATAAAAGCACATTAACACAAACACTTCTCTCCCCAAATAACTGTCATGTTTGATGTGGCACAAGCCTTACGTCAAAGTCATACACAAGCTCTAGGCAAAAGTATGTCAACATGCATTAAATTTCACAACAGAAATCACATTTCTTTCTTTGTGTATGCATGTCTATGTCTGTGTGTATGGAACTAAATGGTCAAAGGTGGGGTAGAAACCCCAGATTGGGATTAAAAGTTTCTACAACAGAGGCAGTAGAGGGCACTGGATCCCAAAGAGCTGCCCTATGTGCCCTCCAGGAATAAAACTCAGGTCTTCTATCTCTTCATTCCCACAAATACTTCAAAGCTGTATTTTATCACTAAGGACTTCAAAGCTGAGGGTAAAAGGTCCTTAGGATCTGCATTATCAGCACTGGAAGGACCCTCTGAGGAGTCGCTTAGACTCTGGTGACTTAAAGGAGCCTTGGGAGTATGGATCCTAGCAACAAAAGGAGTGAGAGCAGATATGAGGCCACTTTGTATACTCCTATCACCGCTTTGAAAGTCTACATGCAAACTGTAACGTCTTCCGAAGATTAACCACAGCAGAGCGCAGTTGGGCAGTAAGGTGCCTCAGCAGCTCAGGGCACTTGTCACCACTGGTGTCTGTGTCTGAGCCCCAGCATCCTCACAGCAGAAGAGACCTGACTCCAGGACGTTATCCTCTGACCTCCAATGTATGTGCTCAGCAAGAGTGCATGCACGCATGGCATTTGCACACATGTGCGCACGCACGCACACGCACGCACACACGCACACACACACTTGTTCAAATGACTTTTGAAATTAAAACACAGAACTCCCACGTCAACCCTGTTCCTAGGTTTCCATCCTTGAAGATGCCTACCGATGTCATTTCCAGAGGAATAGCTGCCGTGGCTCTCTGTCTCCTCCAAGGACAAGATCTTGAACGATGCTAAAGGAGTGGAGCCTGGCTGTGTAGAGATCATCCCTCGGAACCGTGTCACTGTCCAGGTGCGCACGTGGTTGTTGTCAGCACATACTAGGAAAGAAAGGACGCAGTAAGTCACCGCCCCACTCTGACACATGTCTCTTCTACATCAGTCAGATCGGAGTACATGTGAAAAGGCAGACCGCAGATTTACCTTACAATTGACTTACATAGTGAGCCAGTGTGAGAGAAGTGGGTCTGCGAAGGGGACTGAGGGAAGACCCTGCCACCTTAAGACCCAAGTTCCGCCTCTGGACTCACATGGTGAAAGGTGGGAACTGACTCCTACAGCATGGAGAGACCTCCCTGGTCAGGAATGCTTGTTTCTCTTCACAGGACTGAGTGTGACAGCACCCATCTCAGAGGACTCACAACTGCCTACAATTCCAACCCAGGGAATCTCATGACCCCTCCTGGTCTCTGAGGGTAGCCAGACATGACATGACATTCACACTGAAACCATTAGCCAGACGTCATGGCACACACCTTCAATCCCACAACTTGGGAGGCAGACCCAGTCAGATTTCTATGAGTTCTAGGCCAGACTGGTCTACAAGGTGAGTTCCAGGACAGCCAGGACTACATAAAAAGACCCTGTCGCATAAGCCCCCACAAAGGTGAATAATAATAATAATAACAACAACAACAACATTTGATTTTAAAAAAACCTAACCAGAATGTTTGTTTACTGCATACTTTTTGTTTTTTTTAGAAACCTTGCCCAGCTCTAATAAAGACGCTAATGTGACGATGATTGAGTACACATGATTATCCTATAAGATGTGTGCAAAGTGCTAGTTTACAGTTACTCCTGGCTTAGGCTATTTAGGGTCTGAGTAACAGAAAACACCTCTCTCTCAAGCTTGAAAAACTGTTCTACGTTTACATCTTACAGGATCTTGCCCTGGTTGTATTGTTGCTAATTTCTGAGTAGGAATGCTATTAAATGACCACATAGTGCATTGCTTCCTAAACTCCCCACATTTCTGCTCTCAATGGGCGTGCTTATAAAGAGATATGCCCTAAATATTAAGTCACACCGGCAAGCATGCTTATAAAGAGATATGCCCTAAATATTAAGTCACACCAGCAAGCGTGCTTATAAAGAGATATGCCCTAAATATTAAGTCACACCGGCAAGCGTGCTTATAAAGAGATATGCCCTAAATATTAAGTCACACCGGCAAGAAGCATGCTTTTTGCTTGCTTTAACAGGGGAATTAACTTGCCATTTGTAATCATGTTAGAAATGCCTGTGACTGCTAGGAAAGTAAGACTTTTATACAAACATCACCGTTCCTGTGTCATACAGTACCAGTTTTCTATTTTAAAGCAAACTTTAGAAAGAGACTTGGAGAATACGGAGGAATAATTCCTGTGCACGTTTTAGCAGTGCATAATGAAATCCTCAGTTCTCAGGCCGGCAGTGAAGTGCGGGCGATGCAGGCAGGGCATTTAACCAGTCTTGTGGGAAATGGCCCTCTGGTTTCACTAAGCTCAGTAGGACTGAGAAGACAAAGAACTTAAGCGATCCTGGATGATTCAAGTGCTGAGATGGACCTTGTTCATACTCCTCCTACACAGCCCCATTTCAGATTCCAGGATGCGTACCATAGAAAAAGCACATGGTTGCATTTACGCCAATAGCCACCAGGGGGCAGCAGGGCTGAGAACACAGAACACTTCCAGACTTGTGCTTTAAACTGAGCATTTAAATCCAGACCTACAACATACAGCATTTCCAGCATCTTTCGGAGAACACACAACTACTGTTGTGGAACGCCTCTTCTAGGAGGAGGCCAATGACAGGCAAATAAATAATCAGGCACATGGTAAGCCTGGGAAGAGCACACAGGCGATGCTAGCAGACATCTACTTTTACACAGACTCCTTACTGAGGAGAATGTGAGAGGAAGGGTAGGGCAACCAAACAAATCCATGGGAAGCCAAGCATGGCAAACAAGACAAGACAAAGAGTCTGAGGCAACTTCACTAACTAGAAATGCTAATAGCTCAGAGTCTCATGATCCAAAGAAAGTAGGCTAGCACTAGACAAGATCAGTATGTAATGTCATATCTACGTCATTATCTAAATATTTAAAGTTTTGTGACTACAGGGAACTATAAACCCACAAAATGTTACTTTCTTCACATCTTCACATCATGTTATACTGTTATGAACTTTAAACATAAGGCAACTGTTATGCTTTGTATGAGCTCCACTCAGGGAGTGGCACTGTTAGAAGTGTGGCCCTGTTGGAGTGGGTGTGCCACTGTGGGCGTGGGCTTAAGACCCTCACTCTAGCTGCCTTCAGATGTAGACCTCTCAGCTCCTCCTGCACCACGCCTGCCGGGATGCTAATGCTCACACCTTGATGATAATGGACTGAATCTCTGAACCTATAAGCCAGCCCCAGTTAAATGCTGTCCTATAAGAGTTGCCTCGGTCATGGCGTCTGCTCACAGCAGTGAACCCTAAGACAGTAATCAACTATCAATACTCATCTAAGTCTACAGCTTTAGCTTAAAACTGAAGATAACGAAATAAATGTATATTAAGTTTCAACTTGGAAAGTTTGAGACAGAAAAATCTTCTCAGCAGTGCTGTTTCTGGAAATGAAATTTGCCTCAAGAAGGAACGATCAGAGGATTAGCAGAAGATACAATATTTCCTAAGTTTATGTACAGCACATCGAAGCCAAGTCAAAGCCACACTCCCTCAGTTTTTCAGAATGCAGCATAAACCACTCCACTTCCTCTCTGTCTATGAAAAGACAGGCAATTCCAGGCGTCACAGGAGAGGGAGGGGGTCCTGTACCTGACACCAGGTGCTTCTCTGACAGCATGATCTTCGTCACAGGGCTCCGGTGAACCGTGAATGTCTGGAAGAGCTGTGGCCCCGAGCCGACCGTCTCTGGATGCTGCACAATCACTCGCACTGCTCCAGAGCTTGTACCGTAGGCAATCTCGATCCAGTTTCCGCTGACACCTAGGAGCCACAGTTCAAAGGAAGTGTGTTACGTAACAATCGAAAGAGAGCCTGACTGAGAGCCTCCATGATGACAGAGGCCCAGAAGAAATCAGAGCTTGTGACCAAAAGACTCAGCAAACACAGCTCAGGACTGCTTGGGCAGCAGAAAGTCTGTGTTTCCCTTACACATCTTTCTTGATCCCTCACCCTACAATGAAATGCTCCAGCCTCCCGCATTGTCTCTTAGGTTTAGCTGTGGTAATTACATAATTCTGTGAACTCTCATGCCTACCTACCTCTGTTCCTTACTGACAGAAACTGAATCACCTTTCAGAGTGCCTGAGACATGGTACCAACTCAGTATCAATTTAGAGAATAACCCTGCTGTACCAGATCCACCAGAAGGATGCCATCCCAGAGGTTATTCTGCTGAAGTATGCTGGGAGTGGCCTTAGCTTTCTGTTAAGGTACTGAGCCCTCCTTCACTTACGAAGTGTCACATCCGCTAAGAGTGTCACAGGCACACTTCTCACAACTCTCACATCACACCAATGAGTACTCTGTCCCTTCCAATCCACCCTGCTCCACTGTGGCTTCACATTTCTTTTTTTCCCTTCCTATTTTCAAAGGTTTATTTATATTTTATGTGTATGACTGTGCCACTTGCATGAGTGTCTGTGCACCAGCTACAAGCCTGGCACCCTTAGAGCGGGAGCCAGCAGAGAGCACGGGAGCTCCTGGATCTGGAGCTATGGACAGCTGAGACCTGCCATGTGGTTCTAGGGACAGAGCCTGAGTCCTCTGGAAGAGCAGCAAGTACTGAAGCTAAGCCACCATGCCAGCCGTGGTGCCCCATCCCATCCCAAGTCACAAGACAGGCAGACACTGCACTCCAGCAGGCTTCACAGGTAAGAACTGTGGGCTTTGCTTCCTGATCACCTGAGAAACCCACCAGTCAAAGGGAAGAGCAGAGGACCGGGACACTCCAGCCAATCATGAAGCCCCCACCTTCACGCTTCCTAAGTCTTGCCAACGTGAGGAAGGGCTTTTTTCTTTTGGGTAGTTTGATTTCTAAAACTTTCCCAGTTTTACCTCTAATTATAAGTAGATTGGGGGGAAATCCACACTTCATTACACACATTCTAGAGTGGAGCTCAGCAAGCTTTCTCTAAGAAACAAGTAGTAATTAAGTGTTTTAAATTCTGCTTTCCACACAGTGTGTCACAACCTCTTAGCTCTATCACTGCCAAGGATAATGCAATGAACAAATTAAAGAGAGAGAGAGAGAGAGAGAGAGAGAGAGAGAGGGGAGGGAGGGGGGAGGGAGAGAGGGAGAGAGAGGAGAGAGAGAGAGAGAGAGAGAGAGAGAGAGTGTGGGAGAGGGAGAGTGTGTGTGTGTGTGTGTCTGTGAGGATTGGCAGAAGGGTGGTCCCGAGTCCCAGTCACTTCAGCGGCACTGCACTTCTTGGTCTGATGAATCCAGTCAAGTGATGCCGTGAACGAGCAACACATCCGAGCACACGGCCTGTCCGCAGGCACACGTGAGCATGCTAATGTCTCTCAGCACATTTCAGGGCATCGTCAAGATCAGTGAGCTTACAAACACACAAACACACGCAGTCTCAGAACCCCCAAGGCTGGCGGGTACTGACTGGTTTTGGGGGTGAGGTAAACACTCAGCGCAGTGATGGCGTCGTTGGAAGGGTCGTGGTAGAGCTCAGTGACAAGGAGGTCATTATCCTTCATCCGCAACGGGAACTTCTGCATGTCTGTGGACAAGAACACAAGCGGTCACAACTCCAGAGGGTTAGGTCCCCGTGCCCTGTGTATAAAGCATGCTCGGTGCTCACCTATGTAATATATTGACCCATTGTTACATCCCAGGAGGAGGAAGGAGCCTGCAGTGTCGTAGCTGGTTATCGGGACAACGTCCTGCACCTGATGCCATGAAATTGTTAGTGTTAGGAAGAGAGCATCATTCCTCCTTTTCGTTCCAACTCCCTTAGGGCTTTGATTCTTTTGGGTATCCCAATACCCAATTTTAGGAAGCTTAGACAACGAGCTGTCTTTACGCCCCATGCAGCTTTGAAGACATGTTCTGGTCGTATCCCACATCAGCCCGTGCTCTCTGAAGTCAGATGTGTCACCTCTTCTTGCTGCATGTGGTAACTACACCACAGCCTCTGGAACTGAAAGGCCAAGACAGACCCCCTTCCCTGTGTCACTCATATAAGAGTGCTGAAGCCACACAGTGAATAATTAGACCAGCACAAGTGATTTCAGACACAGTGCAGCTGCCTAACAACCTGCTACACTTCTTCATGTGGACAGTGCCCTGTCTTACTGTCCTTAGCAAAGATTCTTCTAGGAAATAGCAGAGGCAAAGCTCCAGTGTCTTGTTTTCCAGGCACTGGAATTAAATAGCATCTCTTCAAAACAATCAGCCTGGTTTGCAAACAGGTAACCATGTAAATCCAAAGGACTAAAGTTACCACAATAAATAAATAAACCCAAGAAACACCACAAAGTGGCAGCATAGGAAACAGAGTGAACAACTCTCTACCATCCTGCCATAGAGACTGTAAAAATCCCTAATGATTCAACATTGTGTAGCCTCCAAGGAGCTAGCTAGCACCTCTCAGGCTTCTTTTCCAGCAAGGATAAGAACTACATGTAATCTGCTTCATGTGTGTCTGCTTTATGCACTACAATCTACCTAATAAAACATCTGCTGTCCACCTCCCACAGAGGGCTCTGGAACCCAACACCAAGAAGAGAAGAGCAAGGCAGAGCCTGGGTCCACTCCAGCTACAGCACAGGCACCTGGGATTAAAGATCTCCCTAAGCTGCTCACATGCAGGATGCTCTGCTGTGTGCACACTGCAGCTTCCGTCGCGAGCTGCACTAGGGCATCTCTGCAGGACCCTGGTCAGGGCTCTCAGAGAACAGGCAGCAACTCATGTGGCATGCCTCTGCCCATACTTCTGAGCTGGAGGTAAAACTCAGAGTGAAAGCACTGTGCCTGCCACTCACCCATGCCTTGTTAGCCCCAGCACTACAAGACAAGTCCCACTCCTACCTGAGGGTCTCCACAGCAGGAAGCAGAATAAACGCTGAGCCCTCTGGAGCCACATTTTCCTATAAGACTGAGCTTCCGAGCCCTTGTCAGGAGAACACTGTTACCTGCTCTGCAGGAAGATGGGTTCTGTGGTAACCCTCCCCTGCTCAGCCCAGACCACTCTAAGGCCACAGTGCTTACACTGGATCCTTGGGCAGGGTCAGGAGCTCCTCCTCAAACTCAGACCTCACTGTTAGAGTCACAGGACAGGTTGTCACTGAACCACTTAGCTGTAAGGTCTCCGAGCCCTCACAGTGAGGCAAACATTCTCTGATCCTTTGAGAGGCAAAGCACGTGTGTCGCAATGTGGCTTTCAGGGCTAATGTCCACATACTCTCCATATTCTGATAGGAGAAAAACTTGTAATCAATCTGTGTTCAGCCCTATCTTCATGAACTTGAGAGATGATGCTCACATAGTGCTGTTTCTGCCATGTTACTCAGGCTGAGCTACCTACTTGACAACACTGAAGAATGCTTTCTGACTGACACTCTGTGACACTGTGTGTGTGTGTGTGTGTGTGTGTGTGAGAGAGAGAGAGAGAGAGAGTAAACAAAGCCCTATTTTTTTTTTATCTCCATAGATTGGTCTTTATAACATTCCATCAACATTTCACTAAGGTAGAGTTGAGAAGCTGACAGAAAAATCTCAATTTTTCAGGTTTTAAGGTTGAATGCAATGAATGGCTAATGATTCACCGGACTCGAATGCTCAAATGCATCCCGACTGCATCTGAGGTTAAGAGCTCAGGGGCTGCCATGTGCACTTCTGCTATTTGTGGCTAGAAGTTGCTAAAGGCCAAGTCAGAAGCCAGTCAGTCAGTGCTGCAGCAGCCTGGGAGGCAGCCTCCAGTCAGAGCTGTCTGTGGAGATCCACAGACAAGGCTGAGGCTGCACATTAGTCTCGTCTCCACAGAGCACTAGGAGAAACGCAGCTGTGCTATGAGGCCAGTGTGCAGCGCGGATGCAAACTTTGCTAGGTCTTTCCGAAATGTGCAACAAATCCACATGTCAGACGTGGTCTTCAGCCACGTATGTCCAGGCTGAAGAGTCAGCTAACACACAGACAAAACTCCCAAGGCTATGATCCACAACACGGTCACTGGAATGACTCTCTGGATCTCAAAGCCATTCAAACCAACAGTGAAAGGCCATCAGGACAGTTAAGGTCCTCTCAGGGTCACAGAACAGCACATCCCTGTGTGGACAGCACAGCCCCCCTGTAACACAACTGGCCCAGAGCAGAACTCCCATAACTCAGTCCTCCCTACAGGGGCACCAGCAGCAGAACAATCCTGACGATGCTTCCTCTCAGCTATGTTGGAGCCTCTCCACTGACCACTGCTGCACTGTCTCTGCCTTTTATGCAGACCCGACCTCTGCGTCTTCACTGATATTCAAACACTTTCCCCAATACAATCCCTAACCTGAGATCTATCCAGTGTTATCAGCTCCCCTGCTCCTCAGTCCTAAGGTCCCAGGACTGTTCCTCCTCCAGAACCTCATGGGTGTCAGTCGTGACAGCCCCCACAGCCTGTCGATTTCAAACCAACCCTTTCACTCTGCTGCACATCTTGTCATCTGGCTCTACCCTGTTTTTTAGTCCTGATGTCTATATGCTCAGACAACACCCCTAGGGTTCCCCTTCACCAGTATATCTGCTGGGTTATTCCAAGACCTCAGCATATCAAAACCTTGGATATACAAATACAAGATGTAGTGTCTGCAGGTCACCTCTGTGTACATCACCATCTCTAGACTACCCAGCATTATCTAATGTGAACGTCATGAGATTAACTGGGATCTGTGTTGTTTAGAACAACAGAAAAGATGTCAATTCTGTTTTGTAACATTCTTAATCCAGCTGGTGAGTCTCCAGATGTGAAACCAGGGGTATGGAAAGCTGGCCACACTTGCCAGTGAGCACAAGGATCAAACAGGCCACCGGGGAGAGCTGCTCCAGTGCTAAGTCCTCAACCTTCACTGCCACTGCTTTCTTCCCAGTTCCATTCAAGCTGTCAATCTGCTCAAGTTCCTTCCAGCGCTCTACAGTCCACACCCTCCTCACTCCTGGAGAACACGTCCCCTCCATCCCTCTGGCCTCCAGAGCGTTCTCTGCAATTCCCTTCGCTGCCTACAGCATGCTCGAGCTTCTCCTGCCTTAGGGAAAACACAGTCCCTCAGTGTGGTTAGCATAGGAGACAAACAAAGCAAAAACATTGTCTTCAAATTATGACTTCAGGAGCCCTTAATTTTTTCCCCATTTCTTTAGTCCTGTCTCGTTCTCTCTAAGCCCTGGAAGGTGTTTAGCAGACTACTACTGTCTATATACATAGTCTATGGTCAGATTCATCTGCATTTCCTTCCACTCAATAAATGAAGTTTACCTCAATTCCTATGCACACAGCATGGCTCTTAAAAATCTCAGAGGTGGGGAAAAATGCCAAGACTATCATTATAAAAGTAAAACAGTAAACTGTCTGTGAGGAACAAGTCTCCAATGTGATGTACTCACGGTTGGCAGGAACTTTATAGGAAGGGACATTGTCGGCGGGCATGAAAGTGTTTTCCCTTGTGGAAGGAGCACTGACTGAGACTAACCTGCCAGTGCTGTGTGACCGCATTCCACACGCCCACTTTGCCTGTGTGACTCGTGGCCACCAGCTGATTCCCAATGAAGAAGAGGGCGTCTACAGGAACCCCGAGGCTGAACACACCTTAACCAGCAAAGCAAACAAACACAGACGTCAGTCCAGCACATCTTCTAGGTTATCACAACCTAGTTAAACATCTGACTCCAGGGTTACCATGGCCTACTGACTGTGCTGTGATCAACGGTGAACAGAAGTCAGGCAGCACCGAGCAGGGTCAGCTGGGCAAGCTCGCATAGCTGGCCAGTGTTGGCTCATGCTGTGGCTCTCAGCCTACGTCACCATAACCACCACCTCACAGGTAGGAGAAAGGTCTGGGACCCAGTAAAACCTGCTGGGAATTCAGAGGTAGCCTGCTCATGGACTAGACCTCGGGGAACCACTGACTGAAGGCATACACTTGGCAGCCTAACTATCTGGAAGGTATCTAAAAAATGCAGAAATAAGGTAACAGAAGACCAAACCATCACACTGTATTCAAAACAAGCATTTAAGTCTTTAATTAAAAGCTTATTTTAACCCTGTTTCCCAGTATTTACATTTCAATCCAACTAACTGAAAAGGAATATAAACTGTATAAAGCAAGATGCCTTCTGAAAAAACACAGATTCATTTGAACTCATCCCCAGTTTAGTAGAGGAAGGAGCACCCACTCTACTACAACACTCGGACAACAGGAGGGAGTGCAGTGAGGACGGCGGTCAGGGATAAAGGAGCCAGGGAAGGGCTGAGGGAAGAAAATCAAAGGAGCTGGGTTTTCCAAAGGTCTATAGGCATCGCTGAGCTGGAGAATCAGAAAGGGTAAGCTAATAAAACTGTAGGAAAGGGGAGTGTGGCAAAGGGACACCCACACTAAGGAGGGTCCGCCTATCGCTGGCCCGTCTCCAGCCATGTCCCACAGGCTCTCAGAGACCATCGCCGCTTGCACTTCCTGCTCCTCGGACATCATCTACGAAGAGCTCCAGCCATGACCCACTCATTCTCACTGCAACGATGGTATATTTTCCGAAAATGTCTTTTAATCCAGTAACTCGTGAATCTGAGTCCAGTCTCTAAATCCTGCTCTATTTGAACCATAATTAAAGAAGTGCCTGTGAGCCAATGTTAACATTTATTTATTATTTATTTATTAACACTTAGCTACCAAGACAAAGACTCAGGAGACCTTAGAGAACTCAGGGGCAAAACAAAGTGTGCTTTAAAACCACAAGCCTGAGAAGACGACTGTTTCCCCTGGCGTCAAAGCCGAGTGGACAGCCTTCTGGGTGCTCACGTCTATACTGTGTGAAGACCTCAGTGTTCTACAGCCGTCCTGAAGCCAGCCACGTGGCCAGTGAGACGGCAGTGCAGGCCTAACACCCTGAGTTGGAGCCACAGAGCCTACGGTGGAGAGAGAAAACCCACGCCCACAGACCTGCCCTGACCTCAGCCGCCCCGGCACTGCTCCCTCACACCATTCTTACTCATGCCCACATCTTGTCTTTAATGTTAGAGACAAAGCAGTAAGAAAGATGGCAGAGATGGACAAAGCCAAAACTCAGAAGAAAACATCAGTCCTGCGGGGAACACCACCTCCTACACACTAAGTGTCTGCATTTAAATACATATCTACATAACCAAGACAGCAAAGTAAGCTATCAGACACACACACCCTGCCCTTAACAAAAACAGGTGAAGGAATAAACTGCCCTTCCAAGCAGAAGGTAGTAATTCTGTGTCATCACAATTATTTACAGAGCAGCACTACGATTTTGAGGCAGGAGAACTTTTAAAAACTGGGGCTAACTCCATTCAGCCCTGCTGCAGAAATGAAAGCAAGCGGACTTTCCTCCTGATCAGGGTGAGGTTTGGAGAGTCAAGGAGGACACCGTGCATGGTCTCCAGGACTGAGTGTCACTCCAGCTTAGGCTGGAGGATCCTGAGCACTGTGGGCAGACAAGGCAGTAGCACGAATGTGAGCAGCTCTGCCCCAGCCGTTCTGAAGCCGTCTGCTGTCTTGTCTGAGTCACAGGGCAGGGGTCCAGCCTTGGAGAGCCTATCATGCATCCGCCAGCCCAACAATGTCCTCTAGATGGTGAAATTCCAAAGAACAGCACCAACAGATGTTCCCTTTAGAGGCCTGAGCAAAACGCTACGGGACCAGCTCCTCCAGTGGCTCCTACCACGCTACCCTCTGCAAATCGAGGAATAAAATCTCCACCCAATAGCACTTGAAAGGCGAGGTGCATAGGTAACTTGCTTTCTGTCTGTTTACCAGCTGGCTCATTCAGATCTCTCTTGCTGAAACCAACGCCACGACCAAAGCGCCCTGGGGAGGAAATGCTCTACTTCACCCTACAGCTCCCAGTCCAACATCCTCAGAGGTGGGGCAGGAACCTGGAGACAGAGCTGATACAGAGGCCATGGTGGAACATTGCTTCCTGGCTTGGTCCTCATAGCTTGCTCAGCTGCGTCTTACATATCCCAGATACCCTGCCCAGGGGTGGCACTGCCTAGATCCTTCATATCAATTAACAATCAAGAAAATGCACCAAGGCTTGCCCATAGACCAACCTGGGGGGGATTTCCCAATGAGGTTCTCTCTTCCCAAGTGACTCCTGGTTGTGTCAAGTTGACACACACCAGCCAGCACAGCAGTATGTCTTTATGTTAAAGTCTGTTTTCTAACAAACCAAAGGGGGAAGCTTATGCCATTACACATGATAAATGGCACTCACTTATTCCACACTTTAAAACAATAACAGCAAAACTGGACAAAACACAGATGGCACTTTTAGGCAACGCACAAAAGGCAGCCAAGGACTCAAGATCCTGGCAACTGTGTCGTCTGCTGAGGGCACTCCCACCACCATACAGAGGTGAACACTGCGAGCAGGGGTGGCTCTCGCTAAGGACAGCCCAGGTACACATGAGAGACGGTGCTGTGGAATGGTGGGAAGTCCCAGCGGTCACAGTAAATGAGGTGCTTTCACCTCAGAGTGGTGTGCTTGGCTGACGACCTCACACACTGAGAGCAGACGAGGAAGGAAGGGAGGGCGAAGGCGGACAAAGACAGATTTGGTCTCGGGCATTTTGCTCCCCAAACAAACAGAGCCTAATTCAAGCAGGCGCCAGTGGTTGGTAACTGTTGCCAGCTACAGACATTCAGTTTCAAGTGAAGTGAGTGTTCTGAAGATCTCAGCTGACAGGAGCATAATTCCCTCCTACACTGTCACATGTGTGACTGCACTGAGTCCCAGGACACATTACAGCTGGGGAGTGAATGGCACCACCATTTATAAAATCTGCCTAACTCGGCAAACCGACATTTCCCAACTGATCAGCACAGGAGTTACAAACCACTCAAAGGACAAATCACACTGGGGGTCTCAATTTAGCTGACTTAGAAAAGTTTCCATGGTTCTGGTGCAGGATTCAAGTGAAAGAGACACAGCTTTTTGAAAATAATATTTAAAAAAATGTATTAATAACTGTTTGTCAGGCTACCCTGTCTTTTGTCTATGTTTCACATAGATCAATAAAAACAATGTATCACAGAAAACTAAATACAGAAAAAGACTTAGAATTACAAAAGATCACCACAGGCTGTGGAGAAGGTCAACCTAGCAACAGTGCCTACTGCACACGCATGAGGACCTGAGTTCAGATCCCGGCATACACCTGAAGAGAGAAAAAGTCCTGCCTGCCTGCATCCTCGCTCTCATGGTAGGGGAGCAGAGACAGGAATCACTGTGCTTGTTTGTCAGTCCGGGCAAACCCAGCAAACTCCAAGTCAATGAGAGACTACCTCAAGGAAATGAGGTGGAAAATGATGGAGCAAGACATCTTTCTGTGACTCAACAGACAGGCAGATAGGCATGTGCACTCACACACAGATATGCATGCACTCATACGCCAGGCACATGTACTCGCACACACAAAAATAAAAGTTTAAAAAAGCTACACACTGTAATATCACTTTGTCTCAAAATTTTTCTTTTTGGAAAACATCTCTTTTCATTAACGTGTTTTACGTCACCATGCAATGAGTTTAGTGCTGCTAATTTTTATATCAGTAAGTACTAAATTTCCAAGTCTAATTTCTAGTAATGTGAATGCAACAGATGAAGACCTATACAATTCCTTCTGGTCTTGACTAACTTAAGAGAGCTTTGGTTCTGAAACCAAACAGTCTGAAAAACTTGGCTACAGAGGCCAGACAGCATGAGCCATTTCCCAGTCTTCAAGAGAGTGCGAGAGGGGGAACCATGTGCTGGAGGGCAGCTCGCCAGGCTCTACCTCAGTGCTTTCCGCTAACACAGCCTTCTCACAGGAGTGCTGTGACCACCCCAGCCAGCCCTCACACGGATGGCCGATCGCTCCTCTGCTCCTAAACTCCACAGCCAAGCACGGTAAGTGCCTTCCTACCAATTTCACTTCCGCTTCCTCCGTCCTGAACACTCCACAGGATGATGCTGCTCTCTGAGGCCACAGCCACCATTTTGTCCTTGTCTCCATGAGGACCTCCAACCACTTTTGCATTCAAAGCCACCCGTTCAATGGTCCAGTCCAGATATGGGCTTGTAAACACTTGCTGCCACCCTGAAGACTCTTTGATTCTGTTGAGAATAGACATGTAGAGTGAACTTAGTAGTGGATGAGAAAAAGAACAGAAATCAACATGGCAAACAGACAGTAACATCCTTCACCTAGACAGCCTGAATATAATTTTTGATAGATCTACAAAGACATTATTCTTTTTTTTTTTTTTTTTTTTTTTTTTTTTTTTTCAGAGCTGGGGACCCAACCCAGGGCCTTGCGCTTCCTAGGCAAGCGCTCTACCACTGAGCTAAATCCCCAACCCCAAAGACATTATTCTTGATCTTACATTTACATATATGACATGTGACCACAAAAAGAACTAGAATACTGTTATTTCTCCAAAAAACTAAAATTTTATAAAACACTTTAAAAATTCAAAGAAAAAATTTAAGATGGTTGAGGTTTGGTCTGTTGCTATGCAAACCTTTTTAAACCAATTTAAAACCATTGGTTAAATAAAAATGGTAGCCAATTACTGAGGGGATTAGAGGTAGGCAGGTTTTGGGTTACCTGTTACCTGACTGAGGGTTGTGGGGGGGCGGGAGGGGAGTGTTTGAGGGGGAGGGAAGGACATGGTGAGAGGAGGAAGCCACTGTGAAAGGAGATGAACCATGAACACATGACCAAGAGAAACGGCAAGTATTTGGGGTACATAACTGGGGAAGTAGTCAGGCCAGCGGCTACAAAGGTAAATTGGGGATACCCAACCCCTGCCACCAAGTAACTGTCAAAGCAAATAAAATAGCCATAATCTGAGTCTCAAACATTTGTAGACAGGGATAAGTTCACACTGGTTTATCTACACAAGATGTTAAGTCTCTCACCTTTTCCCACAAAGCTACTGCTGTGTTCTGTATGATCCATGACGGCCAATAGCTGTCAGCATTTGAGAAGAGCTTGGGTTCGTCCCTCTTAGCAATCGTATGATGTCACTGATGTGACATGGCAAGAACTGAAGTCCCTGCTCCTTAGAGGACATTACATTATAACCTAAACACCTCAGTCTCTGAAGACTGTTCTATACAGGCCAACAGGACACTGTACATCCATGCCCCTTTTGTTCTCCTCCCCTCCCCGTCTCTCCAAGACATGGTCTTTCTCTGTACCCGAGGCTAGCTATCTCTGAGACAAGGTCTTTCTCTGTACCCGAGGCTGGCTCTCTCCGAGACGGGGTCTTTCTGTACCCGAGGCTGGCTCTCTCTAAGACAGGGTCTTTCTATGTACCCGAGGCTGGCTCTCTCTAAGACAGGGTCTTTCTATGTACCTGAGGCTGACCCGCAGTAGGATTTACCATGTAGCCCAAGCTGGTCTCCAACTCAATCTTCCTGCCCCAGATTCTTGAGAGCTGAGATTATAGACTGTACCTCCATGCCTGACTGCCATTTTTAATAGATTCCTCTGTCTTCTATGAACTAGGGTCTTCTAGACTGGGCTTCCGTATGAATGAACGGCAAACCCCCAGGGTTAGAGCCTGATTATAGATAGCGTCACGATGAACAAGTGCGCAAAAGTGCCACCCTGGTTCTACCTAGCAGGAGAAAGGACAAAGCTGCCCTTACACTATGGCACATGGAGAAAGCTAAGCTGGCTGGCCATTGGTACAACATGTACTACTTAATTAGGACATGCACAGGCATGGCCACTGTTGTCATTTATATATGTATGCTCAAGTAATACAAGTACAACTCACAAAGTACATAGGCCTTAAATGAGAATTAATGGTTTCCTTATGGAAGCTTCAAAGCTTTAATAAAGGGTAAAATTTACCACTTCCCCCCACACACACATTGGGAAGGGCTGTAATTGCCCGTTTCAGCCACCAGATGGGAGTGGTGTGTTAAGACAAATATGAGACGACTCATCCAATACACTCAAACTCACGACTGAGGAATAAAATGTGGACTTTTAGGCCCTCTCAGACTGAGCACAAAGTAGGGACTGTCAACACTTCCAGATAAGGACACATGCGCTCAGCACACATGCTGGCGGCCTGCAATCTGAAAGGACTTGATCCTGTGGGCATAGATGCAGGAACACAGACCACACACGGCACAGGCCTTAGTTTCAAGGGTACAGCCATGAGGACGGTAGAGGAAGAAACATTTACAATCTGGAGAGCGTGACTGCACTGTTTCAGAACTTAACTCAGAAAGGCAGGCAAACCTGTGTTTGCAAACTGAAATGAATGCAAAGCAATCTACAGCTGTGTAATCTTCCAGGGACGCAGTGAAGCTTCGAGTACAAAGAACACCGACACTGCACCCAGCTCTTCCCTGCCGACTCTGCAGTTAGCACAGCACACAGGGGCGCCTGCCTCCCAGAGTGAAGCCTTATGAGGTCTGGTAAATGTGAAGCACACCGTGAACAAGCTCTTTCCCAAATGAGCTGTTAAGCTTGATTAGCGTTTAAGAGTTCAAGATACCTGAATACACAGAGACACACGACATATGTACAAGAACACGCTTACACACGTGAAGGGGAGCGTCACACTCAGCAGGAAGCTGACTCACATGATGAATGATGTAAATATAATTAGTTACTCACTTGGAAGAAAGCAAAACACATTCTTAAATTTCATATCACCTATACAAAGGAAATTCCTCTGAGATTAACATCTAAAATGGAGTCCAGATGCAAGAGGGCAGCAACCTATACAAGTTCTCCATTAATTCAGTGACCACTGTCAAACACAGGAAGGAATGGGACGTAAACCACACAGGTCAGTGGCCTATGGGAAAGCACATGTGACTACCACACCACTTTCTGTTTTAATCCTTGTAGAAAAGACTATGATCTTCAAAAATACTGTGAAATTTCTTTTCGAACCGTTTGCCAGTCTGCTTCTTGGTTTGAGTTTGTAAGGAAAGCCAGCACACGTGCCCTTGTCCCTTCCCACCCGAGGCGCCAGCTCCAGTCGTAGGCTAACTGTGCCAGTCTACAACGCCACAAGCAGTCGCTCTTCCTTCTCCCGCCCTCCTCCGGGGGATTCAACACTCTCTGGCAAGTGACAACCTGCAGTGCTGTGACAGGGGCAGAGCTGCCACATCCCATAACAGTCACTGCAAGTTCCTGGAACCCTTGTCAACAATCAACTGTGCACCCCATGCTGAACAACTGAGAGACTGGCCTCTCAGGGCCTTTTCACGTGGGGGTGAGTCTAGAACAACTCCATAAAATCCCATACTGAATGTCTTATGATACATAAGAGCATTAGAACCAATCACCTGAAAGCCCATTCCTGTACAGTCTAGTGATTAAGTTAAAAACCTGCACAGCACTCAGAACGAAGTCTCATCTGTTCACCACTATAACCAAAGCCCAGCCCCAGCAAGTGGCCAACAGCACCCTCCAGAGGCAAACCTGCACCACACTTTGGTACTTACAGGGGACAGTAAAGTCCTGAGGCCTTTCAAATCTGTAACCAGCTTCAGCTATTTTTATTCCTTATCCAAGGTACAAAACAAAGTGACAAAAATTCTAACGTCTTTGACTTCCCAGTAACAATCAAACACAGGCGCATGCTGAAGGAGTCAATCCTGCCCCTCCCTGCTTCAGGGAGCAACAGCACTGCCTGAGGCCCACAGCACAGCCTTGAAGAGTCTAACTCACCCTGTTAGACGCCCGCCCGCCTGCTCACTCTAACTCACCCTGTTAGACACCCGCCCGCTAACTCACTCTAACTCACCCTGTTAGACGCCCGCTCGCTCTGGACTCTGCACTCCTCCTCACTGCCTTCCGCTCTAATCCAGTACTGAAAAGCTCGGTGCACTGCAGACACTGAGCTGTCCACACATCCGACCTCACTGTGTTACTCCCAACATTTGAACAGGACAGAGCTCGTCCCACCTCTGCTGCACAAGACAACGGACGAACGGACGGACTCATGAAAAAGTTACAGACTCAACCCTGCCTAAGGCTTCCACATAAGCGACATGAGTCAGAAGGAGTGAAGTATCTAAGACTGTGTCGCATGTCCACCATCTGGGAAACAAACACTAAGGCTGTCAGCAGTATAAAGTAGATATCAAGTAAAAAACAAACTGAATTATAACCCAGTGCAGTGGATGACACATGCAGGGGAAAACTGAAGGCTAAAAGGAACAGATGTTCAACCCAAATATAAAATATAATTATTTAAAATAAAACCAAATGATGATTAAGGACACAGTACCTGTAACACACAGCAAAGTGAGCATAGGCAGCTACAATCCAGTTGTGGTGACCAGCAACTATTAGCACCTTTCTTGGGTCCACTGGGACTCCTGTCAGGTTTAAAGAGAAGCATCTACATCTTACACAGAGTTGGAAAGTTCTGGCTCAGAGGCCATTTCACACTTCTGCCAGTTTGTGTTAAAGTGGTCGGAGCAGAGCACGCACAGCTTATTAGACTGTGGATCACGCCTTCCCCAGACAGGCAGGTTAGTACCAGCAAATGCCGTAGGCCCCAGGAGCCTAAACTGGGAACCCACTGGCCAGCTCTCAACAGAAAGTTTGTCAACTGTTGTGAGGACAAAAACAACAGAAAGAAAACAAAAACAGAGGATCATATTACACATCAAAACAATGTGTGTTAAATGAGATTTTCTAATATATAAAACAATTATAAAGGGCTGGAGCATAGCTCAGTACAACAGCACTCAGCACCACTGCCATAGATTCAATGCAAAATCATAAGACTAGAGAGGGAAGGAGGGAGAGAAGGAGAGAGAGAGAGGAGGGAGAGAGGGAGAGAGAGGAGAGAGAGAATAGAGGGAGAGAGGGGAAGGAGGGAAAGATAGGAGCAAAAAAAGTAATAGTAAAAATTCATAGCCTGTGTCCCTGCGAGTTAAGTGTGTGCTCTCCTCCTCTGTGTCCTGTGTCACTCACCCAGCCTAATAGTGTCTTCTCCATTCCCAGCAAGCACAGGCTGCGTCCCGCTTCCCCGGGCTTCGCCTTCCATAGAACTTAGTCCATTCCTAGCGTCCACAGAGGACCTAGCTGTGTTAGTTCCTTTACGACTGGGGATGCCTACAAAGCAGAATACATTTCATCTGTTACGTCTGAACTTCCTCACACTTTCAGACAGGGTCTGCTCAAAACAACACCTCTCCCAGAAGCACAGGCAAAGCCCCAACTCTAGGTAACTGAGGCAACAGTGACCTAAGCCTGCAGAGGGGACAGTGACCTAAGCCTGCAGAGGGGACAGTGACCTAAGCCTGCAGAGGGGACAGAGACCTAAGCCTGCAGAGGGGACAGTGACCTAAGCCTGCAGAGGGGACAGTGACCTAAGCCTGCAGAGGGGACAGAGACCTAAGCCTGCAGAGGGGACAGTGACCAAGGCCGCAGAGCTCCAGGCTCGGGAGCTCGGCTAAGGGCCAGTGGTGTACAGGGCAGCCAGTGTAGCCGCGGAGCTCCTGCGTCCTTCGGAAGGGCCGACCCCTGCTCTACATGTGCTGTGGCCTCACTGTCATGCAAGGGCAGTCTGATGAGGACCAGACTTACCGAAACTCAAATAAGAAAGCAGTTGTTCTTATTTTATGCTTATGTTACTGACAAAAAGAGCTTTTTAGAGACTGACCAAACGTGAGCCGCAGTACCTGGCGGGGGCAAGTAGCCGTGGAACAGGACACTGCCGCAGGACGACCTCTCCAGCTCCTCACACAGCAGCAGCCTTCGCACTGCAATAGTCAATGAAGCTCGTCAGGGGCCATGCACACACAGCTGCTCCACACTCACTCTCAGTTAAGGGCGGTGAGGAGAGAAAGGGATGTTTAAACAGCTCACAGCTGCTCTCCAGAGGACCTAAGTGAAGACACTCTGCCTCTGGGCAGCTTTAGCGCACAGGGTCAGTCCCAGGAGATCACACATACCTAGTGGAGTGATCCCATAAAATTCTGCCTCGTGTCTGAGAACGTTGATGCTGACTCCCCTGTAAGGAAGCAAACAAAGTCTGTGAGCTCTCCAACACCAGTGACCTAGGCCACCATGGCGACCACGGAGAATACAGCAGACCCTCAAGGGGATGAGGCCACCAAGCCTAAATTTTGTTTTTTTTCTCACATTCTCTTTCCCACACCGTTAATCACCTGGAAGTGGTTAAGAATTTGTGCTCTTTCCCAGAGCACAGATGCAGTTCCCAGCACCCAAAGGGCAGCTCGTATCAACTGAAACTCCAGTCCCAGGGCTCCAGCTTCCTTTTCTGACCTCCAAGAACACATGCAAGTACTTGTGCACAGTCATGTGGGTGGCAAAACACTCCACACAGGACAAAATAGATATTTAAGATGCACTGCTACCACTTAAAATGGTTACATATTTGATGATTTGTATGAGTAAGAGAGATTTGAGGAATAATACAATGAATTATCAAGAAAAATTCAACCAAAAAAAAGAAAGGCAGAAACCGTTCTCGTGGAGGACTTTTTAACTCAAGTCTCTCTATAAATGCGCTCGCCTTCCCCGTTATCCTGGAAGCGCCCTGGAAGCTTCCTCCTCTTCTGAGCTCTGTGTCTTCCACAGGGCCTGGTGCAGTGCTCATTTACACACCGTGCAGCATTCTGCGTGCAATGAGGACGGCCCTGCCCAGCAGGAGAGCTGGGTAACGATCTGTAACTGACAGGAAGAGGGTGAGCCCCCGAGTCCACAGCACCGAGGCTCACGGTCGCCAGCTCTGCCTTTGAGAACATGGCCAGGCCTCAGCACATATAATTAATTGTGAGTTAACGGTTTCATTTGTGACTAGTTTAACAGAAGAAGGTATGGGCTAGGAAGGGTTTGAGTAAAGCAACGTCCCAAAGATGAGGACCCAAGGGTAAGAATTCAGATCCATCCACATCATAAGAACGCCAGACAGGCGTGGCAGCCCACTTGTACAGAAGTGGGACCCAGATGGCCCCAGAGCAAGCTGGCTGACCATGGGACGGCTAGATCTAGGTCAACTGAGAGACCCTGCCTCATGTAGAAGGCAGAGATCTAAGATGCTGACACCAACCTTGGCACACTCACACTCACTCACACAAAAAACGAAGAACGCTGGAAACGTCCAAACTCCACTTTAGAGTCAAATGCTAAGGATACAGTGGCAAAGGCCCAAGACAAGGAAGGGCTCAGGGCAAACATGGTCTCAGAAGCTCGAGGAGCTGCAATGCAGACAAGTCACCAGCACAGGCTGGCAAACATAATTTGTGGTACCAGCAATACAAAATGTTATGCAAAAAACATGGTTAATGGGTTGGGGATTTAGCTCAGTGGTAGAGCGTTTGCCTAGCAAGCACAAGGCCCTGGGTTCGGTCCCCAGCTCCAAAAAAAAAACAAAAACACAGTTAAAGCAGTGTTTTAAAAACTTCCTTCTTTTGAAAAGTAACCAAAGTTTACATTTGCTGGGCCCCTGCGAAGGCAGGAGAGTAAGAAAGAGTGGGCCTCTCCTGGACCTAAGTCACAAACAAACAGACCTTTGCATGGAATGAGGTGCCTGAAAACCCCTCACTGTGGAGGCTGAGTGCCCTCCTCTCACCCAGCACAGCCCACCTCCCACTGGCTTCAGGGACTGTGCGCCTAAACTCAGTCAAGAAGCAGCTAAAGGGCACCCAAGAGTCCTCAAAGTTGGATCTACAAAAAAATCAGAGCCTTAGTGAAGGTCTGACAGAAATGCTAATAAAGCTGTCTGTAAGAATGCAGACTAATTCAAGATGGCAGACTGAAAGGTAAGAAAGTAAGGTTTAGGTGATCGTTCAGTCATCCATAAACTACTGCCCACCCGTCAGAGGCTGGGTGTGTAGTGGAGAGCGGGTGCCCTTCTAGAGTGGAGAGCTGTTTAAGGATTACTACACGTTAGTGCATAGAGCAGGAGCTGACAGACTGACAGACAAGTGCAAACACGGCCTTAGACAGACACAGCAGAAGCAAGCACCAGAGGGGACAGGAGTATAAGGGAAATTAGGTATGGGCAAGAGACAGACAAGCGAGAGGAAACCCAAACCATCAGCCGTGCGTCCACAATCACCTCTGTTTCCAGCAGAGCAGAGCGCGCTCAGACCACAGCGCTGGCTGCAGGACTGAGAGAACACAGGGATGCGAAGCAGGGACTGGCCAGAGAGCTGCCAGATCGACCTGGAGGGAAAGGCAGAGTGGCCCCGACCCACCCAACTCAGCTGAGGATGCTGTTAGCCATGGGGCCCATCAGAGCCCCTTAGAGGCTGGAAGTGTGAGAGGGGCAAAAGAGAAAGAGAGAAACCAGCAACAAAACTCAGGCCGGGAGTCCGCTCCCTACACAGCACAGCTGCACTGAGGTCTAGAACCAGCTACACAGGATCCCCGACTCAGGAAACAGAATCGCCCGAGGAGCTGTAAGAAGTGACTGCTGCTGTGACTGTGGCTCACTGTAAGCTCCTAAGGCTGTGCCCGGGTGGACAGGGATACAACTGAACCGCAGTCCTTCCTGAACAGCCAGACACTGGCGGCCAGCAAGGCCTCAGAAAAGGTGAATCTCTTACCTTAAGTCGAGTTCTTTTGTCCGAAGAAAATTTAGAATGGGGGCGAATGCTGCCGGGTCCCTATCAATAAATATCTGCAAGTGAAGAACTGCGTCACAGTCAAATCAACATCAACGTCCCCTTCCCACATCTGAGGCACACAGACTCCCTGGGCTTTAATGTCCCTGACCCTGACCGCTCCAGCTGTGCTCCCAGGTGCTTTCATTCTAAAGGCTAGGACGCTGGGGGAGGGGAGGAGACACCCGGGGAAACACTCCCATCTAAACACTCCGGACTCAACCAACACTTTGAGAATAACACAAGTGTCCTGACGCTGCTGTGGCAGTCCCCAAGGTGGCAGCTGCCATAACTCCTGTGACGTAAGAAGACAGCACCGTGTGCTCCAGTGCAGACAGTCGGTGTTAACACGGCCGTCATCAGGAGCAGGGCAGGATATCCATGGGCTTAACTGACAATCTCGCCATCTCTGCTGCAAGGACTTGGGAGGACTACAGCAGAGGACCATAGCACACGCAGAACAAAGACGGAGACCAATGAGCTGGCTTTGATTCCATCTTTAACTAAGATAACTTCATGCAGACACATCTGTTTTGCTGCCTTAGTCGACCTACAATTCTCGCCAAATTAACTTCAAACTGCTTCTGAGAGCTGTCAACTCTCTTTGAACACTAGTTATCTGAACACAATTGCGCCTATGACAATGTTGTAAGTACAGAAAGCCACCTCTTGGTCTACACCTTACAGCCTTGGTCTCCACACTGTAGTCTCACGGGTTCACAAGAACCTGCAGGGCTCTACTCACTCACACCAGGCTTACTGGTGTTTCTCACTCAGGCTTACTGACGGTTACAGTTTCAGCTACTCACTAAGGCAATACAAGTTACACCCTACACTCTCTCTAATCACATCTCAGACGCCATAGACAGTAGTTACTGCTTAGGGCTCTCTTTCCAGTTTACAAACACTGCATGTGACGGTTTTGAAAATGTCACACTAAATTTGTGCTTACTAAAACATGAGCTTTCCTGTCACTAAAACTCATAAGCGTTTGTTGACTGAATTTAGAAACATAACATTTATACTCACAGCACCAGTTTCATCTCGAAGTGTTGAAATCCTTCCACTCAGCAAACTAGGAATCATTAAAGTAAGCTAGCGTTAGTTATAAAAATCTGAAAATAAACAAATTCCTTACCAGATGTCAAAGCCACTACAAGCTAATTTTCTGTTTCCAACTTTTAAAAAGATCTCAGTTTTAATCAGGTGTGGAGTGTTTGCTATAAGTCCTTAGAAGGCTGAGGAAGGAAGACGAGTTCAAGGCCAGACTGGACCACACGGCAAAACCCTTCTCAGCAGTACAAAGACAATAACATTTCTAACTTAAAAGACAACATTTAAATTCAAAATATTTTTTAAAAAAGTCTTAATTTAACTAATGAGGACAGTTTTCATATTTGGCAAGTAATCACATATAATCACACAAAGAATTACATAAGTTACCTGGAAAAAAAAGAATCTGGAATCCACATAAGAGTCTGCCTTGAGGTACTGAACCTGCAATGAGAATCGTCTTGCATTATGAATGAGAACGCACTGAGACGGGCAGCAATGGTCACGGGCTGAGGATGAGTACCCCCTCCATTATGTTTGTCCTGGGCTGAGGATGACTACCCCTTCCATTATGTTTGTCCTGGGCTGAGGATGACTACCACCTCCATTATGTTTGTCCTGCTTACTACGGATAAGCTTTACCAGTCTGCGTCAGAGTTAAGATGCAGCAAAATCAAATGCAACACTTCTAAAACCCAAGCTTCTATCCATCATAGCAAATCTCACTTCTCTGCGTCATGAAGAGCAGCTTGTCGCTGCCCTCTCTCAACTTTATGCTCTGCCTCTGGTGCCTCTGTCCTGGCTCAATCACCTTCTTCATGTCCAATACTCCAAGTCGCACCCATGTCTTCTGACACAACTAGGTTTCCAATCCACAATGGCTTCTTTCTCCAGACATTCTGCCCTGCATGACCTCCTTCTGATCAACTTGAGACTCATATATACTCTGTACTTTAGTCCTGGGCATTGCCAAAGGATGAGGAAAACAGGTACTATTTGCTCCCTGTTCATCATGGTCTAGCACCCAAACTTTCCTTCGTTTCCTTTCACATCTGCCAAGTGGCACAGCAAATGTCAGTGGATGGCAGACCAAACTGAGAGCTGCAGAGGTCAAATCCACACCTAAGCCTAAGACAGCAAGGGCTTAAGACAGCTCATCTCCTGATAAACGATAACTCCTTAAAAACCTGTGCAACTTTCAGGAGTGTCACACACACACACACACACACACACACACACACACACACACACTCACACACTCACACTCGAAAGAAAACAATGTTTTGTTTTTTAAGGGTGGGTAGCAGTGCTTGAAGAATGACCTGTAATCCCATGGCCTAGCACTAGCACAAACCCACAGCTACACTGAAGCAGAGTGTGATCGTCAGAGATGCACTCTATCCAGTTCAGAGTTCTGTGGCCTTTATATGGTTACAACAGAGCATTTACATATAAAGGAAATATTGGTAAACATGTCACCAGGCTGTCCACATGGCCACTGGCAGGATGGGCCTTATGCCACCTAATGTTGGTGACAGTAGAAAACAGTACAAGTCCCCTTCTACAGAATGTCTGCTACAGCCTGATTCTCTCACACACTCTCTGTAGTTATCAAAGTACACTTGTTAATCAGAGGGAAAACATTAGTTGTCCCCCATCCACACCTCTATATTCTAATCTGTAAGGAAAAGTGACCTGCAAAGGGAAAGAGCTGGTTTTTAAAAGATGTATTTACTGGAGGCTGGAGAGATGGCTCAGTGGTTAGGTGCACTGACTGCTCTTCTAGAGGTCCTGAGTTCAAATCCCAGCAACCATATGGTGGCTCAGAACCATCTGTCATGGGATCTGATGCCCTCTTCTGAAGACAGCCACAGTGTACTTCTAGATAATAAATAAATAAATACATCTTAAAAAAAGATGTATTTATTTTATTGTCTTATGTATACGAATATTTGCCTACATGTATGTACGTGCATCGCGTGGTGCCCACAGAGGTCAACAGAGGCCATCAGAGTGCTCTGGGATTGGAGTTACAGATGGTTGAACTACCATGTAGGTGCTGAGATTTAAAATCAGGGCTTTTGCCAGAGCAGCAAGTGTTCCTAACCATACATAAATAAATAAATCTATAATTTATTTCTTATAGATTATGTCTCTATAGAGATACAGATATTTTCCATTGAGAGATCTTAGAGAGATACAAGGATGCTAACTCACAACTAACTTCACAGTTTATAAATAATCCAAGTTGTCAAGCACTCCTATGCTCATTAATCTAAGAAAGGAGCTAAAACCAAGTTAGGTAGTCTATTTCTGTACTCCCACTGCTCCAGAAGCTGAGACAGGAGAGTGAGCTCCACGCTAGCCTGGAATGCACAGCAAATCTGAGGCCAGTGGATTGTGAACGCCTCAAGAACATACACACATACACACACAGATATGAAGACGTAAATAAATAGGAAGGAATTCAACAAACACGTACTCAAAAAACATGGCAGCTTTTCCTAAGGCATTTCTTAGCAAACTCTCAAGTAATTCTATAGGTTCAAGGTTCATAGTTCATAGGTTACTACTGGTCACAGAAACCTCAAGTCAATGGTAAATGGAAGCACGCACAGAAAGGCTCACGTGCAGAAGGCATTAGATAACGTCAAAAATAATGGTGACAAGGTTCATTTTGATTGTCTGGGATCTCCATGGACACAAACCGTTGGAGTTTGTATGAAGGCGTCCCTACAATTAAACAAAAAGGGAAGATCTACCTTTGCCCTAGGTTGTTTTCTGTTGCTATGATAAACA
Organism: Rattus rattus; assembly: GCF_011064425.1. Lineage (NCBI taxonomy): Eukaryota > Metazoa > Chordata > Mammalia > Rodentia > Muridae > Rattus > Rattus rattus. The sequence goes on from NC_046163.1 coordinate 67,098,080, forward strand.
CTGACAAAAATCAACCCGGGGAGAAAGGGCTTGTTAGGCTTACAGGCTCAGTCCGTCACTGAAGGAGAGGCCAAGGCAGAAGTGGAGACAGGAACTGAGGCTGAGACAAAGGAGCAGTGCGGATACTGCCCTGGACCAAAGTAGACAGAAGGAGCTGAACGCCTCCACCACTGGGTCCGAAGAACCCGGCACCTTAACTTTCAGTGGCTTTGTCGGGCACTTTGTCACCACAACCCAGCAAACACAGACACATGTTCATCACCTTCAGGAAACCATTTTAAAGTGCATAGGTCTGCTTACAATCACAATGTCACACTAGCATGAAGGACACAGCTGTAGTCACAGCATTCAGGAGGTGGGGCAGGCAGTCACAGACAGTAGGAGGGAAACCTTCACTACACAGCCAATCATTATCAAGCACACCTGAAAAACAATAAGTAACTTCTGGACAGACATTGGACAAGATATATATGATGAACAAGTGTGCCAAAGACGGACAGATGGTGGTAAACACAGCAAACAGAAGACTAAAGAAATTAGCATATCTGGTTATGTAGCACACCCACTCTAGTGGCTTGCCACAAAATTCATCTGCAAATATGAAGCTAAATATGAAAATGTGAAGTAAAGTGATTTGCTATGAAATACAACCATGATAAAGCCTCTAAGTCTCAGTTCATGATCACTTCCTCCAGGTCTTCTAGGGATGCATGAGACTGGCACTATAGTAACTTTCAGGAAACTGACCAATACAAAGTAACTTGCTCAAGGCTGCTAACCTAGAGGGAAGGCCTGCTATATGCAGAAGAAACCAGTTTGTTTCCAACCCTTTCCATCAGCCAGCCCCTCTCCTTTCTGCACTGATACCTGAGTAAACAACCACTCTTCACTGATGCTATCAATAACACTCACTACCAGTTTTTAAAGTCCCCATAGAGTGCCACACCAGAGGACGTGCCAGCAGCATGCTGCCTACTGTCCCCACAACCCAGCAGCATGTTCTGTGACTTTCTTCCATTTCTGAACAAGCGCTTTCTACACCTTAGGCAGTGACTCCAGAGCTTCAAACTGTGCCACAGGTTGTCTTCTAAAACATTCAAACCAGGAATAAATTTATTGTCTTTTTTTTATTAAATACTAACTAGCACTTTGAAAAATTCAGAACCCAGTAAGAACCAAGTTCACCTCTAAGACATCCACTTTTTATTATTAGTTTGTTTTTAATCTTGATGCACTGGTGGGAATGCACGTGGGAGTGCGCATGTGGAGCCAGTCTGCTCCTTTCATTTTAAGGATGGCCCGGGAGGACACTCAGGTGGCCAGCCTTGCTAATAAGTGCCTTTTTAGCCTAGCTGTCTAGCCACATCCATCTCCAATACACAATAAACAAGGCAGGGGCTGAAGAAATGGCTCAGTGATTAAGAACACTTGCCAATCTTGCTGAAGGCCAGAGTGCAGTTCCCAGCACCCAAGTCAGGTGGTTCTCAACAAGACTCACCACACCTGTAACCCCAGCTCTAAGGGCTCCGTTAGCCTCCACATGCAGCTGCATTCACCACACAATTAAGACAGAACAATCTTTTTTAAAGTGATAATATAACGTAGTTTTTTGTCATAAAGCTATATTCTTTTGAATGCCTGGAAGGAAAATACGTGAGCCATCCACGGATGCTCAAAAGCGGTGTGAAGATCTGGCATGAACACAATCCTGCTTCCCTGTAGTAACACACACTACTCACGCCTCCTGCGGAACATTTCACTTGTGCATACCAAGGTACCTGCAATAGTTTCACGTAGTTCTAGGTGGGCAGGGAAAACACACTATTTACATTAGATGAGGTCATCTGCACTTGACCTAGTATGCATGGAATGCAGCGGAGGTCATTTTCATGTGACTTGCTATGGCTGGAATGCAGTAGAAGAGGTGCAGCTTCTCCAACTGTTCAAACTTTGCTTTGGAAGTAACAAGAGAGTGACAGACCAAGTTCTCCAGCGCCTGGAAAGCCCGTACCTTCACTGCTGTTAATTTGTAATTTTTAAGTAGCAAAAGTGTTACTTGTTTAAAATCTTCAACACTGAAACTAGTCTTCCCAGGACAACAAAATAGCCTGTTCTCCAGAGCATTCCTCTCCCTGTATGTATTCTTACTATGCCTTAAAGTCAAGCTTCTCTCAACTAGCACTGACAATAATACTCTTTTCTCAGAAGAGTAATGGGTAAGTCATGGCAAATCCACAAAAATGGGGTTTTGGTTTTTTTGCTTGTTTGGATTGTTTACTTTGCCAACACACGTAATAAAAGGCACAGAATGAGAGTGGAAGGCCTAAGAGTCCAAAGAAGACGATTCACCCGGTTTTCTCCTTGCAGATACCTAAGCTGCCCACAGGTCAGTATTTAGTCACACCCCTCTACATGTGGAAAAAAATCCTTCCTGTCCGTGCACCGAGAGAAACTCTGGAAATGAACAACGATGTTGATCTACCCCGTTCCCCGCACTGACATCTGTATCAGAGTACAAAGACGCTCTCCTGTCCCTTGCAGAAGCTAAGCCCACAGCTAGGTAAACCTGCAGAAAGAGAGAGGCCCGCTCCTTCCTATGCAACAGTGCAAGCCTTAGCACCGGAGACTACAACTAGCTGGAACGCTGACAGCTCGGTGTCAGCACGCCTCGGGAGGCCCCAGTCACTTGGTCAGGGACGTCCACCATGCCAACTGTGCTCCTGTGGACTGACACCACAGGAACCAAGAGGAATAAAGACTGAATTTTAACAGTCTTTGCACTCGATCTGGGACCAGACTCTGAAGAATGCACAGGGATCCTTGGATCATGCAAAACTGTCCCTGCCTGTCGCGGGTACCCTACCCGGCCGTGCAGACGCCACCCTGCCCTGCAGCCCGTACGCCACCTGGCCGTGCAGACGCCGCCCCGGATGCAGCACCTTTATCACCTGGGCTTGCACATGTCACTCCTGCAGCAGCGGTCGTCCCACCCACTGTCCCCGCGTGGACGCGGGCTCACCTGGTCCCCCCAACATTCAGCTGCACGATCTCCCCGCTGCTGGCCGCCGCCGCGGCGAAGCTGCCGCAGTGCCCGCCCGCCATGTCTGCGGTCGGAGACGAGGCTGGAGCCAGGAGCGGCGGCTCGGCGGCCAGAGCGCACTCGGAACGCCGAGCCTCTCGCAGCGTCCGGGCTGGAGCCTGCCTCCCCCGCTGAGTGCTCGCGGCCTCCGCCTCTCGTGGCTGCAGGCCGCCGGCCCAGCCCGGCCTCTCCTCAGGGCCCACTCGCCTCCATGGCGGCCGCCACAACTGTCTGGAGGACGGGTCGCGGAGAGGGACAAAAAACCAAACCGCACCGCTGGCGCTTCACGCTTACGGAGTGGGAGTAGACAGGGCGGGTGAGAGGGAGGAGCTCCTGACAATGGGCGGGGCTGCCACTGATGCCCTTCTTGGGATTTGCCTCTTGCCTGTTCACCAGCACACAGATTCCCTAAAGAAAGAAAACTTCGCAGTTGTTCAGACTGATGCCTAAATACACGTGTTTACACTCAATGAAAAGAAAGTGAACACCTTACAGGCTATTACCTGTAAACTGCATAACTTTCACGCCACTACTGTTCAGGGCAGGAAAAGGCAAAAGGACTGCTGGGGTATGCAATGCCCAGCAACGAGTTTCTAGAATGTACATACACTCGCTTTTATTTGTTTACTGATTGTTCTCTTTTTTCACTCAGCATTATGCAGTGGAGCACCAAACCTTAACGATTTCATTCGTGTGTGTGTGTGTGTGTGTGTGTGTGTGTGTGTGTATTCTCCTGGGGATAGAATATGAGGCCTTATGCTTGCTAGGCATCACTGACCTAAATGCCCAGCCTCTAAACCACACTTTAAAGAGTACTATGGCAATATGATGTAGGTCAGCTAACAAAGACAGCCCACCATATTTCAAAGGTTATTTAATTCATCAAGCTAAACAGTAAGCATTAAATGTCCAATAGTTTTCTCATAAAATTTAAAACTGATGGACTATAAGAGGATTAAAAAACATTTTACTTTCATTAAACATTGCTTAATTTTGCTGCCAAATATGCCACTGAAATGATACACTTTTTCCAGATTTGATTTTTGAAAAGGACAGCTGTACCAGATGTGGTATCCTGTAATCCCACCATTTCAAGGGTGGGGGAACCAAGGAAAGAGAATAGGGAAGGGACTAGAGACCTTCTCAACTATATAGAATTTGAGGTCAGCCTGAGATATAGACACCCTGTCTCAAAAAGAGAAGGGAAAGGAAAAGGGGGTGGGAGGGAGGGAGAGAGAGTATGAGGTGAGGAAGGAGACGAGGGAGGGAAGGAGGGGGAGAGAGACAAAGACAAACAGAGAGATAGAAGAGATTATTTACCCTAGCCAATGGTGCTAAGACTGAAAAACAGCTAAACTCTGGCTCATTGTGAGCAAACCATGTGAGTGGCTTATAGTTTTTTCACACAGTTTTACTGGAGGTACTTGGGGATTGAGTCCAGAACTTCACCCATGCAGAACACTCTACCACTCTCTTCAAAAAAAGAGAAAGTTGAGGTTTATAATCACCCCCAAAACTTGTTCAAAATTACCCAGCAGGCTAGGGAAAGGGGTGAATGTATCCATGTATGAAATTCACAAAGAACCATGCTGTGATGCTGAAGAGGGACAGTGCTCTGGAGTAGATGTGGAAGGGCAGGATAAGCTACTAGACATGTGTATGCGTGTGTATATATAGGTGAACGTATATGTGTGTGTATATATATATAAATGTGTGTATATGTGTGTATGTATATGTGCATATATAGGTGTACATATATGTGTGTATATATATGTGTGTGTATGTGTGTATATATAGGTAGACGTGTGTGTGTGTATGCGTGTGTATATATAGGTGAACGTATATACGTATATGTGTGTGTATATATAAATGTGTGTATATGTGTGTATGTATTTGTGTGTATATATATGTGTGTGTATGTGTGTATATATAGGTAGACGTGTGTGTGTGTGTGTGTGTGTGTGTGTGTGTGTGTGTAGCTTATCCACCTTCCCATGGTGGGAAAGAAGGCTGCCTATTGTAGTCAGGGTAACTATTGCTGAAACACAATGACCAAAAGCAAGTTGAGGAGGAAAGGACTGGTTTGGATTACATTTCTATAGCACAGCTCAGCACTGAAGGAAGCCAGGACAGGAACCTGGAGGCAGGAGCTGGTGCAGAGGCCACAGAGGAGGGCTGCTTCCTGGCTCGCTCATCCTGCTTTCTCACAGAACCCAGGACCACCAGCCCAGGGGTGGCACCACCCACAATGGGCTGCCCTCACCCCATCGATCACTAATGCAGAAAATGCTCTGTAGACCTACCTAAAAGCCTGACCTTTTAGAGCTATTTTCTCAGTTGAGAGCTCCTCCTCTCAGGTGACTGTAGCCAGTGTCAAGTTGACACAAAACCAGCCAGGACACTGACTTCAATTGAAAAAGAAATATGGGGAGGGCTGTCTGTGTGGAGAGATGGCTTTCAATATTCAGAACTAGAAACAGAAAGGGAGGAGCAGATGGGGGCATTGACACTGTGGTTTAATCTCCTACTGGAAAGAAATAGCGGTCTATAAACTTTAATTTTTCAAAGCCTACTTTTAATGATGGTTCTTAAACATTTTAACCTCCCTTCTAGCCCACCACCCCTCAGAGGTAGTGGAAAAGAAAGGTTATTCGGATATGGGGGAAGTGGACCTGTTTAGAAAGGTTCTTTGGAGCAAATTCCATTTGTGTTGTCAGGAAATCGGCAGTTCAGCTCACAGGAGTCACAGCGGCAGCTCGATCTACTCACAAACGCTTCGCAGATGCACCAGCAGTCCAGTTCAGAGGTGTCATGACAGCAGTAGTGGTGGCACAGCCTAGGAGAAGCAACCAGGCCTCAGCCAAGTCAGCGCAAGTCAGCACGTTGCCTACATGTGTGTAGGTGCACTATGTGTGTGCAGTAGCTTAAGTGTATGGCTGAATTGCCTACATGTATGTATGCATACTATATGCATGCAATATCTTATGTGTATGGACAAATTGCCTACATGTATGTGTGTGTGCACTATGTGTGTGCAGTATCTTATGTGTATGAGTGAATTGCCCACGTGTGTGTGTGTATGTGTGTGTGTGTGTGTGTGTGTGTGTGTGCGCGTGTGCGCGCGCACTATATGTGTTCAGTGCTAGTGCCTACAGAGGCCAGCAGAGGGTGCCTATTGACTGGAACTAGAATTACAATTGGTTGTGAGTCACCATGTGGACCCTGGAATTGAATCTGGATCAATGAGTGCTCTTGAATGCTAAATCATCTCTCCAACTATTCCCCCTTTCTTCTTTCTTTTGATATTTCTAAAAGTGAAGATTCACTTAGCAGACTAGCTTAGAATAAAAATACCCCCCCCCCAAACGTACGGAGTGGTGTGCAGTAGTGGTTTTCATCCTCATGGTATTCTCCTCCCTGTGCGATAAGTGCCCACCATTCAGCTCCGTTATGACAGAGATTAAGGCAATAATTGGTGCACCAAACAGTTTAAGTTACATACATTCTATCCCTCCTCAACAGAGATGACCTTTCTTTCATCAAGTATCTTAGCCATTCAAGTGATAACCGGAAGCCATCGTGGTTCACTGCGCTCTGAAATACTCCCGGCTTGCAGACAGAACCACACTTCACGTTCAGCGGTAGCACCTGGGTAAACATCAACTCGCAGGTGTCATTATGCATGAGTGTGACACGTCTCTCACAAGCTCCTTTTCCGATGTGCTGTCCCCCAGTGCTGTCTGGGAAGTTCCCAGCAAAAGTAGGTCACTAGGCATAGGACTGGCCCTTGCTCTCTGCCTCTTGGTCCACTATAATGTGAAGAGCCTCCACCCTGTGTTCCTGAACTAGGGATGGAAATGTTTCAACATGGCTTCTCCACCATGGTGGACTAAGATATGCACCCAAACAAGCCTTGTCTTCCCTTCAGTTGTTTCTGTCAACTATCTAGGTTACAATGATGCAAAAACCAATTAACACACTGACTAATGAGCTGTGAATGGGTTCCCACAAATGCTGCTTCCTTGGATTTGACTGTCTTGACTGTGGTGGTATAGGTTGCTCCTGAATGCCTCCGTCAGCCCCATAGATTAAAGGCTTTAGTTTCAACCTTGGCAATATGGGTAGGCGGTATAAATTTTGAAAGGCGGAGCCCAATGGTCGATATTTAAAATTCCTGGCAGGATATCCTGGAGGAAGACTGGTGGACCCTAAGCCCCTCCTTCTCTTCCATTCCTGGCGATGAAACCTCTCTCTTTACAAGTCAACCATCACATGTATTTGCCATAGCAACGGAAGGCTGATTGACACAATTGGTAATATGCTCACTGGCTACCAAGGATGCCAAGGAAATGGCATATGAGGCACAGGAAGAGGCGGGGCACTTCCTCCAAGAGGGCTCCCAGTGCCTCCCAACAGTCTCTATGTGCTCCACTACAGGGAAGTTCTCAGAACATGGTCCACTGCGTTGTATGAGGATTTTACTGCATACGCACTGCTCAAGCATTGGCAAGAAGATTTGAGTGAGATTGAATTAAAAGGTGCCATGCAAGGCTAATAGGTGGGAGTGTTTCAGGTTCCTCTTAGTCTCCACACAGAACGTTCTTTCCTCCAGGGTGTGGAGCAGACCTTTCTGGAATAGGGAGATAAGCAGATTAGGAAGCTCCTGACAGCCAGCCAGCTTGCAGACCAGCTTGCAGGTGGCTGGGAGGATTCTGTGATCTGCTTTGGGGGAAGAGAACTGCTGTTCCTACAGCTTGCCTTCATTTTGAAAGTTATAAGCCTGGGATTTCACTGGAAGGTGTAGATAAAAACAAACACGACGTAGAAAACTGGAAAACTTCCTGCGGCCAGCCTCCTGAGCCCTTAGAAGGGCAAAGGTCATTTGCATCCTCTAGAATCTAAAGTCTTTTGACACACCCCTGGAGGGGTGGGGCTGGAAGCAAGGGGGCGGGTTCTGGTTCCTTTCCAGAGAACACTACCCAAGAGGATGCTCTCGTCTTCTACTTTGCCCCATGTATTAGTTATATTTTTCTGGTGCTGAGATAAAATACCACGAGCAAAAGAAGGTTAGGCTAGCAAAAGATTTATTTTGGCTTACACAGTATGATTTAGATAGTCCAACAATGGCTGCCTTAAACTGTAGCGGTCCAGCATTTAGTAAGGCTGAATGTCTCATCGGATCCTTGACTTGGAGACCTAGAGGATTCCTAGAGTCTCAGTCTGTGTTGGAAAACCAAATACTTTAGTGAAGGAATTCAGCAACAGCAGCAGGATCTCTGAGCTCACCAGAGCGTAACAGAACAGGAGGAGAACAAAGTCTCTTTCTTCCGAATCTTTTTACCTGGGCTGTCACCAGAAGGAACCGTTCACAAACAGGATGGGCCTTCCTACTTAGAATGCTTTGATCCAGAAAGCTCTTCGCAGGGGTGTCCAGTGCCTTCTTGGGGGTTGGTCTGGTGCTACTGTGTATTCAAATGCTAAATACTGGCCCCCAACATCTGGTTTCCCCCAGAGGAGGGAATTTCCACAGACACCGGTCTTTGTTGTGTAAACCTTGCTCCCAAATTTAAAGCTATTGGTTAAATAAAGGTGGCCACAGCCAATTATGGAGGAGAATAGAGGTAGGAGGGACTTCAGTTACTGGCTTGCAGATCACAGGTAGGAACTAAGAGGATAAGGAGGAAGAAGGAGACCACCATGAGAAGAGATGGGTCATGAGTGTGAAGCCAGGAGAAGTAGACCCAGAGGCCAATGCAGCAAAAATAACCTGAGTGAGACTCGTACAGCAAGTACTTGAGAAATGCAGTTGGGGAATTAATAGTCTATAGTATAGGACAATAGTTTAGGGATATTTCACCCAGTAATCGTGCTAAAGCTGATTTAAAAAAAACCTATAGGACTCTGCCTTGATTATTGGGGAGCTGGTGGCTCTTATTAATAACTGAATAACTGATAGAGTTTATTAAAATCCACTTACAGTGCCCTACATTTTAGTTGATTCCAGGTCCAGTCAAGCTGACAGGTCAGTCAAGATGACAGCCAAGATGATCCTTCATACCACCGTATGTATTAAAGCCATTGCTAGAGGCTCATGGGAAAGGACTTGTGGCTGGTGAGACCTCTCACCTCTCAAGTTCCCAACAACTGTGAGTTGTCCTCTTTGCCCATGCTCAGCCTTGGTTTGCACCTCAACTGCTTCCTCCATGGCTGCTTATTTGAAGGTCCACCCTTTGCGCTACCAAAGTGAAACCATGCATTGGTCAATCTTCCTGCGGAGGGAGGGGCTGCCATTCCTGCAGTCGGCTTTCCTGGTTCCTCTGTAGCCTAGGCTCTTGTGGACTCGGGAATAAAACTGTTAGGGGCCCGAGACATGGCTCACTGATCTTACAGAGGACCCTGGTCAAGTGACCAGCACCCACATCAGGCAGCTCCCTGCCACCTGAAACTCCCGTGCCAGGGGATCCAAGACCCTTTTTTGGTTTCCGTGAGCACACACGCCCAGATTCAGACACATACGCCTAAGTTTTAAAACTTACCTTTCTACAAAAGTAAAATTACTATTCACCTTTCCCTCATTCAGATGGGAACATTATCATCTTGGGTCCTTAGCTCTTCTGTGAAAGCAGAGTTAAAGTGTGGTTTTGGTTATGATCCCAGGGTTAGGGTCTATCTCCTGGGAGCCTTATTGATCTGTAGTTTCTTTAGTAGTTGAGCACCATCATCAGGTCTATGGTAGGTGATGGGTCCCACCCTGGGCCATCTAGGGAAACACTAGGTTAGAAATAAGTTAAAATTTCTACTTTTACGGGGGAAAAGAAATAAGCCAGGTGTCAATATGAGAATTTTCTGTCCAGAGAGAAGAACGCCTTCCCGCCGTTGATCCAATTAGTCATAGGAAGGAGACAGTGAGTATTGATTCAAAAGTCTAAGAGGCAGAACACTCAACAGAGTCTCTCTGTGTTCCTTTGGCTACACAAACAGCGGCACCCCGACAGTGTCCGCATTGTTCCCCGTCCTGCAATGGAGATGTTTTTCCTTTAAAGGTCAGGGCAGAACTGGGAAGCAGCCTTTTCTGCTTTAGACCAAAAGGAGGTCACACAGGGTCAAGCTCTCTCTCCATCCCCTCTGTCTCTCTCCCCACTGTGCCCTTCCTATGCCACATGGTTGACAGAGATGACTGCAATGGAGTTGTTTTCTTTCTCAGTGGGGGCACAGAAAGGCAGACTTCCTCTCTTCTACTGAGGTAAGTAAGCTTCTGAGGTGGTCATGGCATTTGGGAGCACAAAAAGTGTGAATCCCCCTGCCCCCGCCCCCACCACCACCACCATTCTTTCATTCACATCTCCCTAGCTCACTCTGTGAGACTGGAATGGATGAAGGAAACCATTCCCTCCCATCAGCCTATGTGTCCTGCGTAGGCTGATGTCATTATGCAGGTGAAGGCAGATGAGTTAGGTCAAGGCCATGACTGGACAGTAAAACAATAAGACAGGGACAAAGCTTTGGTAAGGGGAGAGAGAAGGAGAAGAAAAGAAGAATCAAGATGGAGATGGTGAAGGATGACCCAGATGTGGGTGGTCTTGAATTGCCAAGGTAGCTGGGATGGATTTCTGTAGGCAAATTTATCTTATCTAGGTGGGCGGTTTATATCCTTATCGACTGGTTGTAAGTTTATTGTGTGGGTGCATTGTGGATTGAGTATTGAACTTGTAAATCTGATTGTTGCGTTATAGTTTGTTAAGTCTTGGTTTTACCAGTAGTTAGAAGCTATCAGAGGACAGTTGCTGGGAGTGTGGGCAGAGTCCTTGGCGGGGAGCCGTGATAGGCCAGCCCTGCTGGACTTCTAGAACCCTGATTTTACCGGTAGCTAGAACCAGAAAGTTCTCGGCTAGCAGAGAGAGAGATACTAATCTGAGATAAATTACACTAGTTCCAGTGGCCTGTTGGAGCCGGAACTATCAACTGCCAGGTGCCAGGGTACACGGGAACCGGTTCTGCAACAGTCCTGAGGTGAAGCGAGTCCATCTGCACTGGTCAGAGAACCGCTGACCCTGGACGTCTAAGTCCCACACGGTACCTGCCACTCATGGGAATCGGAGGGTGGAGGATAGTGAAGCAGTGGGCAAGTGGGAGGTCATCCAGAAGAACTAACCTGCAAAAAAGAAATGTTCAAAAGTCCAGAACCCAAAGCCGAGAGAAGCACAGAAACAAGAGAACCAAAACAAAAGGGTGAGGGGAAACAACTAAGGCAAACCCTTACTGCAGGCAGCTGTGCGCTGGCTGGTTTTGTGTGTCAACTTCACACAAGCTGGAGTTATCCCAGGGAAAGGAGCCTCTGATGAGGAAAGGCCTCCAAGAGACCCAGCTGTAAGGCATTTTTCTCAGTTAGTGATCAAGTGGGGAGGACCCAGTCCATTGTGGGTGGTGCCATCCCTGGGCTGGTGGTCTTCAGTTCTATAAGAGAGCAAGCTGAGCAAGCCAGGGGAAGCAAGCCAGTAAGTAACATCCCTCCATGGCCTCTGCATCAGCTCCTGCTTCCTGACCTGCTTGAGTTCCCATCCTGACTTCCTTTGGTGATGAACAGCAATGCGGAAGTGTAAGCTGAATAAACCCCTTCCTCCCCAACTTGCTTCTTGGTCATGATGTTTGTGTAGGAATAGGAACCCAGAGTAAGACAAGGTATGTCTTTCATTTATGCGCTGTTACCCTAGAGGCCAAGGCCAAGCCCCCACTAACCTGGACTGACTGAACTTATGCCATCCATAGAGCACACGAGAGGCAGAGCTTCTTAAACACCTTCCATTCTTGGCCTGATCTTGGCCCAAGAAAATTTGTAAGGCCTTGGGCATATACATCTATGAAGCAGCTTACAAGTAAAAGCACTTACCAATAATAAGTCATAAGGAGGATGAGGGAGATGGCCCAATGGGTTAGGGTATTTGCTATATAAGCCTTGTGACCTGAGTTTGCATCCTAGAGCCCAGATAAAGGTGGGAAGAGAACCAGTTCCACCAACTGCTCTCTGTGCACCACACAGTTACATCCCAACAACAACAACAACCTATAAAAGTTTAAAAGATCTTGTTAGAAATTTATTATCGATTTTTCTTGGCCGCCATGCTACCTCCTAAACTCTAGGGCTGAGGTGCTGCTCTGTATGGAAAGCCGTGGCAAATTATGAGAAGAGCTCAGGTGAGCCTGGAAGCTGCCCTAGGAGGCCTAAAGAGGGTGTTGAAGGCCTCAAAGGTCTTCCTGGGTGAACTCCTCTGGTGAGCTATCAGAGGAACCTGTACAGTTGATGCTGCTAAAGAGACCAGGCTGTGACTGTCTTCAACACCTGCTCTATCTGCATGAAAGATAGGAAACTGCTTAGCAAGCACCTGGGAATTATGGGATGCCTCTCCGTGCAAATGAGGATTTAGTTGTTTTTGAGGAAGAGTGGGCTTTGCTGGATTCTTCTCAGAAGCATCCACACAGAGATGCAGTGCTGGGAATGTTCAATAAACTTGCTTGTGTCAGAAACCAATGGGAAAACCAGAGCACGGAAGGCCAGCACGCAAATCCTCGGAGAAGTCAAAGAACGGGTATGTGTGAGAGGTTGTGAGAGAACTGGAGGTGGTTAGTCTGGAGAAATCTTTACCAAGACACCGCATCTGACAAACATCTTCCCTGGTACAAAGGCTGAGCTGATGAAAATGGCAGGATGCAATGTGAGCAGACCTGGACAACGATGACTTCCGCCACAAGGACTCAAGCACACACACAGCCGCCATGTGAGTTGACCTTATGACGCATACGGCACGTCCTTGGCTGTCCTAGTTCATTTGGAAGACATCAAGAAACCCCTGTGAGAGAAAAGCACTAGGAACAAAAGGAAAAAGAAAACCCTGTCTTTCTGCTAAGTCATTTTACACCTATGAAAGAAAGGGCAACGCAGAAACCAACAATGAACCCAAACCATTTTGTAGACCTCAGAGTTCTTTCGGTTCCTGTGAAAGTCATGGAAGAATTAATACAAGAAAAAGGTCCTGTGGAAATCTTTCTCGTGTGTCCATCCTTCATTACTTCAAAAACCCGAAATAACTCCTTCTGGTGAAAAACCCTACGGACGCCCACCGTGTGGTAAAGCTTTCAGAAATCTCAGTTCTCTTCAAAAACGTAAAATAGCCCATACTGAGGAAAAGCCTTATAAATGTCATTATTGTAGTAAAGGGTTCATCATCAGGGGAAAAAAAGACGTTTGTTATAAAGCATTTCTTTGGTAAATATGTTTGCCGTTTGCAAAAGCAAATGACTGGGAAGTCTTTGCTGAGTTTTACATAAATAAGTAAATAGTAGTTGACCGTAGATACTGCGGGGCTTCTCTGGTATTTCTCAGAGTTGTTCTGCGTTTTGGTTTCGCAGTGGTCCGTGCTGAGAAGGCTGGTGTGCATACTAAACACTACAGAAGTGTATCTAGGGCCTAAGAAATCATGAGAAACGTGGTGCAACCCCAAGCCGACATTCAGTTTCATGGTCTTTCATGAATCCCAAGAAAGCAACACAAGCTACTGTTCATGATCAAACTCTCCAGCGCAGTCAAATGCCAAGGCCTACCGGTCTGATACAGACTGAGGAACGACAGGGGAATACTGAGAGTCTATGTTTTCTGTAAATCAAACCATTGTGTCTCTGTGAGAGGAGACTTCGTGGGAGGCAGCACAAAACGTGCAACTCACGACATGTGAGTGTCAGATCGGAGTCAGCATGTTCCAGGCAGCATTCCTTGCTGCTGTGTCACACAACTGCATGTGCAGGGCAAAGTGTGTGTGTGTGTGTGTATGTGTGTGTGTGTGTGTGTGTGTGTGTGTGTGCGCGCGCGCGCATGTATTCAGAACCTAGGCCGCAGTGAAGTAACACAGAGCAACACATGTGGGCACTGTCACCCATGCCCTGGCTTGTTATGCATTTGACTTTGAATAGAATTTCCGGCACTACACATTCAGGAACTTTTCCATGTGGCCAGAGGGCTCATGGCTTCCGCCTTCAGTTTCATGGCCCCGTATGGTCGTGTCGTTCATTTTCAGAAGCCAAGCTTAGAGGTCTGAAGACAGGAAGGGAGACTCTGCCCAAGGGATCCGCGCTTTGCTAGTGAATAGATTGCTCCTGTTGCATAGGTGATTTGGGATGGACAGAGCGCCGTGGAAATACAGAAGACCCCGGGGTGTTGTCTGGGGAATTCTAAGTGGGTATTCTCTTTAAGGATGAAGAAGGAGGCCCGCTTTACCAAAGAGGTTGCTTGGGCATAAAATCAAATGCATGGGAGAGGCCATGGTGTGGTTGGGGAGCTGAGGAGAAGGGATGGCTGTCACTCCAATGGGAAGAGCAAGCTGAGGAAAAAGAACAGAGAGAAACAAAAAGAGGCAGGAGGCGTACGTAGTGCCCAGGGCCTCGGCTGCCAATCTGACACTGCGGTTTAATATTATAGGCGCTGGTCACTATCAGTGTCTCTTTGAATGCAGGAATGGCAGGGCTACTGTTCACATGGTGGGAAACGGGGTTTAGAAAAGGATGGTAAGAGGAAGGAAGGTGAGTCTCTCGATAGGCAGCTGTTATGTGAGGTAAAAGAGGATGAGGCATAAGCTAAGCGAATCGACCATGAGGAAATGTGTCATCAACATCTTAACTTGGCTCTCCTGTGGGGACTGCAGTCACCACCCCCTGCAGTGTGTGTGTGTGTGTGTGTGTGTGTGTGTGTGTGTGTGTGTGTGTGTTCAGATGTACACAGGAGGTAGACTCACTTTATCCTGGAGTAGTTTGTTCACAAATACCATATCTCCCAGATGAAACCTCCAGTGAGCACGCACTCAGTGGCTAAAACCTTATAGGTGTGAGTGTGGGGAGGTGACTTCAATAGCAGTTTCGGAACCGCCCTGAAGCTTAGGTTATATATTACAGGGGCGCTTATGACTATCTCTGGGAACCCCGGAGCCCACAGGATGTCGATCTGCAAGAGGCGAGAAGAAAGTTCAGTTCAGCACGATTCAGCATCTGCTGTTGGTTCAAACTTCAAGAGTCTGGATGCCGAGTAGTTTATAGAGTTATGAGGCGCTCTCAGCAGGGCTGAATAGTTTTCGATACAACCCCTCGGTCACGTGGGGCCTTCCACGCATCCCTCCCAGCTACCTGCAGTCTCAGGAGGCAATGGAGTGTGGAGGTGTTGACCGAATGGGGAAAGCCATTTAGGCAGCTTCTGGGAGACGGTGCCCCGTGTTTGGCTGGGACTCTTTGGTGGTGCACCTGTTTAGAGTCGCCCAAGCTTCTGTCTTCTATAAGGAACCTCTCACGCAGGTTTCTGTATGTAAAAAAGAGTCACAAGTTCACCGAGCTGGACTTAGGTAAATCATTTACCTCCAACTGGACTCAGTATTTCCTTGTTGTCCCATGGGTCCCTACCTTGGGTGAACAGAGATGAAGAACAGGATCACCAAGGCACAGGTCATTACATTAAGGTAAAGAACTGAAGTACAAATGACCCCTAAGAGGAAAATCAGACCAAGCCCCCTGAAAGGGAGAGTGAGGGAAAGTATGCAGCAAGGAACCAGGGCAGCAGATGGAGAGCCCACACCTAGCTGTAAGACGCTGTCAGACTCTGACTGCTCATGCTGGCTGCCCAGTCTTCCAGGGTCTGTGACATCATCAAACTACTCAGGTGCACACAAGTACACACAGAAGGAAGTACACACAGGGAAGTACACACACAGGGAAGAGAGCCATGCCCAGAGTATTAGTATCAACTGAGATAAAACATTCCAAATGTCTAACAGATACACATCTTGCTTTGCCCTGGAGAAGTTGCTTCTTTGGGAATCAGGCCAAATATGAGAATGAATTTTTGGAGGCCTGGAAACTGAGCGCAGAGAGAAAATATAACTAGGAAACCGTAAAACGGCCACACTTTTAGAAAATATGATCTTGTCTAAGTGAATTTCTCTGCTTCACCACTAGATGGTGGCATTCTTTCAAAAATTGTTTCATATCTACCTTTAACTTTTTAAACTGGATTTTTAGTTATCACAGAGGGGCACGGTTTGATGGCATTTCCATTCCTTTCCCCCAACTCCATCTCCTATGCCTGGGCCACATATACCCCACCCATCCCAGGACTCTCCCTCTCACCATTACATCATGTGGGTTCCTTTTCCTCTTTCTAACTTAGATGCTAGGATGCGCATATGAGAAAGAATGTGTAGCCTTGGTCTTTCTGAGCCCAAGTTGCCTCATGAATATACTTTTCAAACCACATGGGATAGAAGTAGCCAGGATTACCACTCCCAACACACATATGCACAAATATATAAATACTGGGAGATTGATCGACAATGTACTTTGGAATGAACAGTGGGTGAGTCACTGAAGAAATTAAGGAGACATTTAAACACTCCTAGAATTGAGTGGGAGTGAGGTCACTGCCTATCAGAACCTCTGGCACATAGCCAAGGCAGTCGAGAACAAAGTTTATAACTAAACCCACTTCTCTCAAATATTAGAGAGCTCAAATGAAAGTAAACCAGTGGTCTCAAACAGGAGCCCCAAAGCTCTAGGAAAACAAGAAGCCAAGCCCAAGCCTGGTAGACAGCGAGATGTCATGAAGGACAAAGGAAGCAGGAAGGAAAGTAGAGCTTGTAGACCTAACCAAAGGGGAAGGTGGAGTTCTGGAAAGGTTAAAAGGATTGCCAACTCCCAACTGGAGGATAGGGGGCAGGAAGAGAAAAAGAACGGGGGTCGGGGGGAGAATGAGTAAGAGAGATTTAAAACTATAATCTACACCTATATATGTACAAATAGAGGATAGATAGATAGATAGATAGATAGATAGATATAGATAGATAAATGATAGATAGTAGATGATAGATATAGATAATGATATATAGATAGGTGATAGATAGATAGATAGATAGATAGATAGATAGATAGATAGATAGATAGATGGATGGATGATGTGGTAGTCCATATAACAATGACCCCTAACAGGCTCATAGATTTGAAGACTTGGTCACCAGACAGTGGTACTATTTGAAAGGATTAGGAGGTATGGCCTTGTTGGAGGAAGTGTGTCACTGTTGGTGGGCTCTGAAGTTTCATAAAGCTCATTCCGAGCCCCGTGGCTACTTCTCTTCTCGACGCCTGGGAATCTGGATGTAGAACTCTCAGCTACTGTTCTAACGCCATGCTGTCTGCATGCTGCCGTGCTCCTGATGTGATGACAATGGACTCAATGCCTTCTTTAAGATGAGTTACCATGGTCATGGTGTCTTTTCAGAGCAACAGAACACTAAGCAGGTAGGCAGGCAGGCAGGCAGACAGACAGACAGACAAAGGAAAGAACCCAAATAAAATACACAAAGGGGTGTTGTTAAGTAGACTTCGGTAAGATCCAAAACACCATGCACGATACTTCCAGAACATAATCAACATACTGGAAAAAACCTAGAAGAAATAAAGTTTTAAGTGCTTATTATTACCAAATTTAATATGATAAGATATGAACAATTTAAAAAGACTTAAGAGAAACCACAGAACTAAATAGGAATTAAAGTTTTCTTAACAAGGAAAGGCTCGGGCATGACGGTTCATGGAGAAAGGCACAGGACATCAACAAACTTCTTACAAGGTCAGGACTGCCCTGAGTTCAAAATCAGATAAAGACAGACAAAGACACACACATACACACACACACACACACACTCACACTCACACTCACACACTCACACATACACATACTCACACACATACACACACAATCACACACACACACATACACTCACACACACACTCACACACACACACACACACACAAACACACACACACACACACACACACATACATACACACACAAACACACACACTTTACACACACATACAAACACAAGTACACAAACATACACACAAACACGTACTACACACTCATACACACTCACACATACACTTCATACATACATACAAACACACATACTCACACAGACAAACACACTCACACACACACACAGTTGACCAATTTCTATAACAAATACAGAAAAATTCTCAAATAAACAAAAATTGTCAATAAAAGATGCATAAATTCAAGAACACATGGAAGTCCAACGCTATCTATGATCAAGTTGGTTTCATCATAGGAAAGCAAAGTTGTCCAATGCACACTAATCAGTAAAACCAGGAATCACGTGATCACATCTATAGCTGTAGAAAAGGCATGTGAGAAAGCTCAACACACCTCGATGATCAAAGACCAAGTAAACTGGGGTTCAGTGGAACCGACCTCAGTGTAATAACAGCTAAAGCATGACAAACCACGGCCAGCATTATACTAAGTGAGAAAAGCGGAGAGCATTTTACATAGCATCTGCAACGAGACCCACTGCCACCCTCTCAGTCTTACTCTATTTAACACTCAAAGTCTTCAAGAAAATAAAGCGAGAAAACTATAAAGCTTGGGAAGGAAGCAGTACCAGTGCCTCTAATTGCTGATACCATGAGTGTTTACTTAAAGACCACACAGATCCCATCAGAAAAATTTACATCAGTGAAGTTGCAGGACACAAAATCATCAGGCAAACTGGTGCCTCTCTACGCACCCGTGTCTTCTTCTTGAGTTTGCCTCTTAACACGGCGATATTTCCCCAGTAGAGTAAGATTCAGAATGCATCTTACACGGGAAAATAAGCGTATGCCATTATGTGGTCTGCACTACAGTGATATGATGTATGCTTTTGAAAGTCAAATTACTGTTGTCTAAAAATGACACGGTTGAAAAGAGCCAGTTTGTTTCTGAGTGTCAAGGCACGGTGAAGCTACATAGAAGAAAATGCAAAGTTAATACAGATATAACAGACCCTAGAAGTCAGTGGCCTGCCCCACACATCGCTCAGAATCACTTACCAATTTCTACAGCTTTCTTAGCCTGGCCCTTGAATTTTTCCGAGATCCTCTTTCTCAGTGGTCCTCACTGGGTCATTTGCTCATTGTCCTTTACTCTCAGAACTGACCTGGCTGCCTCCGAGGAGGATCTCTGCCCTTCCTGAGAGTGCTGTCGCATTGCCAGATGGCTGGTTACTTTCGTCTGCCTCCCCAACCTTCTGTGGATCACAGGAAGTCGGTCTGCAACCTGGCATCACGCCTGTCACAGGGAGGCAAAGCTGAAGATTGCCCAAATCCATGTAAGCACAGCTAGCAAACAGACCATGACATTGCTTGGCCCACAAGTCATCAAAAAGAAACTATTGTCTGAATCCTTTTCACTGCTCTCTGGTGCCCTCTGCACTTGCACAGACATGGAGCTGATGGTGTGTCTCAGTAGTACAACATTTACCTAGCATGTGCGAGGTGCCGGCTTCATCATGGGAAAGGAGATGGAGAGACCCTAGAGCCAGAGGACCTAGATGTCTCCCGGGAGAGTCTTTATCTGTGATACTGCATCAACATGTATGGTTTCTAGAACCACACAGAGGCGCTCTTCACTCACTCAAGAGGTTTTCATTTCAAAATTTCTCATTAACTGGTGATTTGTCGAAAGGCAAGGGACATCCTAGGCTAGAGGAGTTCACCATGTTTTCTTACCCAGCAGCTCAATCATTTATAGTTGCATAAACATGACATACTAGTTCTCAGTAGCCAGAGAGAGAACTATCCCCTTGGCAATGTTAACACCAGATTCAGAAAACGGCAGAGCTGACTTTACTCCCGGAAAAATGTGAACGTGTTTGAGGAAAGACCTGGGAGTGAAAGTACCAAACTCAGGGAGCTTCTGAAAAGATCTCCACCATTCCCCACCGTCTCAGGAATGTCAGCCAGCTGACGTGGCTCTCCAAGATGTCAGCCAGCTAACTCTGCTTCCCAAGATAGACTGCCCTATTTTCCACATCAAAGGAAGCAAGGAGACACAAGCCAGGAACAGAACTGCAGGGTGACAGGTGGACCCAACACACGGTATTTACCGAGGTCCTATTATATGCCAATGGCTGGAATCCATTCCATTCAGATGCACTCAGAAGTGTCTACCTGTAGGATGTCATATAAGTGAGGGCGGGTACAGGATAGAACGAGGCCTGTCATTGGATGAGAAGGATGGATGGGTGGGAGAAAAGTCCGAGGGAAGCGGAGGAGACGGGAAACTGGAGGAGACTGGCAGAGTAGCCGTGGAGAGAACATAGAGGCTGACGTTGATTCCACTCTGTGTATTTACAGGTTTTTATAAATGTTCTTAAGGGATAGATGTGTACAGGGCTTTGTATGTTTAGGTGGGCGATTATATCTTATCAATTGGATCAGAGGTTATTGTGTTGTGTGTTCTTTCTTGTGGAGAATTGAGGGTGGGAGAGTGTGTGGTAGCAGAGACACTGGGTCACCACGGAGTTGGGATGTGTGTTTCTTGTAAGGTATCTAGCAGATATCTTGGGGCACTGTGGTGCCGGGTCTAGAGGGGGTAAAAGACAGCTTTTTTATAATTTTACAGTAATATCTACCCATGAGATGTTCACAGCAGTTCAATTCCATCACACCCCTTCCAGTGAGTCATGATGTGCTTCATGTAAAATGAACAACCTTTGTGACTGGAGAGATGGCCCAGTGGTTAAGAGTGCTTCCTAGTCTTAGCAAAAACAAAACAACCCCTCCCCCCCAAAACAAGAGTCTGGTTCCTAGCACCTAGTTTGGGTGGCTCGCAACTGCCTGTAACTCTGCAAATATTAACTGATACAGTCCTCAGAGTAACACCCAGAGATGTGCATATCCTGTTGTTTCTCTCATCTGAAAACAGCAGAAACTCTCACACTGAAACATAACACCTTCCATATAGCTAAGCTAGGAGTCTGACAGAATCAAGGGACACCGTTTCTGACCCTTCGTCCTTTCTTGACTGTTTAAGTGCAGAGCAAATATAACCACACGTTTATTATCAGCCACATCTACTCGTTCCACAATATCTGACCTGGCTGTCAGTTTCAAGTGCAGCTTTTGGGGGGCTCACGTTTGCATCTGAGTCAAATGCTACCCCTAGATTAGTGTTTGATTCCTTACTCAGCATAGTGACTTTTGGGGCAGGCTATGATGTGGGAGCTAAGTGCATAGCTTCTCCATCTCAGCACTGCTGGTGTCTAAATAACTTTTGGGAAGACTGTCCTGAGTGTTCTAGAAGGTTGTTTTGGTTTGTTTTTTAAGTCACCTTTGGCCTCCAGTCAGTAGGTGGCAGCACAGATCCATACTTGTGACACAAAACTGTCTTCAGCTCCTTCTCAGGTAGAATTACCATTAGGACAGAAGCTGGGTTAGAGGTCTATGGGTACGAGTAAGTTTCATTGGCTGGTGACTTGATGGAGGGAGGGTTTCTTACACATCGTGTCTATGGTTCTAACTTTGCAATGAGTAGGTACAGAAAGGCTTATATAATCAACACCAGTGTGTCTTGGTATAGATTTCACCAGTGAAGAAGGGGCAGAGGGGAATCGTGAATCATGCAGGCAGATGGGGGGGAATAAATAGAAGGCATTGCTAACACTTCCCTGCTGGACTTATGCAATATGTGAGTTCATGAATTTTTCATTAATATTGGAGTTCCAAAAAAAGGGTTTCATGGAATTTTGACTTCTAAGCAGGCCACCGTGACAGAAGAAGACAACTGTCAAAGGTCAACATTCTTGTCAGCAGGGCAAGTCCATGATTCCTGCTCCCTTAATTCTGTGTCCTTTCAAGGAACTCCAAATGCATCAGCAGGCACACATTCGTAAGACAAGGAGGGAACAGATGAACGTACGGACACACAGACGAGTGTATGCTGGTAAACCTGCTGATGTCTTTCCTCTTGGGGTTGTGGTGTAGTCTTGAACTCTCAGGCTACTCTCTTGATTTTAGGCTTCTCTTTTTCATACATTCAAGTAGCCTAAGGTGAAGGAAGAGGGTAAAATATATTTAGAGATGATATTATTGTGGACTTCTGGAATGGGAAGCTATTGACATGTTAGTAATTAAGAACCCAGCCTCTGGAAGAAGAAAAAAGTCACCTGTCCCAAACACATGCCATTATCTGTCATGTTATTTATTTATAGATCAGCTCTTCTCTGACATCCATTTGTTTGATTTTGATATCTTCTTATGTGCTTGAAATAGTTTTAATTTAGAAACATTAAATATGCTTACATTTATTGTCTATCTCTGATCATTCCAGTGACTGAGTTTTGGGCTATTTCTGTGATTTGAGTTTCCACAGGATCTAGCTCCCAGTGACTGTACCTCCCATGCTCAGAGCATTTGTGAATGGCCAGTCGATATATGGGCACTTGTAAGATCTAAGCAAGCTGAGACGATGAGGCCAAACCCACCGTGGACTGCGCTTTTGATTCTCAGGGTTGGAGGCTATACTGTGATATCAGGTCCATGTGATATTCGTTCACAGTCCTTTGGATTGCTTTCTCCTCTTCTCTCTCATCCCAACACCAGCAAGTCACCTTCTTCCACTGTGCACAGGATACTTTCTGAGCGTGCCCAGTTCACACAGCAGTCTTCCTTTGATTTCTAGCAAGTTAGGTCTGCCAGTGTGGACAGCTGTTTAGCTGCAGGATCTGTATAGCCAGGGGTCAGCACACTCTGGAGAAAAAGGAGGATTCCTTTTGTCTCTGTAACAAGAAATTGTTTTTTTTCTTTCCCCAGCTGACTAGTCACAATACTCTGTATGCAGCCTCTTTAGTGTCCCCAAAGTTGTCTCATAAGTAACCAGTTATGCCCTGTATATTCCTAATATATTTTAAAGGTATCTGTTTCCCTGTATTTTCATAATTGGTGGTGAAGTCCACAAGAATGTATACAATGTATACATGTACACTGAATACCTAAATCAACACGGAACTGCGAACACTGTTTCTATCCTTCTGTTGACTCTCTGCTTAAGAAGTCCACATGCTTAGTTTATTTCCTTTGCTCATTACTTACTTAAAAATTTCTTTGTTTCTTTGAGATATGGTCTAAAGTAAGTTAGGCTTGTCTCAAACTCACTATGACAAGAATGGCCTTGAATTCCCAAATTTCCTGCACCCATTTCTTAGGGGCTGGGATTACTAACAGTTGATGTCATTTATCCCTAGGAGCATTATCGGAAGCAAATCGTTCTTTGCTGCTGTGGTAATAAAAGACTCTAAATTGCACACACATACACACATACATACACATATATACATACAGATGCACAACATACACACACATAGACAGACATACACATACACACACATATATACACATATACACACTCATACACAATACACACACACAATGCTTCAGATATTTGTGTAAAAGACATCTGCCCAGTAAATGCTTTATGATTATACAGAAAAATAGTCTAATCTCCAGGACTCTTTTTAGGATCAAAATCTAAACCTCAATACTTACAGTGTTAGCTTGTTCTGACTCAAGGGTCTTTTTCTCCCATCTCTAACTGCATTCATCTTGTCAGGGGCCAAACTTGTAACAATAATATAAGTTAACTTTTACAGAGTGCATATCTCTATTGAAGAACTGACAATAGAAACCTGCCACATGTATTCCTGTATTCCAGCTATCCGGTAAAGAGCTAGCATTAAAGGAAATGTAAGCCAGGCATAGAAAAATCTATTTAATAGAAACAAACTAAAAATGAAAATAAGAATAGCTACTATATTTGTATTCAATAAAAACAACTGTTACATAAAAACGATAAAAGGGATACAAAGAGTCATTATATGATGAAGGTTGCCTTCACTAAAGACAGAGAATAACTGTAACTGTATCTGTGTCCAGCACTGTGACACTTAAATATTCAAACGATGTCCATAGATCTGAAGAGAGCCCAGAGTACTACAATAGCAGAGGGCTTCGGTTCCCTACTTTCAACAATGCGCACATCATCCAAACAGAAAATCAGTAGGAAAAACTTAGCCTTAAACTACACCTCAAATAACAATGGCATCAAGTGCACACGCAGGAAACTATTCCCAAGTCTATCGGGAAAGCTCTCAATGGCACAGAGGGTCCTGACAACTTTGACTGAATTTATATCAAGTGCTTCCTCACCACAGCAAGGTGGAACTAGAATTTGCAACCGTGGGAAAATGTGGCTAACTAACCAACAGATCAAGGTGAGATTTACAGGTAATCTACCAAATAAATGTGACAAGATTCAACAATGGAGACACATGTACCAGTGCTCTTGGGCTGTGGTAAACATACATGTAAGAGGGGAGTCAATGAAATAAAGAAGTTTAAAAACTCAAGCGAATAGGCAATCCACAAAGAGCACAAATAATTTGATTAAAACCAGACAGATGACTTGAATAGAGACAGATGGTAAAAGAACATATAAAATACCTGACATGTATGTGATAGAATACTAGCCATGGGATAGAATACTAGTCATGTGATAGATTACTAGCCATGGGAAGAATACTACCATGTGATAGAAGACTAGTAATGGGATACTAGTCATGTGATAGAATACTAGACTAGTCATGGGATAGAATACTAGTCATGTGAATACTAGTCATGTGATAGATTACTAGCCATGGGATAGAAGACTAGTCATGGAGTAGAAGACTAGTCATGTGGTAGAAGACTAGCCATGTGATAGAAGACTAGTCATAGAATAGAATACTAGTCATGTGATAGAAGACTAGTCATGTGGTAGAAGACTAGACATGGGATAGAATACTAGCCATGTAATAGAAGACTAGCCATGTAATAGAAGAAGACTAGAAAACTAGTCATAGAAGACTAGTAGAAATAGAAGACTAGTCATGGGATAGAAGACTAGCTATGTGACAGAATACTAGCCATTCCATGGAATACCAGTGAGTGGTTCAGGCATGCTGAGATGACTGTGACAACAGTAACCGTACCGTGCATTTTAAAAAGCTGGAAGGGAAGACCGTGAAGGATCCTGCTATAAAGATGTGGTCAGCCTTTGAAGACATAAGTCATATTTAGCCTGATTTAAACATCACATGTCATGATGACATAACAGCACATGACTCCTGATTAATACGTACAACTTTTAAGTGTTTATGAAACAGTTAAAGTCAGGTAGAAATAAAAATAA
This sequence comes from Rattus rattus, assembly GCF_011064425.1. Classification (NCBI taxonomy): domain Eukaryota; kingdom Metazoa; phylum Chordata; class Mammalia; order Rodentia; family Muridae; genus Rattus; species Rattus rattus. The sequence goes on from NC_046163.1 coordinate 67,123,253, forward strand.
ATAACTGGGACAAAAAGCAAAAAAAGTTCAAGTTACTAATTATTAAAGAGATGGTCACAGTGAGAGCTTGTCCTAGTTACGATGACTATCTTCCACACGTCAAAACCTCACAAATGCGGGCAAGAGCACAGAGAATTGGGAAATCTATAGAAATAGAAATCAGTGTAGCCCAGTGGAAAATAGTGGTGGGGTTCTCAAACCTCTGATAATACAAGTACCACACATGGCCTGGTTATCGACTGCACGGATACAAAGCAAGGACACCAGGTATAGCAAAAGCTTTCCCATGACACATCTGCAAGACAGAGTGAGAAAGAGGGAGAGGGGGGGGGGGGGGGGGGAGGGGGGGGGGGGGGGAGGGGGGAGGGGGAGGGAGAGAGAGGGGGGGGGAGGGAGGGAGAGGGGGAGGGGTGGGGGGAGGGGAGGGTGTGGGAGGGGAGGGAGAGAGGGGGGAGAGAGAGAGGGGGGAGAGAAAGAGAGAGAGGACGGACTACAACTTCTGGTGGGAAAGGAATGGGTAAAAAGGTAATAATCTTACACAAAGGAATATCATCTAACTGTGATAAGGATGAAATCCTGTCACTGGTGGCAACGTGGGTGGATATTTTATTAGGTAAAATAAACCAGACAGAGGAAGATGACTCTGCATTGTCTCACTAACCTGTGGCAGCTACAGACATGTTTTCATTTCTCCATGCTGGAACCTTCAGACGCTTCTCTAGCTGTTTTCAAGTGTGCGGTTAGTTGTCGTAACCACAGTTATCCCGGGCAACAGAAAATTGGAACTGTCCCCACCATGGGCATTTTTGCACCTGCTTCCCCGAGTTTCTCGTTTCCCCTCCCCAGGACTTATGCTAGCCTCTAGGGATTGATATCCCAATATTACCCATTTAACATAATCTGTAAGGGCAATACACTGTATACTTGAAAACTCCTAAGAAAATAGACTTTAAATCTTATCACAAAGAGCCCATAAGCGTGTTAGATAACGCACACATCCACTGCCCAATCTAACCACCTATCAAAACATTCTGATTGGTCACTATCTTAACTATATACGATGCTTATCTGTCAAACAAATGGGGAGATCAGGAACTCTCTAGAAGGCTAAGAAACCTTGATTTTAGTCCTTTTTTTGTGGGTTTAAGTGGAGTTCTTTCAGGCCATCCTGAGGATCACTCACACAAAACCTTTGATTGGTGGGAGAGGGAGTACACATAGTGTAAAGCTTGGAGAGGACCAAACAATGGAATGAACTTGAACCAGAAGTGGTTCACTGTGGCTCAGCGTGATGACCACTCACACACGAGCTTAGCAAGGAAGTGCGCAGGTGCCAGCAACAAACGCTGTTTCTATCGGTCTCTAGGTCAGCAAAGATTTAAAACTAAGTTTTTTCTACTTTCATGCCCCCTTAAATAATTCAGGCATCCACACTTAACTCCTTGCTTAATACTAAGTAGACCAGACATTGCTTTGGGAGGCTGTTTCAAAATCTGCTCTCCCTTCTGTGAAAAAAAAAAATCTAGTCATTACTGTTGGGTGGGAGACAGGCATGGAGTTAGTTTTTTTAAACAGTGTGTTAATAGTCAAATTTTAAAAGTCAACTTGGGACAAACTGAGGGTCATTTTCTGTTTTGTTTAATCATTATTGTTGGAGAGAGATGATTATCTCTCTTTAACAAGATTTAAAATTCTAGGGAGGCAGAGGGTACTCTTAATCTTTTGGTTAACAAACAAACCCACGGGACTTGGCAAAGCATCAAGGAGAGAGGAACATGTTGGTGGTTACCAGGTAACACCCTCAGAGCTAATCCACTCCAGTTCGAAATGTACTTGTTTCCAAGGGCTACTTCTGTTCTGGCAATGGGTACCAGAGAGATTTCAGCTGAAGGGGCTTAGACTCTATCAGTGGAGACGAAATCATGGTTAGTAGTTCAAGAGTACATGGCTGTCAATTGTGGAGGCCGTAAGGTCTCAAGTCAATGATCTCTTATTAAAAATTCTGTTTTACACAAGAAAGATGACCCAGGAAGATTTATTCAGCATTGACAAAGGGCTGTCTATGCCCTAGAAATTGCACCCTGCCTTCTCCTCATAGATTTCACAGCAAAACAGAAAGAGAAGGAAGAATGAGTCAGCTATTTTCCTGGGTGAGAGCTGTGCAGTATTTGTCTTTACTGTGGTTTTATGTACACATTCTTAATAGGTAGGACACACCAGAGAAGTAAAGAGTAAGATTAGACATTGCCCCCAAAATATCGTGGTCCCCTAACTTAGAAGCTAGAAACACAGTCTTGTATGGGAGCTGAGAAAACTCCTCAGTTGCCAAGATTAACTGGATGATAAAATTGGATACATAAATGTTTTTAAAATTCTTTAATCTATTTCATCTCCTTGGGTAAAAGGACGTAAGCACTGACTTTTAAGGAGCTTCAGATGTTTTTCTATGATGCCTTCTTATGAGAGGAGACTTTTTGTTTTAAGAATCCTTCCAAGGAGAGCATTAGTTCATTTTATTTTTGCCACCTTTCCTTGCCAGGATGAACTGAACCTTTTGAAACCAACCCTCCCAACATCTGTCTGTTGGGAGCCATTTTGCCTGCTTCTGGGAAAGCCTGCCTGTCAGGCAGAGTCAGGCCAGGCCAGGCTGTCTGTCTGGTATTTGATGCAGTGATGGAGAAGTAGCTGCCACAGTGACTGTTAAAGAAACTGGACTGACTGCTTTATTCACTCTTTGGCAGAAAAAAATCTGATTTAAAACACAGTAAGTGAGCTAAGTGATCTAAAGATGAATGAAAATCTTTAGGAAAATGTCTTTCCCTATCTACCCTAAATCTATCACCTACCTAGCTATCTGTCTGTCTGTCCGTCCACCCATCCATCCATCTATTCATCCATCCATCTATCTATCCATCTATCTTTAGATTCCATTGCAAATTTCTGACTCCAGTCCTGCCCGAAAAAACAAAACAAAACAAAACAAAACAAAACAAAAAAACAAAAAAAAAACAACTGCTATAAAGAAAGCATCCTATCAAACCAGTTTTCCAAATTGTCAACAGAAAGATTTGCCTGTCTTGGGTGCTAGGCACCATACAAGGCTCAGTGGAGATTGCTAGAGTTTGGAGCTTAAACATCTCTCAAAGGAACCCATCAAGGGTTGGTCTCCAGAGTGTTCTGTTGGAAAATGGTAGGACCTTTAACATGTGTGGTGTAGGCAGAGGTCTCCAGGCCATGCCCACCAGAGGAACTTTGAGTTCCTGTCTTTTCCTCTGGCTTCTTGACCATGTGTGAATGCTTTTGCTCTGTTTTCTAATGCGTTTACTCATGACAGGCTCAAAGCAATGGAGGTGCGCTGATCACAAGTGGAGACCTTTCAATTGTGTACCAAAATAAATGGTTTTAAAATGTGTGTGTGTGTGTGTGTGCACTCTCATGTGTATACATGCATGTAGTCGTGTGCGTGCATGTGTGTATTTGTGTCCAGTATATGTGTACACACTGGCCTGCGGAATCCAGGAGAGAGCATCAGATCCCCCTAGAGCTGGAATTTCAGGCATTTAGCAGCTGTTCACTGTGGGTACTGGGAACTGGACTTTCGTCCTCTGCTGGAGCAGCTACGAACCTTAACAGCTGAGCCATCTCTTCAGCCTCGCAAATCATTTCTTAATGAGTTATTTCATATAGTTCATATTAACCGAGGGACACAGTGAAGGATTTAACAGGTTTGTTCTTCTTTCCTTGACTTTAAGAGTATACATTTCTTACCCGAGTGTCTGCCTTTGACATTGGGGAAGTTTTCCCTATGGCTCCTTTGTTTCCAGTGGGTGACTGATGGTCTTGGAGTCTCCTGCTGTGGAGCAAGGTAGACCAGAAGGTAGACCAGAAGGTAGACCAGAAAGTAGACCAGAAGGTAGACCAGAAGGTAGACCAGAAGGTAGACCAGAAAGTAGACCAGAAGGTAGACCAGAAAGTAGACCAGAAAGTAGACCAGAAAGTAGACCAGAAGGTAGACCAGAAGGTAGACCAGAAGGTAGACCAGAAGGGATCCTAAGCCCAACTGGTTTTCATTCCGGCTATATTTTCTTCGTTTGTATCACCCACCACCACCCCAGTTTCCTAGGTAGAATATAGAGTGCAGAGGAGACTTTTTGAGACTATCTATCTAGTGAATCCATTGGAAGGAGCCTCCAGTCCCAGGTAAACCCCTCCCCAACACCTTCCTCACATCATTTGAGCCCCTGGTACTTGGCCGCAGTCTCTGGTTCTGTTCTCAGCCTCGTGTGTCACAGACTCAGCTTCCTCTCTCCAGGGCTTGTCTTTACCTTGCCTCTTACCACTGACACATCTATAAGCTGTTACCCCAGAGTGGTGGGATTCCATTGGATCCAATAGAAAACTCTTGAGGGCTAGGGATATGGTTCAATGGGCTGGGAGTGGAGGGGTGCTTTCCCAGCATGCACCTGTAATCCCAGCTCTTGGGAGGTGGAGGTAGGAAGGTCAGGAGCTCCAAAAGTCTGGCCTGTCTCAAAACAATGGCGCTGTCTCAAAACAAAACAATCCAAAACAAAACCCCAGCTCCCTTTTACTAATCTGACAACAGCATTCAAGTCATCTGATTACCCCATGAACACCTTTTCTACATGATCTATTAATAATCAACTCTGGAACCTTAATTAACAGGTGGGGGGCTGCTCTATGATTTTTTTCGAACATCACCCATTCCTCTTCAAGATGACACTAACAAAGCTCACTAGCTTAATGCATGAGTGTGAGTATTAAAGGTAATTAGATTGTCCTAGCCTCTGTCAGTCACAAGATGACATATTTCACATTGAGGGTTCCTCCAAGACCTTTCCTAATATCTGGAAGAGCCAACGCAGTGATATCACAGGTGACTGACTTTGCCTCCAAACGTAACTTGACATTGTAAGCGGTGTTTTGTTGTTGGTTTTAAACATGCATGTGGCTTTTATCTGTACCAGGCCCTGTTCTCAGAACTGACTCATTAGAAATTCAAAGCAGTGTTCTGAGAATAACGCTAAGGCATTGCTGCTGTCCCTGAAGTGAGCAGGTCACTCTGCAGCGGGTGGCACAGCGGGGCCATGAGCTCAAAGCTCTCTGCTCACCTTTCGGTGCTCCTGACACCAAGCTGCTAGGAGCAGAATGACTGTGCACTGCATTTGAATGTTTACACTCCTTTCTTTTTCTTTCTCTAAATCCCTCTTCATCAGTAAGCAGTGTTTCAAAGGGGAGAAAAGGAAAAAAAGTGATTCTGGATGATTTAAACAGAGAGGGAACACATTGAAGAGATGTTGACCCGTGTAGAGAATGGTCTTCCAAGGACTGAACTTGGAAGTTCAGGATGAGGAAGTCGGGCGGGCCTCAGTCTGTGGGAGTGGTCACTGCTTCTGTGTTACTGGACACAGTGTGATAAAGCTTTCACTGCAGTGACAACTGCATCACTGTTTCCATGGAAACCAGATGTTGATGCTGGTGTTACTGGTGTTGCTTCTTCTGATCCTGAGTCTGAACCTATGCATCTGATTGGCCACCCCAGGTCACATATCCATGCTACCCCCACATCCCATCTTCACAGGAGACAAGAAAATACATATGCTTTTCAGGGTTGCAGAGTGAAACACAGGAGAACTGAATTTTGAACAATGTGGGACAGACTTATTTAAATACATGTGTATTTAAGTTAGATACTAAGCATTATGCTACTTGTACTGACTGGTCATCTTATTCCTTCCTTTATTCGTTTATTTTAGCGACATTATTGTCCTCTTAATTTCCTTATAGGATGTTAATTTCTCAAGGCCCAGGAGATGGTTCTACATTTAACAGGAACAAAAGGACTCATGTTTACAGCAGTCCCGTCTGACAGTTTCCGTATTGTCAAGCACAGGTGCTGTGTCTACACAAAGGACTGATGGTGTGATGGTTTGTGTAGGCTCACCCCAGGGAGTGGCAGTGTTAGAAGGTGTGACCCTGTTGGAGTAGGTCCTACCTGCCTGAAAGCCAGTGTTCTGCTAGCAGCCTTCAGATGAAGATGTAGAGCTCTCAGCTCCTCCTGCACCATGCCTGCCTGGACGATGCCACATTCCTGCCTTGATGATAATGGACTGAACTCTGAACCTGTAAGCCAGTCCCAATTAAAAGTTGTCCTTATAAGAGTTGTCTTGGTCATGGTGTCTGCCTATAGCAGTAAAATCCTAAGAGAGACGGTATCTAAAAAGTACTCAGTTTATTAACCATTTCCCACCAGGTGCTTGGCCAAGGTCCTCGGCTGCATGAAGGATTAGAGGAGCGATGTAACTACCCTATTTAGTGCAGTGGAATGTTGGGAGCCCTGCTATTGCTTCTAATTTTAACCCCAATTTTTTTTTCTTTTCTTTTCTTTTTTTTTTTTTCAGAGCTGGGGACCGAACCCAGGGCCTTGCACATGCTAGACAAGCGCTCTACTGCTGAGCTAAATCCCCAACCCCAATTTTTATTTCTAGGACAAACCTCTTTTCCAATAAATAGTGGAGATCTCGTCCCTACTCCTAAGGGAGAAGTTTCATTCTTGTTGCTTGTTCGAGATGTGCAGGAACACACTTCAGGGATTTGTGAGGCACGGTGCCAGCAAACCAAGAAATTCATTAGCAACGCCCAGGTCCTACTTTGCTTTCTACTGATGTGGTGAAAAGAATGACCAAAAGTAGCTTGGGGAATGAAGGGTTTCATTCACTCAACAGCTAAGTCCATCATGAGGTGAAGTCAAGGCTGTAACTGAAACAATGGAGGCGCACTGAAAACTGGCTTGTTCTTTGTGGCTTGCTCAGTCCGCTTTCTCTGTCTCTGTCTCTGTCTCTCTTTAAAGATTTGTTTATTATATATATATACACATACATACATACTGTTGCTGTCTTCAGAAGAGGGCATCAGATCTCATTACAGATGGTTGTGAGCCACCATGTGGTTGCTGGGATTTGAACTCAGGACCTCTGGAAGAACAGTCAGTGCTCTTAACCATGGATCCATCTCTCCAGCCCCAGTCTCCTTTTTTATACAACCCAGAAACACCTACCTGCTCATGGCAGTACCATCCACAGTGTGCTGGGAATCACACATCAACCATTCATCAAGAAAATGCCCATAGGCCAGTCTAACAGAGGCAAGACTGGAACAGAGGCTCCCCCTTCCCTGCTGACTCTGGCTTGTGTCAAGTTGACACACAACAGCCCACTCTACTCAGCTGCTCCGTGGGCCACACTGGGCACGTCACTGTCTAAGAATACTTAGGAGATCTCTTGGTATCTTCTAGCTGCTTAGAACAAAATTGACCTCGTATGGTGTTTGAGGTTTAAGTGTGGATGACGAGTTTACCTGAGTCAGGGAGAAAAAAGTCAAGAGGTAAACTTTCATTTAGCTTACGAGATTCTCATTCCCTTCTGGTCTGTATGTCATGTGTAAGTAAACACTTAAGAGTGACAATGTTAAGAAATTATTTTTTTTAAAGATATCACATGCATGCAGTGTCTACAGAGGCCAGAAGAGGACATTGGAGCTTGTGAAACTGGAGTTAGAGGTGGTTGTGAGCCACCCGGCTGGTGCTGGGAACCGACCCCAGGTCATCTGCAAGAGCAGCCAGTGCTCATAGCCACTGTACCATCTCTCCAAGCCACATTTAAAACAATTTTTAAATAAAATAAGACCACAATCATTTAGTGTTTCCGTGCTGAATTGGCGTGATACAGAACTTTATCAGTATTGATTTTGTCCATAATCTTTGTTGAAAGAATTCTAATCACTTGATAAACAGTTTAAAGGGCAAATCTATAGAAAGGGGCTCTTAAAGGTTGGCATTTCACTGTATAGTGTGTTTATTATTAGAAAGAATTTGGTATATGTATATGCTATATTTTGAGACTACCACACATGACATATAATGCTGGCTTGTGTTCTAGGCAAGAACATTACACTGCAACTACATCCCCAGGCCTCAAAGTTTAAAAAAAAAAAAAAACGAATTCTTAATCTGGGTGTGGCTACACACACCCATAAACAGCACTTGGAATGTAGAGACAAGGAATAGGAGGTCAATGGCATCCTTGACTACATATTTAAGGCTAGCCTGGTCTACAAAAGACCCTGTCTAAAAACAAAAAATCCAAAGCACCTATGACATAGACAATATGTGTTTTGTTTTGTTTTGTTTTGTTTTAACAATTTTAAGGCTCTATACTACCAATGCCTTTCCATAACATAGATATATAGCTTAATTTTTAATAAGCTATACAAAGTATTTCGATATTTTTATAGTATTATTATCTCTCCTTCCCCCTTTTTATTATTTCTTGGGGTAGTTTTGCTATATAGCCCAGGCTAGCCTCCAGCTTGTACTCTTCCTGCCTCTACTTACCAAGTGCTAGGATCTGGACATGCCCCTCCGTATGTGTAGTAGCACATAAGAGTTTTTAGGACTGATGATGTAGCTCGGTGGTAGAAAAGCACACAGCATGCTAAAGATCCTGCGTCCACCATACCTGCTGAAGGTTTTTTAAAATCATGAAATGAATTCACTCTTAGAGCATTTAAACAGCATTAAAATAGACTTTTTACTCCCCAGGTGATTTTAACTATTCCGTTATTGATGGACAGCTAAGATTGCTTCCGTATTTCTGCCAATACGAAAGCTTACCACAGCAGAGTTTCTGTATGCATAGCTCAGAATACCCAGAGAGCCCGAGAGGTACACATTAATGTTCTAATACAGTCGGAGTTTACCTTGAATAGTCTATGCTCATTCATTTGTCTCTCAGATGTGTTGGTTCTGGTATAAATCTTGCTAGAGTCTATGTTCTGTCTATAGCAGCAGGGCATACATTTTTTTCCTCTGTCTTTCATCCCTGAACGGAAGATGGGATTTACAATCAATCATGGTGTGCATATTGTTAGGACACTTGCATGCAAGACACCTCCTTCTCCTCCAGGTTGGAGGAGAAGCCACCATAAGTCACAGGAAGGCACCTCAGGAGCTTCTAGAGGAATAGGATACAGTCCCTTGTGAGAAGAATCTGATTGTTCTCCCAGAGCTGAGATTCCTCCCCCAGCCTCTAGTCCTGCCTTTGCCCTTTGTTCCCTAAACATTAGTTTCTTACACACTCATTCTCACACACCAGTAAACTACAGCTTCTTCTGCTCCAAGCCTTAGCCCAAGACCATGCTCACAAATGTCACCTTTGCCTCTGTCTCTTTTGTATGTGAGAGACTGGTTTATGAATCAGTCAGCGCTTCTTAAAAGGTTTCTTCTGGTTATCTTCACTCTGTTCCTCTCACCATTGGATGGAGCTCAAAGATGAAGCGCATTCTATGTGTCTCTTCAGCTCCTGTTTGTCCTCCTCATTTGATTTTGTTTACCACTGGTTCACTTTTCAAAGAAAAAAGTTTTGCTTTCTTTTTCTAGTAAAAATCCTTAATTTTACCTCTCCAGGCCCCATTGCCCCACAGACTTCTCAGATTACCTCCATCTGATCAACGTGAGATTGTTTTACCTAATCCTAGTAACATCTGTGAGGTGGAAACAATCGCTCTTCTCATTTTCTGTGAGGAGAAGTTAGGGTACAGAGATAGTAAGGGACTTGTCTCCGATCACACAGGAAATGAGGTCAAATCTGGAGTCTAGTCTGAATAATCTGCCTGAAGTAAATCTGCCTAAATAATCCTGTCTGTAGGAAATGCTCTTCTCATCAGCACACTCTGTCTTCTCTCTCTGCTATACTTGTCTAGCAAGATTGCTTTCCATTAAAAGTAATAGAAGAGGGTTGGGGATTTAGCTCAGTGGTAGAGCGCTTGCCTAGCAAGCGCAAGGCCCTGGGTTCGGTCCCCAGCTCCGAAAAAAAGAAAAAAAAAGTAATAGAAGAAAATCAAATCAAACTGGATAAGGACAAAAGAAAAAGTTTATATGGTTTGTGAATCCTGAGACTTGCCTAGGACAGGGTAGGTGCCAATCATAGCTTAATTTGGGGTTCAAACGGGCTTAGGATAGGGCAGGTGTCAATCACAGCTTAATTTGGGGTTTAAGCAGTGCCATGAGAAACCTGACTTACTCAAAAAGCCACCTGTCATGCACACACTTTATTGTCAAGACTGTGCACAATGGCTCCAAGACTACAGTGGTTCAAGTCCAGTTGCAAAGAGAGGGTCTGTTTTCAGGAAGCTCTTATTAAAGTTTCCTTAGTCACTGTATCAGCTTCAGGCAGAATGACCGAAAGATGGATTCCCAAAGGAAGTTTAGTGTTGTTACAAGACCAGTGGTGGCTCCTGTCAACAGTTGTCCCTGGTGTTTCAACTCTTAACTCTGGAGTCCTGGTTACACAGTCACATTTCCTCAACAGTGTAAGACTTTGACAGGACCCTTGGTTTTTCTTGCACCATCCACATTTTTGCTAGTTTGACTGTTGTCATGGGTGACTGTGCTGAATAATTCCATGCCAACTTGACACAAAAATCACCTGAGATAAAAGAACCTCAACTGAGAAAAATCCACCCATAAGATCACATTGCAGGCAGGGCACTGTCTTAATTAGTGATTGATGGGAGAGGACCCAGCCCATTGTGAGTGGTGCAATCCCTAGGTTGGTGGTCCTGGGTTCTATAAGCAAGCAGGCTGAGAAAGCCATGAGGAGAAACCCAGTTGGCAGCACCCTCCCATGGCCTCTGCATCACGTCCTGCGTCCAGGTCCCTGCTCTGCCTGAGTTCCTGCCCTCACGGCTTTTAATGATGAAGTGTTCTACGAAACTGTGAATGATACAAACCCTTTCCTCCCCAGGTTGCTTTGGTCATGGTGTTTCATCACAGCAATTTTAACCCTAACTGAGACAGTGACCGTTTAATGACATGGTTTTACACCCTACAACCTCTTGAATGTCAATGGTCCTTTATCTACCTTCACCAAAGCGCTAAGGATGTGTTTCCTACCAGACCAGGGCCTTTTTGAGAAAGCAACTGGATATGAACCTCCCTGTAAAGTGTCTACTGTACAGCAGCCTCAGAATAAATGCACGCCTGCTGGACAATGTGCTAACCCAATACCCCTTCCAGCACAGCCTGCCACTCTAGGGTTGTGGTGGAGTTGAAACTGACAGTGCACATTAGTATTGTCAATCTGAGAGGACCTAACTGAAAGCAGCTGCACCATCTTATTAGTGAAATTCTGGCCAATGGAGGGAAGAGAAGACAGATCAAAGAAATGGTAACCAAGAGACTGAACTTGAAGGGGAGGCTTATTCGGGGCAACAGAAAGAAGTTGGGCTGTTAGAAATGCCACAGCGTAAAGTGCAAAGAGCACGCCAGATTAGACAGTGAGTGATGAAATTCATGCTGCAGTAACCCAGAAATGAAGAAACCCATTTCAGTGGAAGGTGAAGGTCACGAGAGGAAGTATAGTTCAGTCATCAAAAGGAGCTGCTTTTGAACCCGGAGAGACGTGAGTTATCGCTTAGCTCCCTTAGCAAAATACTTTGCAAATAGCTAAATGAAAAAAAGAAAATAAGTGTTTCACTTAAAAGACATTTTTAAGTGGGGGTCATGTTTACCGGCAAGGTTCTTTCAAGATTGACACTGGGCTGTAAGTCCAGCAAAAAGAATTATAATTAGTTATCACTATTATCGTAGAGTACATTGAAGCACGACAAGACCAGAGTCCTCAAGGCACCAGGAGGTCTCGTTAGGAGAAGCCAGGCTGTTGAGAAAATATGACATAGAAACGGAAGTCCTCACTGATCTCAGAGAAGTGACCTAGAGAAGAGGGAGAGGAACCACTGCCAGGCCAAGGCTTGAGGCTGGGAGGAGATACGTCTCTTAGTTGAGGACACCACACTTGGGAAGCCAAACCCTTAGCTCTCCCGCCTCTGCTGAACAGCACAGAAAATCATGCAAATCCACCTTCTTAATCGGAACGTCCACAGACCATACACATCACTATTCAGTAGATTTCTGCACAGGCAAACTCTAGTGCACATTTAAATCTCTCTCCACCCTTCCCCTCTCAAGGAAGTTCTTTGTTTGCACAATCAAATGCTGCTCATATTACTATGAAATTATAGATTTTAGTCAGATACTTGCTATGAAAATCACATGATACTAAGTGTGCTCATGGTTCAGCAATGGTCAGCAGGCACTTGGCTCTCGCTTGGTCTTACGGTTGAGGAAAAAAATGCTCCGAGTGGCTAAATACTCCATCCGAAGAGAAAGCCCTGGGAGCTGTAGATTCAGAATTCTAACTCATGCCTTTCCTTTTAGTCAGTACTACATTGCTCACAACTGCCATTTTTTTGTTGTTGTTGTTTTGTTTTTTTCTAGAAATAAAAGCATATTGCTGTATTAAAAATATACAATGTCAAAACCAAACACATTTCACAAACAGTTAAATGAAAGCTGGTCAACTAAAAGGAGTGCTGGCTAGGTGTTCATGGCATTTGACAGCCTTTCCACTGTGATGAAATGATTCAGGAAAATGTCCTTTGACCTATTTCCGAACACCTTCTTCCCAAGCTAGAGTGAGAATGAACTTATAACTTGATTTTGCAATTAGAATCCAATCAGATGCCATTAAGAAGGCAAGAAACCATGGCTTTGGGGGCTCCAACTACTTCTATATATCCTCAAGGATGGGTTGGATTAGCATAATTTTTTCAAAACCAGGCACTTCGTACAAATCTTCTCACCCAGCCTGGAGGTCCTGATTTCTAACCTCTCTTCTTGTCCTACAGCCTCTCTGATCCCAGGCACCAAATAGGCAATGTGCACTTCATTCCCACCTCACTGCTGTCCTGTGCTCAATGCTAACGTCGGGTCCCACCTCGACACCTACCACTCTTGAGCTTGCTTTGAGCTTGACTTTGAGTGTAGAATTTGGAATGGAGATTCTGTACAAAATAACCTTGGGGAAATCACAATTTTAGGCTTGACTTTTTATTCCCAAGAAGTCAAACCCTGGTGGTTTGGAGTACAGATAAAGCTAGCCCTCATATTTCTCATATAGAGAAATAGACTGATTTTAATCTATCCAAAATGCTGTTTTCCACAGTGAAACTAATACTGACACAAGTTCTTTTGAGACCTACAATTCATTCTCAGAATTAAAGGTCCTAGTAATACATTGTCAGTGTTATTTTTATGATTGTCCCTGAGTGAGGACAGCTGTACCAACTGCAGGAGTCTCTGTCACCTTCTACATTTTCTTGAAGGCCCTGTGACATGAAGTCACTGAATCTCTTAGGTTTTCCCCTCACTCCTGGGTTTGGATTGGTTTGGATTGGTCAAGAATCCAGGGTTTAGTCCAAAACTCAATGCTAATGGAAGGAAATGTTAATGGCTCTTATATTAGTAGTTTCTTTGGGATGAAGTTAGAAGATATCATAAACTACTGAGAAATGACATGAACACAAAACATGCTTTGATCTAACGTCTCTAAAGGGAGGCAGGATATTTTCTATTCACCATTTTGTCTCTGTAGAAATACTTGAACACTCACTCTGTGGCAACTGAGAAAAACACTTTATGACTTGAATTGGCTGCCTTGAGTTATACAGAGAAACTCGGCTGGTGTCAGATATGAGCAGCAGGAAAGGAAGATGAACAGTAAGGGTGATGTTTCGGGGACAATGGTGGGGTTCAGACAAGTTGAAGGCTGGGATCGAACGAACCTCACTGAGAATGGAGACAACCACTCCTCTACTGTATTTGAGCTATGTGCTTCTGTGACTCTTTGAGATCTTTATTGTTTAATTAATTAAAATAAGTCCACCCAAATCTCCTCTAACTTATTTAGAGAGAATGATGAAGTTGCAGACAACATTTGAAATATTCTTAAATTTTCTTCTGCATCTCCTAGCCTTCCTTTGCACACAGCATCTTTTCCAAAGACGTCACATCAGTTTTTCCCAACTCACCATGGGCTCATGCTACCTGATCTTTCAATTTCTGTCAAACGGTGGCATTTATGCCCCTTCCTTTCAAAACTGTCATCACCCAGCATAACATAGCTCTATGTGACAACCAAGAGTAGGGACAGCTAGCTCGTTCCTCTTTCAAACCACACATGTTCTCTAAACCTAGATTTTACTCTGTGAGAAAGCCTGGGCTGCACACAGAGACCTTCTACGCACGGTGTTGGCTGGCAGAGCAGTTGAGATCCTGGCTAGCAGGCAGAGTTATGTGTCAGTTACACAGGAACGGGAGCTCATGAGATGACACCAGTAGCCAGCTCCACCTCGCTATAACTTCCTAGACAATCACGGGCTGAGAACTGCTCAGCCGTGCCACGTCAACGTTGCCCCAGGAATCGGAGAGCGAACAAATGGCTGCTGAGGTTTTACTGTGCTGTGTTTAGAGTGATTTATGCAAAGTTTTCCAAGAAGACTCAGTCAAATGGAAGCTATAAAAACAAGAATGAATTTAATTATAGAAAAGGCGTCCATTGTTGATATGAAAATAGAAGGATGCTACACATTATGTCAAAACAAAGAGCCTTTAAAATGAAGGCTGTGGTCTTCGTCTTCCCGTTAGCTTCTTTACAATTCTTTTGAATTCTTTTATTATTTTGTATATGTCAATGCACCACACGTGGCCCTAGAAGGCCATGTCTCATCTCCCTGAGCCTGGAGTCACATATGGTTATATACCACCATGTGGGTGCTGGGGATTGAACCTGGGTCTTCTGCAGAGCACCGAGTGCTCTGAGCTGTGATCCCTTCAGCTCCCCAACCCCATTAACTTCCTTTATGCAAATAAGTGGGACCGAAGACTGTCTGTTTCTACCATATTGTCACCACTGGAGGTCCTTCTTGTGTTTTTGCACTAGAGCAAAGGTTCAGATAAGGACAGTACATTTCCTGTTTCCCCTGGTCTGTCTATGTCTGCATATTGTTAGAACTAATGCTAACGAGGCTTCTGTACCCTTCTTTTATTCTCCAAAGGATCTTAGATTGGGCAGTAGATTACACAGTCATTATGCTCCAAGGTAACTGACCAAGCACATAGTCACACAGCTCATTACTCCTGAATTTCCTCACCTGAACTGAAAATGACAGTAAAAAATTGCCTCGTGTTGATTAGCCTGGTGAGATCCTACCCATGAATTATTCTCTAAAGAGAGGTGGGATGATTAACATTGACCGTCAGCTTGACAGATCTGGACTCACGTAGGAGACAACGTTTGGACATGTCTGTGAGGGTGTTTCTAGATTGTGTTAACTGAGGGAGGAAGACCCACTCTAAATGTGGTGGCACTAATTATGGGCTCAGTCCTGGCAGAACTAGAGAGAATGATAATGGAACACCCTCATTCCTTTCTTTCTGCTTCTTGACTACAGATGAAATGTTGCCTCCAGTTCCTGCCACTGCTTCTTCCCCATAATGAACTGTACACATCCTCAAAAGTTGAATAATAATGTCTTAGGGTTTTACTGCTGTGAACGGACTCCAAATCAAGGCAACTCTTATAAAGGATACCATTTCATTGGGGCTGGCTTACAGGGTCAGAGGTTCAGTCCATTATCGTCAAGGCAGGAGCATGGTCGTTTCCCAGCATGTATGGGGCTGGAAGAGTTCTACACCTTCATCCAAAGGAAGCTAGGCACAGACTGGCTCTTAGGAGGAAGGTCTCGAAGACCACCCCCACAGTGACACACTTCCTCCAACAAGGCCACACCTCCCAATAGTGCCACACCCTGGGCCATGCACATTCAAACCACCACAAATAATAAATATGCCTTTCTCTTCTTATATTTTTGGTTATGAGTCTAGTCTTTTTTTTTTTTCTTTTCTTTTTTTCAGAGCTGGGGACTGAACCCAGGGCCTTGCGTTTGCTAGGCAAGTGCTCTACCACTGAGCTAAACCCCCAACCCATGAGTCTAGTCTTTAAGGGCTGAGCCATCTCTCCAGTCCCACCTTTCTCTTTTTAAGTTGCCTTTTTGGTTATTTTACCACAGCACTGATAAAAGTAATATACTTTTAGGCTTCAACACATTCTGGTCAGGGAGTCCATGTGCTTTTAGGTTCCACACCTGACCATCACTATGGTGAGAGTACAAAGATCCTGTATCCATCCTGATGTTGCAGTGTTAGGAAGCACAAGTGGGCAGTAATCAGAGAGTATCAACAACAGGGAACACAATTGGTCTGTTCCCGGAACAGGATGTAATACAGCTCCCTTGGGTGAAACATTGTTACTCATCTTAGGCTAAGGCGGCAAAGAAATAAGGAGGAAAATCTGTAGACTAAAGCCCAGAGTTATCATTTGCTACATAGATTGGGTTTTGCCTTGCTACAGAGAAGAGAAATAAAAAGTCCAAATGCAAGACAGCTTGTAGGGTGCCGGGATGAATCCTGCAAGCTTAGACAGTTTGTGCCACAGCGAAATGAGCAGGCATCTTGGAAGTTGTGCCGACCGATAAACCCTCTGCTCGGGAAGGGGGCCAGATGGCTCTTTGTTCTACTTTTAAACGCATTCAGGGAAGGGAACTCTACTGTTGTCTTCGTCTTGGTGATGCGTGCCACGCTCTTCAAATTTTTACATCAGGAAAGTTCTGTTTAGATACACATAGTTCTTTTTTTAAAAAGGCAATTTCATATACATTATCTCTAACATTGGGGAGATAAAGAAAGCTGAAATTTTTAGTCAAAGTACATACTGGAAATGTATAATAGCTCCAGTTACTTTTAGAATTCATGAGATTGCAGTCTCTCTTTCATAACTCTTTTGCATTTTGGAAAAAAAAATGTTCGTTCTGACACTTTCCTCAGCCCTCTGCTTCCTTTTGGCAAAACACCCAGAGGGCTTTGCTTAAGCATTCTAGAAGCTTATTTATTGTATGTGTATGGGTATTCTCGCCTGTATCCATGCAGCATGTCTGTGCAGGCCTGCAGGGACCTGAAGAGGGTGTCAAATCCCCTGGAATGGGAGTTTCAGACAGCTGTGAGCCATCAGGTGGGTGCTGGGAATAGAACAGGGGACCTCTGGAAAAGCAACCAATGCTCTTAATCGCTGAGCCATCTCTCCAGGCCCTCCTTAGGCTTTCAGCAAGCATTTTAACTCTTTTTGTCAACATTTTAACTTAAGTATGTCTTGTGTGTGTATATGTATGTATGTGGCAGACATGCCTATGCTGTGGCACCTGTTTGGAGGTCAGAGGTCAGCCTGCAGGAGTCAGTTCTCTTATACTATTGGTTGTCAGTCAGGCTTGGTGTCAAGGGCCCTTACCCACCTAACCAGCTCACCAGCCCCCTTTGTTTGAATTGAATACAATTACCCACCAGAATTGGTATGTGGGTCACCCTCCACTGCCCTATGTTCCATTTGATTACATTCACCAACAGAGCATTATAATCACAGGGAAGGACTCAGTGCACGAAGCGACCACAGAAAAGCTATGTCCTCTGGCTCAAACACGTCGGCAACCTTTCGGTGGTTTTAAAAACGACTTTTCGTCCTCACTTTTCTAACAATGTTCTACAGATCCTAAATTATGCCTCAAAAGTACGTAGACCCGAGGCATAGGCAGCTGACCCCGCTCATGTCTGAAGAGCTGGCCTGTGCGTAAAGAACACGGAATGACAGAAGCAGTCATTAGAGAGAGAACGTTAGAGAGAAAGTAAAATTAAGCACATTTCCCATATCTGTGTTTTCTTGAAAACAGAACATTAGAGGCTGGAGGGATGGCTCAGTGGCTGGGAGGGCTTACTGCTCTTAAGGAGGACTCGGGTTCGATTCCCAGCTCCCACATTCCAGGTCAACAGCTGCCTGCAACTGAGGTTCTACAGGATCCACAGTCAACTTCCTGTGCTCCAGGGATGTGCGCTAAGTCACGGAAGCAAATACATACAAGTAAAATTAATAGCAAGCAAATCTTTTAGAAATGAACAAAGTCAATTAGTACAGAATCTTTACCGGCAAAAGCTGGTCCACGTTTTCCAGGATCTATAAACATCCAATACAGAATCATGGGCACTTTAGTTAGAAGTTATTTTAGGGAGCCAATTTCTCACCTTCAGCTCCCTGTTCATTTTCTCTAATTCCAATACTATCGAACACACTGTGTGTCTGGCATAGTTCGTAGGCTAATGGACGCTAATCTGCTTTTGGATTTCTTTATGTTCATGGAGAATAGTAAATACCACAGCCAGGGCCACGCAGAGTAGGAACAATCAACAGCCTGCTGTTGGCAGCCACCATGATTCATTTCTTATTGTTAAACATTGCTGCGGAAATCTGTCAACCGGTTTGAAGGTCAGTAAATATGAAACCCAGACCTCATGCTGGAAAACAGCGGAGAATCATCAGAAAACCATTCATTTCCTTAGTGGAGATAATGAGGCACTTGCAGGGGCCTAATACGCTCACCCGGCTTTCCCTTACACCTTTAAGTTCAAGGATAAGACTTTTTCCCCCCTCTGTGGGAATAACAAAGCTTTATAATAACTTTAGCCTTCAGACGACATAATAGGATTAAAAGGATATGAAACGTGTCCGGTTGAACAGCGTGCACCGAGTCTGTACCATGAATAGAGACCTCTCGCCTGAGGCTGGAAGCTTAAGTGAAAAGAAGAAGAAGAAGAAAGGGAAGAAGCAGCCAGAAGACAGGGGCTTGTCCTGAAGTACAGCAGCTTGAGGAGTAGGGGGGATTCTAACAGAGTGGTCTCCAGGGCCCAGATCTCCCTTCTGTCTGGATTTTGTGGTTCTGGTTTATTTCAATTCCAACTTCAAAGGCATCTCCATTTCCTGACTTCTGCCATCACTCTCCCCATCTTAGCCTGTGTAGAAGACCAGAACCATGACCAGGCACACAAAGATAACATGGTGCTACATTAAAAACACTCATCAAAGACCGTGCATGCAGCTCCTAACACGAGTGATTCATTGTGAATTTAGTTTCAGACTTTAGTAAGGCTTTTCACATTTAAAAGATCATGCAGACGAGAATTACTGCCTTTAGGTGTGATCTCCCAAATTTTGGGTTTTGAAATGTATCATTAGCGAAGATCCGTCTTTTTTCAAGAAAAATATTTAAGACTTACTTGTTTTTATTTTACAAGTACTAATGGCCAACATGTATGTACGTGAACTACATGTGTGCAGGGCCTGCAAGGGCCAAAAGAGAGCATCAGATTCCCTGGAACCAGAGTTACAGATGGCTGTGAATCACCAAGTAGGTGCTGGGAACCCAAACTGGGTTTTCTGCCAGAGCAGCCAATGCTCTTACCCCTGGGGCCATCTCTCCTCACCCCATTTAAATAAAGGTGATTTGACAAGAATGCAGCTAATATTAATTCTTTTGTGTGTGAACATAACACGTTTTATACAATCACGCCTTGGGAAAGTGTTTCTGAGTGCCACTTACTAGTTACTAGGGATTATAATGTGATCAGGAATAGGAGACTATGGATGGACTATAAATGGTTGTGACCCATTCCTTCCTCTTCACGGAGATTCTCAATATGTGGATTGCTGTGGAGGCTGTTCTGGTGGACTCGCTAAAAAGACAGGAAGAGTAAGGAGGGGCAATCTTATTCTATGTTGGAACAAGATTCCCGCTTATGAGGAGTTCGTAGACTTCCTGTTGGCTCCCGCTAGGCCAGTATAATCTATACTTCTTTTACAAGAAAGAATGCCCCTTCAACGCCACAGTAGGAAGTGAGGCTTCAGGGACAACTGTTCTATGACGTGTAAACTCAGGTTGACATGAAAGGTAGATTTTGGGGGGTCAAATGTTAAGGTTGAAAAGTTCACAGAGGCCATTTAGTCTTGCTAGCTGAACAGCAAAGGGTTCAGTGAGGGCCTTCCAGCTCAGGGTTATGACTCACCTTACAGCCCCATTCCAAGATGGGATGGAAGTGTGGGCCCTTGCAGTCAGTGCGTTCATATAACCTGAAACTCACACTCACTGTATTTGAACCCACACCCTCGTCATTAACCCCTGATTCATCCCCTCACCCATTCATTCAGCAAACATCTCTTTAGTACCCACCCTTCATGCATCAAGAAGTGGCTAGTTCTCTGGAAGACATTTTGAACCCCCGGTCTGTAGGATT
This sequence comes from Rattus rattus, assembly GCF_011064425.1. Lineage (NCBI taxonomy): Eukaryota > Metazoa > Chordata > Mammalia > Rodentia > Muridae > Rattus > Rattus rattus. The sequence continues at coordinate 67,143,336 of NC_046163.1, forward strand.
TATATTGCACTCATATTGCTAGATTGCCCTCTGGTACAAATTTAATGTTTTGAAAATAATTAACTGTTGAAGCACACCACCCTTGCCAAGCTGTGAACTGTGAGGGTGATGTCATCCTTCTGCAGGGCTCCCGGATGAAGCCAAAGCGCCATCTGCTCAGTCTAACATGACTTGCCACACTTGTTAGCCATCCTCCCGTTGGAGTGGAGCATGCCAAGGTGGGCGCAGTGGTGACTGAAGGCTGCTGGTGGGGACTGCAGAGGGAGCTGAGCCGCTAAAGCGTTTGCTTTGCAAGCTCAACAGCACAGGTTCAAACCCCAGAACCCATGTTTAAAAGCAAATGTCAGGTATGATGGTGTGTGCTTGCAATTCCTGCCTGAGGAGCTGCTGGCCAGTCAGTCAGGCTGGTGGAATCAGTGAGATCTTGCCTCACAAAAGGTGTATGGCACCTGAGAAACAACAGCTACAGCTGCCTTATGACTCCACACACATGCATACAAATATTTATCTTTGTGCACACATGTGTGCATGTACACACAGACACACACACATACATACATACACATACACACATACATACACATACACACACACATATGCATGCACACATGCGTGCGCACACACACTGAAATGCTCTTAACACCTAGCCAACTAAATCAATGTGTTGCCCAACCTGTTGGGCTGTGAATTCCCTTTCAACATGAACTGGTGCCTTTGAAATGCGATTAATTCAAGACAATGGGTTGAATCAATAAAAATATGGAGCACTGTGTGTATGTATCTGTGTTTTTAAAAGCCATGCCCCCTCTTTTGATAAAAGAAAGCTAGCTTAAAACGCCCCCTTGCCTTCTCTTCTGCTCCAATCCTGTGCACTTACCCACACCAAACATGGGCTAAAGACTTTTTTCTATCCAGAGAAACCACCTTGGAACGGACGGACCTGCTGAGCCTTAATAGTCAATTAACTCCCCAGGTGAAGTTAATTGGGCCTCAAACTTGCCCCTGCCTATTAGCTTGAGAATCTTGGGTTCTCTAAGTCTGAAGAGAAAGTTTGGTTTTTCAGGAGCCCTGGTGTCTCTGTGGATACGACGTCCTGTGGCTGACGAAGTGGACATGAAATGCCCTTTGCCTATCCTCCTCCTGTTTCTCCTTCCCTTTCAGTTCTGCTGGATCAGGTCTTCTCAGAGCCATACTTTCTGTCATCAACGCCCCAACAAGAAGCCACTAGGAAGGTTTATTGTAGCAGTTCAAGGGGCTCTTCCCATCACCTGGGAAGTCACGGAAGCAGGAGAGAAAGGCCAGGTAAGTGATTACACATTGGCATTCAGGTAGGAGAGAGTGAGCAGGAAGCCTGGGCTATAAAACTCAAGGCGCCCAAAGGTTCCCCATTCCCAGATAGCTCTGACAACTGGGGAGCAGCTGTTCACACCCCTGTGGAGCCTGCAGGGACAGTTCCCATTAAAACCCCAACAAATGGCCTGCTGGGACAGGTTCATTTCAAACACGAGGGGTAGCTAAATTGCATTTGCCGAGAGGCACCTCAGGGCCAGCTTCTCTTCCTTGTTCATTATAATCAAACCGTGGGATCTGATATTAAGAATAATTTGGAGTAAGTTAATTTCCTGCCACTGAGGAACATCGGGTCTGGGGTCCACATTCGGATACCCTTTTCCTTCACCTGTGATTTGAGGCAAAATCCCCTTTCCTTTTTCGACCTGCAATATGGGTTTGATTTCATAATAATTTCCTGTATTCACGAGTGGCGTATCATAGTACAGAGCATACTGACTCAAACCAGCGTTCATATTGATGAGTGCCTTCGTTCAACTTCATTTCTATTAACCTGTGAAGAATTTAGCGAGTGCCGTCTCTCAAATGTAACGTGTAAGTTGTCAAGGATAAATTGCCTCCCGACTTCTGCCCACTGCTGGAGACTCACAGCAAACACAAACACTTGACCTTCGACTCGGTTTTGAATGGCTGCTTTGCAAGAAACTCATGGATTGGAAGTATAGTTCTGAACTGGAAGAATCCCACAGGAGAAAAACAAGAACAAAACAAAACAAAAACAAATGCCAACCCTTTAATATGGACATACAGAGGTCAGAATCGTGCTGTTTAAGTTTTGCGTTCACGGACTGGTGAAGGTGTAGCTGACTGACTGACTGACTGGCAGGCATCAGGGCGGCAGCCCGCCCCACTACTCTTAGACCCAGCCCATGGCATCGCCTGCCCCAAGCCCAAGGCTGAACTCACACAGAGGTTCTCTCATATCCAAGCTAAATTGTTCAAAGTGGGGTTTCGATCACTGGTGACAAGGTTCACTGCCTTAATTTCCTTTCTTCTTGTTACGATTAAAAGCATCGACAAGAAGTGATAACAGAACCTAGATTCACCTGGGAGACCAAGCTCTGGGTGTGTCTATGAGGGAGAGGGTTTTAGATTGGGTTGAAGTTGCAAGCCCCACCCTAGATGTGGGTGTCACCTTGTCATGGCTGGAGCCCTAGAGTGAATTAAAAGGCAAAGCTTGCCTGGGCACGAGCACCAGTCACTTCCTGCTTCCTGATTGCAGATGCCATGTGACAAGATGGAGGCCCTGTGACCATCAGTGGGAGGCCTTGTCTTCCCTCTTGTGAGCCAGACCCTCCACACACACCACACGATAGGAAAAGAAATGCCAAGCAAGCCCCTTTTGACCAGGCCGGCCCCTGCTTAAGGTTTTTACTCCCGGGATTTGGGATCAGTGGCTCCAAGGTGTCGACCTTCCTCAGTGGAAGGTGATTCATCCATTATCACATAGTTCAGCACGGACCCTCTCCCCTTCCTCCCCTGGGGTGGGATCACCTCTTTCATCCATTATCACATAGTTCAGTGGGCATTGCCGGAGAGGTGATTTCTTTACTCTCCACATTAGAAACAAAGGTGGGAAGGGCAGTGTGAGCGTTTAGACAACACGGTGACAAGGTGGGTATCCAGAAAGCACTAAAACTCTCTAACACTGGACGCCTGGGGAACGGTCAGCTAAAATCCTTCTTAGAAGGGGGAACAAAAATACTCACAGGAGGAAATATGGAGACAAAGTGTGGAGCAGAGACTGAAGGAAAGGCCATCCGGAGACTACCACACATGGGGATCCATCTCACATACAGTCACCAAACCCAGACACTATTGCAGATGCCAGCCAAGAAGTGCATGCTGACAGGAGCCTGATATAGCTGTCTCCTGAGAGGCTCTGCCAGAGCCTGACAAATACAGAGGTGGATGCTCACAGCCAACCATTGGACTGAGAACAGGATCCCCAATGGAGGAGTTAGAGAAAGGACTGAAGGAGCTGAAGGGGTTTGCAAACCCATAAGAACAACAATGTCAACCAACCAGACCCTCCAGAGCTCCCAGAGACTAAACCATCAACCAAAGAGAACACATGGATGACCCATGGCTCCAGCTGCATATGTAGCAGAGGATGGCACTGTTTAGTTCTCGGGCATCAATGGGAGGAGAGGCCCTTGGTCCTGTGAAGGCTCCAATGCCCCAGGGTAGGGGAATGACAGGGCAGGGAGGTGGGAAGGAGCGGGTGGGTGGGTGGGAAATCACCCTCATAGAAGCTGGGGGATGGGATGGGGGTTTCTGGAGGGGAAACCAAGAAAGGGGATATCATTTGAAATATAAATAAAGAAAATATCCAATAAAAAAAGAGAAAAAAAAGATGTCTGATAATGGACATATGTGGAGGAAATCTGTTATATAATCATTTCCAGAAAATGGCACCTTTTTGTGAGTCTACGTAAATACAGCACTCGAACCAGAAGGGGTCCCTGTGTGTGCCTGTCTATGCCCATGAGCCAGCCTGCCTTTTTCTAGAGAGAATGAAGCAGGTCACATCTGCCTGGTGACTCCTCGCAACTCCTAGAACTGCTCCGATTCCTTCAACCCGCCCCTCCTCCGCCTCAGAGCCCAGACCACACCCACGGCACGCAGACTTACCAGAAAGTATCAGAAGCCAGCGCCCACGTGAGAATCTGCTTGGTGACTTCATCTGTCTCTGCATTGGAAAGCTGAAACCTAGCTTTTAAAGCAACATGCTATATAAACCCACAAATGTGTCCTACATTTTCTGGAAGGTTTGTAGTCTGTTTAACTTATGATGCACAGTGACCGTGGCAAATCCAAGGATTCTGGGTGAAGGCACCGTCCTCAGAGGCTCAGGTCTTCCATGGGTAATTAGCGATCTTTTCAGAAAGGCCTCTCCACACTCCTTCAACCCCACTATGCACTTGGTACGCCATGAAGAGCCAGCTTTGAGTCTGACGGTGGCCCACGCTAAAGTAGGACTAGATTTACTTGTCATAGTCTGATCTCCATTGTAGCCTAATTTTGTTTCTTTCGAGTAGTTACTGAATGCTCTTTTCCCCCTTTTTCTCCCTCTCTCCCTCCCCTTCCCTCTTCCTTCATAATCTCATTTAGTTCTCAGTGTGGACTTGAACTTGAAATGTATCTGAGGATGACCTCGAACTTCTGACCATCTTATTCCACCTCCCGAATGCTGGGACCACAGATGCATGACACAATGCCCAGTTTCCACAGGGCTGCGGACTGAACCCAGAGGGGTGGGCAAGCAGAGCAAACACTCTTCCGATTGAGCTATAACTCCGGCCCCTCTTCATTTCCACATACACAAATATCACTTGGATATTCTGATGACTAATTGGTGACGCTACACACAAATGTTCAGACTAGGGCCAAAGAGAACTGAGCAAGAAGTTGGCTGTGTAGATCTTATTGTCTGCGGAGAAGTTTTTTGATCACTGTGACTTAAAAGTACAAAGTTCATACTAAATGCTGTAATGTAGTGAAAGCTTAGATTGCCCCAGCCCCTCTGGGAAGAGGCTTGCTGCTTGAATAACACTTGGGTCAGCCCAATGAAGGAGTTAGGGTTAGGGTTAGAAGATAATTAGTTCTGGAGCTCAAAGTCATCAGGAAGGACCCCGAGGAGCTGGATTCAACCCCTGCTTTGGCTGTCTCTGGCTTCTATCCCTGATAACGCTGAAAACATTAGGCACAAAATCCTAAACGTTCTAGGGGACCTTACAAATAAAAGGTTCAAGAAAGGGACTTGTTCAGATACTCTCTTCCCTCAAGGCTTGTCCCTCAGCAGATCCTCACGATCCTGCCACTGTCCTCAGAGAGCGACTTGCTTCCCTGGCCTTTGTGCAGTCTTCCTGGGGGACTTTTCAAAATAGCATTTTCCCTAAGATGCTGTAGACTGAGGATGATGCTAACGGAAGTGAGAAGAACAGCCGTTCACCTAACATTCCGCTTCATGGTAATTGCCAGACCTGATCCATCCAACAGCTTACCCAAAACCTCTTCTCTCCCATTCCCACTCTCTCACAAAGATAATGCTCTTCACTCCACACTGCCACAGTATTCTATAAAAAGTAACGCTTCGGAAACTCAGATCGGGAGGTAGCACAGAATGGAATAAATACGAGATACACTTTGAACCCGATCGATTAGTGACCGTCAGCGGCTCTTATCCGTGAACTGAACTTGGATAGGGTCACTGGCTTTTAAAGTGCTTTTTGAAAATGGAAAAATAAATCAGGAGACAAAATTATGGGACAAAATGTCCCCAGGGAAGACAGAAATGGCAAATTTAGTACAACTGTGTGATTCCAGCCGAAACGAGAACTAAATGGGAATTTAAAGATACTTTTAATTAATATACTTTAAGTGTTTTGCATTTATTTGTGAATTTGTGTCTGTGTGTGTGTGTGTGTATGTGTGTGTGTGTGTGTGTGTGTGTGTCCACACGTATGCACAGAGGTGTGCATATGGAGGTCAGAGGACTGCTTACAGGAGCTGGTTCTCTCCATCTACCATGGACGATCATAGAAAGTACCGTCTCCTACTTCTGAAGGAGTGAACTCAGGTCACCAGGCTTGGGGGCAGGTGCCCTCACCTGCTGAGCCATACCTCATTAAGGTACTTTTAAAAACATACTTTACTTTTTATGTTCTTAGTAGATCAGATGCAATTGGCTGCAATGTTTACCAAGGAATTTTTTTTTTTGCATTCTATGCAAAAAAAAAAAGGAATTTTTTCTTATACATTCTATGTGTATCCTGCCTGTCTCGGCTTGTCTGGAGCAACAATTTAAGATACAATAAGAGGTAAAGACTTGAAATAACGTGTCGTATATGTTTACATATATGCATTAACAGATCAAAAACAATACCAGGAAGTGTCTCCATGACTTGGCCTAAGCAAGGTAACATCTCAGAAACTGCCTCGATAGAAATTACAATATATATATATATATGTGTGTGTATATATATATATATATACATATATATATATATATATATGAATGACACAGGATGGAATTGTCTGGCATCAGTGGGAGGAGAAGCCCTTGGTCCTGTGAAGCTCGTTTCCCCAGTGTAGGGGAATGCCAGGGCGTCGAAGTGGGAGTGGGAATATCTTCATAGAAGCAAGATGAGGGAGGAGGAATGGGGGGGGAAGGGGATAACATTTGAAATGTAAATACATAAAGTATCCAAAAAGAGAAATCACAAATAATAAATAACCACACTTCAGGAAATATCTGCAGGGATTTTAATCTGGTTTACTCTTTTACTTGTCTTGATGAGCTGTGCCTATGCAGACAGAAAGGTTCACTAAATGCACCTTAAAATCTTTATCCTTCTGAGGGAGATGGAGTAGAAGCTTTCCAATAATTGAGGCGGGGGTGGGGGCCAGAGAGAGGACTCAGGAGCTAAGAGTTCTGGAAGCTCTTGCAGAAGAGCAGGATTCAGTCCCCAGCACCCATGTTAGGGGGCTCAAAACTGTCTGTAATTCCCACGCCAGGACATCTTTCGCCCTCTTCTGGTTTCCATGGGTACTGAACTTACAGGGTACACATAAACACATGTAGGCACAATACACATAAATTTAAATAAAAATAAATCTTAAAAATGTGTCTAAATAATTATACAGGACATCTTATGTTCCAAGAACTTTTCTCATAGAATCATTGGTTTATAGAATGAACTCACTTAAGCTGACTTAATTACCCACTCTGTGTTGATGGATGGTTTTCTTAGTTTCATTTTTATTTATTTTTCTTCCCTCCCTTCCTTTCTCTCTTTCCTTCCTTCTTTCCTTTTCTTGATTTCTTTATTTCTTCTGAGACAAGGTTTCCCTATGTAGCCCTGGCTGTCCTTGAACTCAGAACCTCCTGCCTCCTGGGATTACAGGTGTGAGTCGCCACCATGGTACCAGTCCACACAGACTCACTTGCTGCTTCTTAAGGAAAATCTACAGGGCTGGAAGCGCCAAGACCCAGAATCCACGCCCTCAGAACTTTAACAAATGCCATACGATTCCTCTCTACAGTGGCTGCCATGTTTATTACGAGCGATTTAAGGTAGGTTTCCCCCTCTTTCGGGGTAGCAGCATAACTCTTTCCTAACTGGTTTGCTTATGGAAGTGACATCTCATTTCAATTCCATTTCCTCCATGACAAGTGAGGCTGGCTGCCTTCTGCTCACTGGCTCTGGAAACATTTGAGTGTTTGCATTTGTGTGTACATGCACATGTGCGTGCATGTGTGTGCCTGTGTATACATATGATTGCAATCCTATGCATGGTAGCACATGCATGCCTGTGGAGGTCAGAGAACAGTTTGAAGAGTTAGTTGCTTCATATTTTTTTTTCAAAATTTCAGTTTTCTAATTGAAACGCTGCAGTTCCTCATCCACTTTGCTAGCATTCCTGCTATGCTGCTAGCTTCTCCCTGGGTCTCCAGCCTCCCCACCATGCTGCTGGCTTCTCCGTGGGTCCGGGGTGTAGTTCTTGGCTTCATTCACCTGTTCGTTTTCATCTTTGTTGAGCTCTTTGGTAAGTTTTCCATGCATGCTTTTAATTTTTTTAAAAAGTTCTTTGTATGTGCATGAGGGTTTGGCCTGCAGGTATGGGTGTGCACATGCGTGCACACGGTTCCCTCAGAGGCCGGAGGGTGTTGGAACCTTGGAGTAAGAGTTGCAGATGGGTGTGAGCTGCCTCATGGGTACGGAGACTGAACCTGGGTCCTCAATGACAGCAGCAGACCCTCTTGACCACCGAGCCCCACCTCCAGCCCCTGGATGTTTGAATTCTTATCATTCACTTTTACCTATCCCAGTAGCTCTGAATGGGAGGTTGAGCTATGGTCCTGGAGAGGAGTCACACTGCCTTCCTTGGCCACACCTTCTGTGTGACCATGCACATAGTAGGTCTGGCTCTCTCCCAGCTTTCCAGTGGGGTCATCTCAGTGAGCAGCTACATTTTCATCATTGTTAATTCAGCACCGAAAGGAATCATCTCATCTAGTCATTCCCACACACATTTCCCTTCTGCTTCATTCTTTCCCTTCCTCCCGCCATGATCTCCACACCCTACAGCTGGTAGAATTCTGATACTCAGAAGCTACAGAAATGCCAGGCAGGTGTATGCCTGCCTATAGTAATTCCACCACTTTACAAGGCAGAAACTGAAAGACGCCCGGAGCGGGGAGACCCTCACTGAAGTCTCGGGATGACTCGACCCCCCAAGAACTCACACAAGACCATCCTTGTTGTAATCACATGAGGTTTATCGATAGCAACCAGTGTACTGGGGTCGAGACTCATATCCCACGCAGGGGCAGTGGAGTTCGACCCTGAGAGGCTGGGAGAAGAGGTATTTAAAGGGAGAAACCACAACCCGAGGGGGCAGGGATGGCGTCATTGGAAAGTGTGTAGAATAACAGTGAAAAATCATAAGGAGAAGCTCTCTGTTTTTCAAGATTGTTTCCTAGGAGAAGCTGTCTCCTGCTTCTCAGATTGTTTAACTTCATGGTCTGCTAGTTCCTAGGAGAAGTTGCTTCCTGCGTCTCAAGATTGTTCTCTAAGATTTATGGTCAGCTAGTTTCTGGGAGAAAGCTGTTGAGCTGGCCAATGTAATTACCCATTCTATAGCCCTAGGAGAGGCTTCTTGGAACATACAATTCTGGGGCCTAACCTGTTTTTTTTCTTCTGCTGTAAACTTTGTGTCTAGGGGTGCCACTTTAAAACTTTTACCTTTCAAAACAATCCACCAAGCAATCTTGTTAGAGTAGCCCAATCAGTGAGCTCTGGGTTTGCCTGAGAGACCCTGCCTCAGTGAATAAGGTAACAGGGGAAGACACCTGATGTCAGTAAGCCTTGGGTCTCCAGACTCAGGCCTACACATGAAAGGAGAGATGGCCACAGAGGCTATATAGAGTCTAGGACAACATGGCGGCAGTGCGGTCATCTGGAATGAGCCTGCAGCATTTAGATATACGGTGAACCAGTAGCCAGCTAAAGATCCCTAGGGAGTCATGGATGGGCAGAAAGTAGAGCTATGGTCTACTCTGCTGTGACGCTTTCTGGTAAGATGACACTTTTGAATGTTCTTCCTTAAATACGCCCTTGAGACTAGGATCTGTGCTTTCTTCACCCGGGGCCCCTCTCCTCTGTGGTGCTGTTTCTCTAGGACCCTGTGTTAAAGCTGTTTCATATTCAACGGTCTCTCGGATGTGTTATTACAGAGGGAGGGTCTTGTCTCTCACACAGCAGTGATGTATGAAGACGCCCAGTTAGGGCAATGGACACACAGTGCTGCTGTGTTCAGGGCTGGAAGACAAAGGCAGCCCAGCACACCCTTTCTTAAAGAGTAGCCCATATCCTGCAGGTGAGTTTCTGGCTGGACGGGTGGGTTCTGTGTTGCTCTCAGACTGAAGCGTTCACACCTTGCTCTCAAAGGTTGGGAGATCAACCTGTGCTGCTAAATCAGTGGCATCGGAGTGGCAGATGGTACCCAAGCAGGGCTCGGCCCTGCTTCCTCCTGCCCGCTCCTTCCCTGGCACAGCATCTTTGCCTGGGTAACGGGAACTGATCCAAAGGAGACCTGTCCGTCATGGGGGGGCGGGGGGGTCAGCTTTGCCAGAGCTGGTTTGTGAGGGTAAGTGAAGAGGGGAAAGGCGTTACCACAGAAAGGCTGCCTTGGGTAACTGAAGAAGTCTGGGAGACGGTGGTGGAGACGGAGGTAAAGCCTATCTTTTGTCAGAGGTTGATTATACTTAAAGGTGGGCTGGCTAGGTAGAACACTGCCTGCCTGCTGCCCGCTGCCCGCTGCCTGCCTGCATTTCTTTCTTCCCTTCCCTCCCCTCTCTTCTCCTCCCTTCCCTTCCCCTCCTCTCCTTCTCTCTCCCCTCCCTTCCCTTCCCTTCCCCTCCTTCTCTCTCCCCTCCCCTCCATCTCTCTCCCCTCCCTTTCCTTCACCTTCCCATCTACCAATTCCCTTTTTACCCTACCATTTCCTTCCCAACTCCTCTTCCTGTTGGCCTATCTTTCTTCCTTCCTCTCCCCTCCCTTTCCCTCCCCTCCCCTCTCTCCTTTCGTCCCATCCATTTTCCTGCAAATGGCATCGCTTCACTATCTTTAAATGGTTGGACACAATTCCATTGCGTGTCCATTCTTTATCCATCCATCTGCCGATGGACATCTAGGCTGATTCTATTTTCTTGCCGTTTTGACTGCAACAGCAATAGGTGAATCCACCGTGACCTGGGTCTTCCTGGAACAGGAGCAGCCACAAGGAAGCACCGTAGATGGTGCTGACCCAAACCGATGTGCTGGGCGTGGGTCCTAAGGAGAAACTCCTGGATCCGTTCTTTGATCCAGCAAAGGAGCTGGTGAGGAACAAGGGAGCAGTGAGGCTACAGTGGGCTTCACCCAGCAGATACTCGAGAGGCGCCTCCTACGGTTGGCAGAGAATGAGACGCGCGCAGCCAAGACAAGCTTCACTTGAACTCTATCCAAGATCAGAGGCTCCAGCCACCTGCTCACCCCTCCTGTCTGGCACCACCGTCTGCTTAGAGCCAAACTCTCAGCGGGGCATGAGGTTGGGACAGCTCTGTGCTTGTACCTGTCTGTCCATGGTGACAGAGAAGGAATTAGAGGCAGAAGGCAAGATCTCGAACGATAGTCACCACAGGAGGCAAACTTGTGCCAAGTCTCTGGACAGAAAGGAATCTTGATATGGATGGGAGACAAGATTACCTCAAGTCACCAGTCAGGAGGAGCCTGGGGTCCTCACCTCGGGCAGATCTGTGCTGAAGGGCTGTGCTGGGAGTCCTGGAGTGCCAGCCAGATGAATCACTTTCCCTACACAGGGAAGACTGATCTTTCCCCCAGAAGCTGTGTTTTGGGAGGGTGCTGGGGAGAAAAAAGCCCAAAACGCAGATGAGTGGATGAGTCTGGAAGTGGATCCGTGGTGAGGTTTACAATGTCTGGAGTTTGACGCTAGCCACTGTACGATCACTTAGAGATTTAGCGATTCTTATTAAGCCTGCATGTATTCAATGGGGGTTTTCTTTCTGGTATTGTTTTTTACATGTTTCAGTCCTATACTAAATATACAGAAATAAGCAATGAGCCACGTATGGTGGTCTAGGGAGGTAGGAGCATCTCTGGGTTCACCACCAGCCTGGGCTATGTTGCAGGTTCTAGTCCAGCCAGCGCCATATGGTGAGACCCCGGTCCAAAGTGAAAAAGCAAATAAGTGAATGGATACATAAATAGGTAAAATACGAAATAACCACCCAAATACCTTACACTACATGGCAGTTGTAAAGGGTAGGAAAGACCCTGAAAACCCAAACCCAAAGTAGGAAAAAAAAAAAACTCAAAGCAAGTAATTATATCTTTTGAGCTTTAGAGAAAGGCTGAAGGTCTCATTCTCTGTCCACGCCACACCCTGTGCACATCTGTCACTTTGTATCGGTGTGCAAAGCTAGCAATGTCCGGAGTGTGTATGGGGGGTGAGGGTGGGGGGCTTGTCTAGCTCTCTCAACTAACTGGGACGAGAGATTTGGGTTTGACCCTCTTCACAGAATTTTGCCTTCCTTCCCCAAGCTGCAACCTTAAGTCGAATCAAAACCCTGATTATCTTCTAGAACCAATGAGGAGCTGGGCTTGCTGAGAGAGTCTGGGTGGATGTGTGTGTGTGTGTGTGTGTGTGTGTGTGTGTGTGTGTGTGTGTGTGTGTGTGTGTTCATTCCTTAGCGAGTGTGAACAGCCTGTCTCCGCTGTTTGTGTATTATAAACGCCTGTTCATTTTCTGGTGACTTGAAGCAACAAAAGATGTTGATGGAAACATGTTTTTGTTTTTGCTGCTGCTTCTTTTTTTTTTTTTTTTAAATTACATTCACAAAACCTGATCTCTGGAAAATTAAACTGGCTACTCCCTTTTGTGTCTTTTTTGTTTGATATTATACATGCACGCTCCTTATTTGAAAGGAAAAGAGAAAATGTTGTTCTACAACATCCAAAGCACTAGGTTTTAATGGCTGATTTGATTGAATTTCCTTCAGGGAAAAAAAGAAAAAGAAAAAGAAAAAGAAAACATCGTCCTTGCTGGAGACTAACAAATAGTGAATCCATTAAGAATCTTCCATTAAGTGTAAGAAAATCATTTCTCTATTGTAGAGATGCAGCCAGAAGAAGTCACAGTGCCCTCAGCCATGTTTGGCAGCGGTGGTGAAAATTCAGTTCATTTGCCGGGCCCTGCTGTTTGCGCGACTGTCAGTCAGAGCTTGTAGCCCTCAGTCTCTGCTAAGACGCTACGCTCTCCCTTCCAAGGAATAATTCTGTCTGTGCACTGCTGCGAGGTCTGGAGTGGAAGGAGGAAGCTGGAGAATTGCATAGAGAAGAGATCTGCGCAGATGTATTCTGATGGAAAACTCATTTGAGCCTCCATGAATATGTCCTGGTCCCTCTTGATTGTTGGGTGCCAGTGGGCGGTTCCTAGCAAAAGACCAACCAGTAGGTGGATAAGCAAAGCCAGAGCGGGGCAGATCCACACGTTAATGCCTCGCTTTGATCCGGCTTTTCAAATGTTTTACCACTCCATTGGCTCATTCCTCTAGATAATTGGAAAAAGCGCTCCCACTGGCTTCTGGCCCGGGCCTGTTCCCCTTCAAGGAAGCCGTCTCCGGGGACACACCTGCGCTCTAGCAAACCGTTTGCTTCCCCACGGAACAAAGGGCGGGCGGGAAGACATTCTGAAATGTTCCAAACTGCTTGGAATACCACCTACCGGCGGAACTTCTCAGATGTTAGATCGCTCTAAACACGGTGCCTCCTGATAATGCCTTCCAGGCTTTTGAGAGTAGAAGTCTCTGAACCTCTGGTTGGGGAAAAATAATGATAGCAGCAGCTTCCGCTCCCATGGTAAAAACATAGAATTATTATCAGCATGGTAAGCTTTATCATCATGAACAGCATGGATTTGTAAGGGGGCGGGGGTAAATACATATACGAAACTGCTTGTATATTTATCTGGGAAATGGGATCAAAAGTAAGAGATTTGCAAAACATTCTTTCTTTCTTTCTTTCTTTCTTTTTTTTTTTTTTTTTTTTTAGGGCTGAATTTTTAGCCTTGAGTATGAAGGCCATGTGAAGCAAACCCAGGAAAAGTCAGATGAGTGCCCTGAGAAACAGGGTAAGCTATTTTGTGCAGGGAGTGGTGAAGGAACATGAAGGTCCTGAGGTTTTGCTCTATTTTTAGCTGACGTTGCGGGCACCAATAGAAGACAAGAATGCTGTGTAGGGTGATGTCACTATACAGGTGAAGGCAGGTATAAGATAGAACAAGGCCTATCATTGGATGAGAAGGAAGGATGGGCGGGAGAAAAGTTTAAGAGAGGAGGGGAGACTGGAGTGAGCGGGGGAAGCAGAGCAGAGAACACGAAGGCGGATGTTAAGATTCCTCTCTGCACATTTACAGGTTGTTATGAATGTTCTTAAGGGATGGATGTATACAGGGCTTTGTAGGTCTAGGTGGGCAGTTATGTATTATCAATTGGATCAGAGGTTATTGTCTGTTCTTTCATGTGGCGATTTAATTGAATTCAAGAGAGTATGTGGTGGTTGGAGACACTGGGCCGCCACAGAATTGGGATGTGTATGTCTGGCATGGTGGCAACCTGCCTTGGGAACTGGATGGGTAGAGAGATTGTTGCCAGGCTCAGAGAGAGACCATCAGCAGTGTGGTATGGGATGGAGCAGAGCAGGTGAGAGGCTTTGCTGACTGAGATGAAAATATTCAACAGATGTCATGGGGCACCATGGTGCCAGAGCTAGTGCAGGATAAAAGACAGCCTATATTTTTTTATAATTTTATAGCAATAATGCTAGGCCAGAGGTGAAAGCCAATTGTGTCAGCAACAGCATGAGCCACTGTTGGGAGTTGGTCTGTAGGCTTTTCATAGTGAGACCAAGAAAGTCACGATAACACCTGCACTGAAGGAGAGGAATCGTAAGCTTAGGTCCATGGATCTTAAGAGGGAGCAGCAAGAATGCTTCAGTTTGCTCTTGAGTGAGACGTACTCTTCATTACGGCCAACAGAAGACAAGCTTGCCCTTGGCAAGCTTGCCCTTGGCTGTAGAGTGGCTTGTTATGTGAGACTATTGGAAACAGCGATGAAAGTCAGCGAGTGGCTGAGAGAAAGGCAGAAGTATTAGAAGCCTATAAACAGGGCTGGAGAGATGGCTCAGTGGTTAAGAGCACTGACTGCTCTTCCAGAGGTCCTGAGTTCAATTCCCAGCAACCACATGGTGGCTCACAGCCATCTGTGATGGTGATCTGATGCCCTCTTCTGGTGTGTCTGAAGGCAACGACGGTGTACTCACATGTATTACATTAATTAATTAATTAAAAATACTTAGGTTTAAAAAAAAGAAGCCTATAAAAATCTAGCCCCCAGCAGAAGTATTCATTTCGCAGACCCTAGGGTTAGCCAATAGAACCCGACTTTAACTACAGTAATCAATTACTCGTTCACTCAGTGAATAAGTATTTAGTCATTTAGTCAAAGAACCAAATGGTAATCCAAACCTTTGCAGAATGCCTGCCCTTTGCTCTGTATTTAGGAACCAGAGAAGATACCAATGAATGCATGTGTGCACACGCATGCTGTGTCTTAAGAACGGTAGCAAAATAAATACTGTTTAACATGATAATAGCAGTCCCACCATCCAGCAGAGATAACAGGGCACATTCCCCATAGTTCTGCATTCCTGAGAGAAACACACCACAGCTACACTTCCTGCCTTCTTCTTTCTTGCCATTAGGTTGGGGTCATGTGACCACCAGGTGTGGGCAGAAGCAACAGAAGCTGGCGTCACAGAACCTCACTGTCCATTGTCCCCTGCTATCGACTCCATGGCAGGTAGCCAGAGCTCTGTAAGGCTTCCGTGAGATAGAAGCAGATCTTCAATATCTCTTCTGTGTGAGAGAAGGAGCTGACTGACAATGTGATGCACTGAACACGGGCAGAGAGATTTCCCACAAGCATGAATAACTTCCAGGTAAGAATTCCAACTCATTAACTTACCCATCTCTTGGCCTGGAGGCAGGATTAGACTCCTTTGTAACCACGAAAGAGTGTTAGGTGCAAGGAAGAGCTCTAGAGTCAAGGGGAAGGGATTTTTGTATTTGTTTAGTCTTGTGAAATAAATACTTAAATATAATCCAGGTAAAAGGAATACATCACAGAGAAGCAAAGAATAAAGTTATGAAAAGACAGGTCATAGAGAGCCAGGGGGAAGGTCTAACACAGCGGCTCTCACCCTGTGGCTTGTGATCATCGGAAAACATGTATTTCCAACCGTCTTAGGAATTGAGGCACTGCTCTGTAGCAAACTTACAGTTACAAAGTAGCAACAAAAATAAACTTATGGTTGGGAGTTTCTAAGCAGGCAAGGACAGGATGCCTCGCCTCAAACAAGGGACTGCAAAGAACTAAAAGCCTAAAAGGCTGAAGAAGCATCAGAACCAGAGGAGCTAACCTCTCCCCAAAGAGACTTCCTGCAGATTTATCTCACAGACATAAGGTGCATGAGGCCTGCCTTTCGGTCCAGTGTAGAAGACAGAACCCAGGACCTCACGGGTGCCAAGCAAGTGCTCTGCCCCAGTGGTAGAAAACGGTGAGGGAAACGATTCTTTCACTTCTTGGTTCAAGCAGGAGGAACAAACCCTGTTCTCTGGCCCATTTTCATTCCCCGATGTCTTGGAAGTACGGAGAAACTGTGTTTCTGAGCCTGCGCCCAGTAACACGCTTTCCTGACCCAGGGCATCAAGAAGGGATGGACATGGGAGACGGCTTTGGGATGAGTTAGCTGGGCTTTGTTTAAGGCAAGGACCGCAGAGAGAACCCCAAGCCCTAGTCCCAGGACTGACAGAGGAAACGAGTTCAAGTGCTCTCCTAATTATGCACTGAGCTCTTTTTGGACCATATGCAGGTACTTAGTGACCCCACCTGGAACTCTGAAAGCAGCTACCAGCATCAAACTTTCTTTTTTAGAGACGGATTAATCATGATTCAGAAGAGAACTTACCAGTGCTCTGCAGGCAGTAGCATCTAGGCCTGCCTTCAGACCCGACCTATCAGAAGTCCTCTGAGTACCTTCAAGTTATTACTTACAAAAATCTATATTCCATCTCTGCTGCCCTAGACCCAATGGGAGGGGCTCTCTTGTGGCCGCTTTTCCCCTCTTACCTGGCAGCCATGCTCCCTGTCCCGCATCTTCTCTGGCAAATGGTCTTTCCTCCTTCCCCTGCATGGCTGATATCTCTCTCTTCCTCCCCTTCCTCTTCCCTTGCCCAGGAATCCTTAAATCGCCCCTCTGTTTCCCTGCCCAGCCATTGGCTGTTGGCATCTTTATTCACCAATCAGAACCAAGTGGGGGCGGGACACTGCAAACAGGTTTTTGGGGAAACTAATTAGCACGAGAATACAAACAGCTACATTTACCTTGGTCTTTATAAGCAGATTGTCTCACATCTTTTGTTACAGTGACAGAAGCTATGGCTACAGTGACTATATTAGTTATTTTTCTCACTGCTTTGACAAAACACCTGATTGAAGCAACGTAGGGAGGAAAAGGCCATTGTGGTTCTGTTGCGGTTCATCATTTGAGGGTGCAGCCCATCATGGCGGGGAAAAAGTTGCTGCAAGAGACTGAGACGCGTGATCACACTGAATTCACAGTCAGGAACCAGAGAGTAGTGAATGCTGGTGCTCAACTCATTTCCTCCTTCCTGTACAGCCTTGGAGCCTAGCCAATGAGATGATGCCAACTAATATTTAGGGTGGGTCTTCCTACCTCAGATAACTCCATCTATAAGTTCCTCATAGACATGCCCAGAGGTTTTCCCTCGGATTCTAGACCCTGTCAGAAAGACAACTCATCACCATCACGGGGACTATTTCAGTTTTTTCTCTACATTATTATTGCTCCTGCCGATGAGAAATAGTCATTACATATTGCGAGACTAAATGAATGCCCGAAGAGAACAGAATTTAAACCTAAACCCCAAAACCTTCTGATTCTCCCAATAATGGCATCACTGCTCTTGAAGATGGTTCCTTGCTCAGAGGTTTGCTGCTGGGGCCGGAGGACATGACGGAGGCCACAGTGATCTGTAAGCTGTGCAGATAGCATCATTCAGCGCCTTAGCTGTGTGCTTACCGCGCGCCATCTGTTTCTTCAGTGTATTCTTATGGTGTGTTTCAATTCCTTTCATATGCAGATTTTTTATAATGAAAAGTGTAAATTAATTTTTTCCTCTTGCAATATATTACTTCCTGTTATTCAAAGAAAGTTATGGAAAGTTCGGGGGTAGAAGCTTTATCACCTACTGACTGGTTTAGTGTCATGATTTCCCACCAAGCCAACTGAATTATTATTATTCATATATATATATGTGTATATATATACACACACACACGCACACACATATATACATGTGTGTGCGCGTGCGCGCGCACGAGCCTATATGAGTTTATGTATATCATGTAGGGTCAGGTGTCTGCAGAGCCCAGAGAAAATTGGATCCCCTAGAACTAGCGTCATAGGTAACTTTGACCCAACTGATTTGAGCGCTAAGAACCAACCCAGGTCCTCTACTATAGCAGTAATCACTCTTAGCCACTAAGCCATCCATCTCTCCAGCCTCTGGAAATTAAGTCTATAAGAAATATCCACATACACACATCACAGAGAAATGCTAAGAGGCAAGGCAAGTGGCTCTAACATACATAATCGAATATGAACGGAACTCTACAAACACTGGAGAGGAGGAGATATCACGTTTGATGAGAAACCGGCTAAAAATAATCTAAATCTGATTATAAATGTCAAGAACATTCAAGAAGCTCTAGAGTTCCAATAGAGAATAAAAGAAAAAAAAAACACACCAGGCACATTGCAGTACTGATGCTTTCATATAATTAACAAAGGAATCTGTAAGAGCAAAGACGGCATTGTCTGAAGAGCAAAATAAAGATGAAGAATGCAGCCTCAGCTATCAAAGCTGAAGACAAAGGAATCGCGGTTTTGAAGTCTAAAACAAATGAACGCCTTCCAAGAATGCATTCCTCCAGAGTTACAGAGAAGTCCCGCCAGAAATAAAGAACCTTGCTGGGACCCGTCAGATGGTCAGAACGTGCCGTCCACAGTCACGTGCTAGAAGAAGCCACAGCGAGTTCTTCATGGGAGGAAAATGATAGCTCAGGAGAAGAGGGAAGGGAGGAGGAAAGGATGGTGCCATGTGCCGGCCTGTGGGTGGAGATGCACAGACGCCCCCGCAGAAGCTGGACGGTCACCAGCCTCAGACGCCTCCGCAGAAGCTGGACGGTCACCAGCCTCGTCTTGGCACGCCAGCAGCTGGGCCCTTCGAGTTGTCTCCTTCACACCACGGGGATTCAACAGAGAGAAGCAAACAAAGCTCCTTGGGAATCCGGTTCGCCCGGAGTGCTCTTCCTTACCTCTTGCCTTTTTCTTAGCAAGCAATAGCTTGACGATTAACCCCATCCCATGAAGGGAGATTTTATCCAGATGCCAGGCCTCCATAACTTCAGGTCCCCGCCATCCTGAAGTTAAGTTCTTACTTTCCCAGATCAACAGCTTGCCACAAGCTTTGGCTGCCCGAGCCATCCTCTGTGTCCTTCCTGTGAACCAGGGGGTTATGGGAGCTGAGGAAAGAGCTGTGGGTCTGCCCTGCGTTCCTCAGAGCTGAATGAGGAAAAGAAATAAAAGGGAAAGGAGAGGACACCACTGTTCCTAGGTGTGGTGGTGGAAAAAGTTTATTACAGATGTGTGGGAGAGCACAGCCAGAGGCTGACACATGCGGGAAAGTCCAGAGCAGTCATGACCTTGATCCGTGTGGGGAGGGGAAGGAAGAGAGGAGTAGGCCAAAAGTAGGGGCAGAGTGAGTAGGCAACCAAGATGTTCAGACTCTATAAGAAAGCGCTTCTGGAGGAAGGGCAGCCCAGCCCTTGAAGAGTCCAAGGCTGAGGGCAGGGTATGCCAGCCATGCCCTCTAACAGGTAGGGACTGAAGGATGTTGGGAGAACCTACAGGGTAGGTCCACCGAGCTATGCTAAATAAGAACCCCTGCTGTTGTCCAGCTCTGCTGTTGTCCAGCTCTGCTGTTGTCCAGCTCTGCTGTTGTCCAGCTCTGCTGTTGTCCAGCCTTTGATACTTAACAAGAGCCTTTCTCTCTCTCCCACACCTTGACCCATGCCCTCTCTCTGTTTACTAATTTTATAATAGATCTGAATATTAGGGGCTATTGGATTTTTTTTTCTCCTTCCTTGAATCTTACCTAACTCCCGTAGGCACTTGTGACAGAGGTCTGGTTCAACCTACTCTCAGCATCCCAAGTCCTGAGCCCATGCACTGCACCCTCTCTTCTAAGGCACCATTAAGGGTGAGAGAAAATGTTTAACTAAGAAGTAAGTGTAGGGCTGGGGAGATGGCTTAGTGGTTAAGAGCACTGTTGATCTTCCAGAGGACCCAAGCTTCTCTCCCAACACTGGTGTCAGGAGGCTCACAACCACTTATAACTCCAGGGGATCCAGGACCCTCTTTTGGCTTCTACAAGTACCCATGCACATGTAGCATATTCATTCATTCATTCTCTCTCTCTCTCTCTCTCTCTCTCTCTCTCTCTCTCTCTCTCCTCTCTCTCTTTTCTCTCTCCTCTCTTTTTTCTCTGTCTGTCTCTGTCTGTCCATCTCTCTCTCCTCTCTCTGTTTCTCTCTGTATTTGTCTGTGTCTGTGTCTGTGTCTGTCTGTCTGTCTGTCTGTCTCTCTCTCTCTCTCTCTCTCTCTCTCTCTCTCTCTCTCACACACACACACACACACACACACACACACACACACACACACACACCCCGCATCACACCAAAAAAACCCAAAACTTTCTGGAAGATGAATTGGTTTAGCTGTACTAAAGGTCAGATGCTAAGAAAATGAGCATTACTGCAGACACAGGAAGGAGTCCGACATGGACTTGCGTCAGGAAGACAGAACACACAGAGACTGCTATCTGGACCATCCCACCCCATCTTCCTTTCTGTAAAATGGAAACACACAACTATAGAAATCTACTAGAAAAATGTATGTATATAGTAAGTACCACATGTTGATTTTTAACAGATTTTTTTTTTTTAAAGAACTATGACGGTCTTTCATGGACATGCCAGAAAAATTTCAGCCTTCCAAAAAAATTCGCATAGGAAAATCTGATAACTAAAAAGGACATACAAGTTGAAAGTAGGTAAAAATATTTGTAGCAAGAATGTATTTGTTAAACACAGTCATTAAAACATGCAGAATTTCACCAGGAAACATCTTGCTTTGCGTGACTTAGTACCCATTCCCTGCCAACCAGATTCAACTGCTTTGATCTCTGTTTTAGAATGTCCATTGCTGAGCTCTAAACCCCTACCTGCCTATCCACAGATCAGCTAACCCGCTTTTCCTCAAGTTTTCTGAACTATCCGACTGAAGCCTGGATTTCAGATAGGAATTCAAGCCTGTGGTTATCCAGGGAGCAGGGTTGGGCAGGTCCTTCATGGCGTGGCTGTGAACCCCTCACTCACGTTATTCTTAGGATGGAAGCAATCGTGCAGAATCTCATGGTTTCTCTTAGGTCTCACCCTGTAAACTGGCTCTGAACTTGGTCACTGCGCCCTTCTGTGGGTTCTGCACGGACACACTTGCTGGCTTTAAGTCTCTGCTGTGCTGAGCAGGGGATTCCAGCACAGAGGAAAACATAGGTTGGGGAACGAGGTGATGCCAATGTCTCTGTTCTTTTCTTCTTTATCCAGATGGGGTTTCTGCGCCATTTCAAGGCCTCCTTGAATACCTATTTCTAGTGTGTCACCAGCCATCACACGGTCCTCGGGTTCAGTCCCCAGCTCCGAAAAAAAAAAAAAAAAAAAAAAAGAAAAAAGAAATATGGAAGGTGTTGGTCTCTCCTCTCTGTGTTCTCCCCCTACAGTGATAACATCAAAGACTGCCAGGCTCGGGCTTCCATCTTCTCCTGTGTCTGTCAGCGTTTGTCACCAATAGTAGGCAGACCTCTTTGCAAAATCTGGTGAGCATGGCTTTGACATCTTCTGCTAGGGTCATATGCTGTAGACAGAGATTGACACGGGAATTTGTCAGGTAATTGTCAGGGACGACGTGGGCTGGTCCTCTGCAGGAAATAACATTCTGCAGCCGTTTACTACTCGCAGCACCAGCTTGGTTTGCTGGGTGGCTCCATCGCAGTGTGAAGTCCTCACGTACTGTAAGAGTGAAAGCATTGATTGCTGACTTCAACCTGAGCTCAGTCACAGAGGCCTTCAGCCCCTGTCTGAAGTGGAATCTCAATGGTTGGAGCCTTACGACCTGATGAAGTCTGAAGCACGGGACCCTGAGAGTTAAAAGAGTTGACTTTTTAAAGTAGGTTTTCTGTATCCAACATTCCTGACATTTCTCCTTAAAGATGAAGGCAGAGGAGGGAAACAGAGGTGGGCAGGGACAGGAGAGCGTGGGGAAGGTCTGTAGTTACAGGAAGAGGGATTACAGATTGTCAACATGTCATAAAGGGTAAGTCTGCTCAGCATCTTGTGTCCCGAGAGGCTCACCACAATTGAACAGGGGCGTATCCAACATGCCTCCCCTGCTCGCCCTGGCTGTTGAAGAACCTGTGGTCTGGGTTGAAGAAGACCAGAGATCCACAACCCGTACTTCCCAAGCCACAAGCGAGCTCACTAATAAATATGTTTTATCAGCATATTCATCAAAGAATTGCATCAATCAGAGCATAAATATTGGACGTGACGCAAGACCTTTTCCGATCTTAAAGGGAGCCATCTGGGTGCTTTTTCTTAGGCCCAAATTGCTGACTTTTCAAATTTCCTTCATCTGTAGCATTCACTTCCTATTGCATGCCCGGGTAAGATACAGTAGGTACAATTCAACCTAAAGATGTTCTCTGTCAACCGTAGTTTAATGGCTGACCATCAATCTATGTGGCTGTCACGGCATGTTCCCATCTCTGGGCTGTGTCACAGTGACCCAGAGGACCAGATGGCCCCCTCTTGTGTTAGCCGAGCTCCCTGACACGGCACCTGCTACTGTTGAGAGAAGATGGCCATCTACCTAACTCATTTTGTAGTGGGCATCTGGAGTGCCTTGTTCTGTGGAACTGAACGGGGAGGGGGTGAGAGGGAGTCTGAGCGAGTTTAGGAGAGAGGCAGCAGCTACAGAACACTGCCGTTGGATCGGGAATAAAAGAATCTTCCACCATCATCCTGCTAATTATTTCTTCGCGTCTGTGTCCTCTACTCCAAAGTCGAAATTCCGTCAAACCTGATGGACTCTCAGGAAGCCTCATCTACTCACAGCCTCCCTTGGGTCCAGCCTGTCTTCCTCCCTGCAGCTCTGTTCCGGGAATATGAAGGTATTAAGACCTTATACCTCAGAAAGAAAGCAGGCTTCAGAAATGAAATCTCCAACCTTCTCACAGACTGTGCTGTGAAACAGAGT
Organism: Rattus rattus; assembly: GCF_011064425.1. Classification (NCBI taxonomy): domain Eukaryota; kingdom Metazoa; phylum Chordata; class Mammalia; order Rodentia; family Muridae; genus Rattus; species Rattus rattus. The sequence goes on from NC_046163.1 coordinate 67,166,270, forward strand.
CGCCAGCCAGGTCTCCGGCTCTACGCTTTCTTATGTTTTCTGTGAGGGAGACCTAAAATCTAAGCCACAGCGGAGTGTGTAACGCACACATCGAACATCAACTTAGCAGTCAGTGTGGAGAGCACATTGGTACCTTTTAGTGCTATACTCTCCTAATGTTCTTCCCATGAACAGACGAATGAAGGACTAAAGCTTTTTGTTGTAGTGTGCATATAGATGTCTAATGTATGTTAAAACAATAGATAATAGTGATATTATTATTAGAGCAGACACCCAGCTACTACGCTTAGAATAAAAAGAATCCTGCTGTCAGTACTTCTTTCTTCCGCCCCAGAAAGATACACAAGCCAGTTGCAGGGTTGTGGTGGTTTGAGTGGGATGTGGTTCCCCTTGATCTCCAGCAGGTGGTGCTGTAATGGGAGGCCATGGCACCCTTGGGAGGAATGGTGAGCCTGCGGAAGTCACTGGGGCAGCCTTCTAAGGGCGAGCCCTTCCTTTCTTTCAGAGTCATGTATGCCTGCAGCCAAGCCAGGAAGTGAGCAGCTTCTCCCTTCACATTCACTAGCGCACTGATGACAAGCTCATCTTGGGCTCAAAGCGATAGACCCAGCCTAGCACGGACTAAAGCCCTGAGACCTGGAAACCCTGAATCCCTGCACTAAAACTCCAGTTTCTTCCAAGTCCTTTGACAGGTATTTGATTACAACAGAGGAAAGAGTAATAAAAATGGGAAATTATCTTTCCAGAGTCATTGCTGCAGCCAGGTATCACCCCACAATCAGTCTTCGGTAATGAAAATCATAGCAGTTAACATCACTGCTACTTTAGCTTGTAGGCAAAGCCCCTTCCTGATACCATGCAGGGAGTGAGGTGGAGTCAGGCTGCGAGGCCCAGGAGAAGCAGTGTGAACGCTGGGACCCCACAGGCCCATGTTCCTGTAGCAGTCACACTGTGCGCAAGGAAGTAGGAGCATCAAGGGTAAAATGAAAAAACACGAGGAACCCGACAGTCGTTCATCTTCCAGTTCTGCAGGCTCTGCACATCAGGACCCAGCCAAGCCCAGGTCGAGCAGGGAGCAGCATTTCCCTGTCCTTATTCTCTAAGCAATGCAGAGCAGTGCTTATTTATATAGTGACCACATGCACACACACACACACACACAAAACACACACACACACACACACACACACACACAGAGAGAGAGAGAGAGAGAGAGAGAGAGAGAGAGAGAGTTGATATCTAGGAAGACGTGCAGAGGTTATCTGTGAACACTAATCTGTGTTACAGGGGACCCCATGGCACCCACAGATTGGGCATCATTGTGTGTGTGTCGGGGGGCACTGAACCAGTCCTCAATGGACTCCAAGAGCTGACTGCATCTGGAATAGGAAGAAAAGTAAGAGATGGTAGGGATGTGGGGAAGGTGGTGCAGAATTAATGAAAGGAAGTTCTCTCAGAAAGCAGGAGGGAAAAGTTACCAGCAGACAAGAAGCAAGGTTTCTGCTACCTCTGCTAGGAAGGAAGGAGGGAAGGAAGGAGAGGAAGGAGTGAGTGGGGGGAAGGATGAGGAAAGAAAGGAGGGAGGGAAGGAGGAGGAGTGAAGCAGGTACCAGGGACAGTAGGATTGAGACTGGAAGGCTTCTCTTGGAAGTCCACTCATTTCATGCTAAGGAAGGAGGTGTGAACTTTGAGATGTAAACAGGAAAATGAATGGTAATGAGCAGGAGGAGAGAGAGAGAGAGAGAGAGAGAGAGAGAGAGAGAGAGAGAGAGAGAGAGAGAGAGAGAGAGACAGTCACGTGTATACAGGGCTGTGTGATGTGTGCTTGATTGTGGTATTTAACATTGTTAAGATCAGTGAGGGGGCTCAGTTTACTGCAGCTTGAGGACGCATTTAGATCATCAGTACACTGGATCCCCCTACAGACTACTTGTAAGCAAAGGATCTGAATTTCTGGGGGAAGCTTTACACAAAATACCTGGCATCATGCATGTGTGTATATTTATACATACAATCAAACATACATACGTGTTTGATTCTATATATAAACATACACACATAAATGCATTTGTATGTACATACATACACACACACACACACACAATTGCATTTTTGCCTTTAAGGGTACATTAAGAATAACGGCAGTTGGGGTGGGAGATGGCTCAGAGGTACAGAGCAAGTACTGTTCTTACCGGAGACCCAAGTTTAGTTCTCAGTACCCACAACAGCAGGCTTACAACTGCCTGAAACTTCAGTTCCTGAATACCTGGCACCCACTTCTGGACCGTACAGGTACTTACACCAACATATCTACATACCCAGTACCCTGCATACGAAATTTGAAAATAAAATAAAGTTTCTTTATTATGACAGGGTCTCACTATGTAGCACTGGCTGTCCTGGAACTCACTGTGTAGACCAGGCTACCTTCCAGCTCACAGAGATCCACCTGTCTCTGCCTCCCAAGTGCTGGGATTAAAAACACACGCTACTCTGCATGGTTAAAAACAAAATGAAATGTTAAAAAAATAACTGAAGTAACATTTTAATTTAACATTTTAGATGCCAAGTATTTCTCCATCAGCCTTACCTTTGTGTATTTAGCTTGCTATTTTAAATATATTATTTTGTATTTAATACACATACACACACATTTACATGGGAGGTTTTTCATCTTTTAACAGTTTTACTTTTAGAATATTGTAAGTTGTGAGCACGATGGGATGCTATTGAAATCACCCATAATCGTAATGAGCGATAGAAGACACCAGTTGGTTATGTCCTGCAGTAATTGAATCAGGGCATCGGGACGACCGACATTAAAATGACTGACTGCGAGTTTCCAACTCTCCTTATTGTTAGTTGGAGCCAAAGGCGTCTCATAAACTGGGCGGAGGGAGGAGGAGTGGTGAACGGGAATCTGGTTAAAATAGCTGTAAACCTCTCAGTTGTCTGAGGGCCGGTTGGAGAAACAGAAATTACTTTGTTAATTTTAAGGGAAAGGTCGTTTACTATGGAGAATTAGCTACCATCACACTCCTCACCTCCACCACACCCCCCACAGAGAGAGAGAGAGAGAGAGACAGACAGACAGACAGACAGACAGATAGACAGATACATATACACAGAGAGAGAGAGAGACAGGCAGACAGATACATACACACACATGAGAGAGACAGAGAGAGAGACAGACACAGAGAGGGGGAGAGAGAGAGAGAGAGAGAGAGACACAGAGAGAGAGAGAGAGAGAGAGAGAGGAGAGAGAGAGAGAGAGAACAAATCTAGAAAACATTGCTCATTCCCCTGAGGCTCCACACATGAAAAATTCCTAGAATAAAATGGTTGAAATGATTGCAAGCACAGTGGCTCCTGTCACTGCCATCAGGAAGTGGGGTTGGGAAGGGTGGATAGCAAGAACTGCAAGATTCAGGGGTGACCTGCTGCAGATTCGATGGCAGCCTCTTACTGAACCCTTCCCCACTCTGAACAAATTGGAGGGCAGTCTTATTTGAGTTTAAAAGAAAAACAGATTAGGTCAAAATCTTAACAGCTACCAAGAATAACTGCTATGTCTTAAGTTAGGTATAGTACAGCAGGTCTAATAAGAAAGGACTAGAGATACACGTAACATTTAAGAGAACCTGCTGCTGTTCCAGAGGACTCAAGGTCTGTTCCTAGCACCCATGTTGGGCAGCTCACAACAGCCTGTCATTCGGTTCCAGAGAATTTTACATCGTCTTCTGCAACATATACACAAACACAAATGCAGAAGTATAACTAAATACTTTTTAATATTTAAAAGAAAGAAAAAGTGCCCCCAAGAATGTAAGTGGGTAAGTGACCTGAAGAAAGGACCCAGACCTTCTACAGGCCTCTTAGAAGCAGCACAGTTGGCAGCTGGATGCCAGCTCATGACCAAATAGTACACAACCACAGAATTATCAAGCAGACATCAGCACGTCCTTATAGGGAGGGGCCAGGTGCCAGCCTCGGATTGCAGAGGGGTTGCCAAGGAAGGGGTGTTAGGAGCAGGGGAAGAACAACGAAAAGTCAATAGTGGGTACAAGCTGACAGCTCTGTAGTCTGCTCAAGATGGCTCCCTAGACAGCTCTCTGCTTGAGACAGCTCTCTCTTGCTTAAAAAAAAATTCTAAAAGCTCTCTGAATAGCTCATGGGTTTTCCAACCAAAGTTAGAAAAGCTGCTAGAAAAAAATTCTTAGATTTTCCAACCAAAGTAAGAAAACCAACCTATTTAAAAAAATTCTTGGGGTTTCGGTCCAAAGTCAGAAAGCTTGCCAGATAAATTCTATAAAGGTACTATAATAGTTCTTTAGACAGCTCATCTCATGCAGACCAAACGCCCGATCTTTTATTTACACATCTATTCAATCAGTTACCAGATTCCCTTTTGATTATCCTATGCATCAGCACGTTATGGCTTTAGCCTCTTGACTCTAAGAAGAAGACAGTAGGTATGTTTTTTGTTTTTCTTTTGTTTCTTAACATGGCAGATGAATTCAGAGATCTGCTTACCTTTGTAGGCACAGACAATAAGCCAGCTGGGTGGGATCCAGCTCGGACATCACTATTTCCATGGTGCCTGGGCCTAAACTTGCTCTGTCCCAGGCTGTCCTTGAACTCAGGAATATGCCTGCCTTTGTAAGCACAGACAATAAACTAGCTGGGTGTGATCCTGCCCTGAGATTACAATTCTCACTACTCTTGTACCTAAATTTGCTCCTTCCCAGGCTGACCTTGAACTCAGTAATCTGCCTCAGAGATCTGTCTACCTTTGTATATTTCTGACAAGATGGCTCATTAGTGCACCTGCCTTTGTTCTTTTAGGTCTATGAAGCCCTTCATACAATTCATATCATATCTTAATATTTTGCATAGTTGAGAAATTATATAGTTTTAAACTCATGTTTTTAGAGTTCTTTCCCACAGCCTTAAGGGCTGTCCTGAAGGTCACAATGTTGACCACCTCACCTTGCTGAGGAGCATATTCTCGTCTACCGCACTGTGTCTAATTATTTTGGAGCCACTAACCTTAACAGGGAGTGCATTCCCTGAAGAAGGAATATGAATATATGTACATTATTTTACAAATAAGCCTTGTGCCTAGCAACCATCAACCCTTGTGGAGGCCCACAACCATGTTAGCTATGCTCCAAGGGTGGGAACTGTGTCATACCATTCCTTCCACATGGCCATGCAGGACTCAGTAGAAAGGCTTGTATCTCTGCCCTTGTATCTCTGTGCTTGCCGGACACAACCCACCAGAGTGCTAGAAATTACACGTTTCATGTCTGTCTCCATAACTCTCATTACTGGGTCAAGCCAACACAATCAAAACCATAGTCAGATCTCACCTGTTAGTGTGAAACATCACTGTCACAATAGCAGAAACCACAACAGAGCAAATCAGCCTTCTATATCCACCCCAACAAGAGCTCCAAACCACAGCATAGGAGACCCTAACACCCACTGATAGAACCTAACAGGAAGCCACGGGAGATCTACTTTATGTGGGAAACCACAATCTTAATCATAGAAACAGGAAGTTGGTTTGTGACTGCCGGATGGAGCTTTCACGTTGTTTGAGACAGTTCTAGGAGGTAATGTGAATACAGTTATTAAGACCATGAATCACACATGGAATCTGTCTGAAAGGGTACATTTAACTGTAGTTGTACTTATAATAATAAAATATAGTAGAAACAGAGCAGACGTCTGCAAAGTTGAGAGTTCTGCTGCTGTGCCCCCTGTACACTCCTCCCTGTCCCCTGTAGCCATATACAAGGACTCAGGCTTGAAAAGGCTTGTGCTTCTTAGCTATTCTTACTGTAGACACAGGGAAATGTTTGCAGACCAGTTTATAGTCAGTTTCTTTCATGAGGGCAAGGTGAAAACCAGCTTAAAGCAGGAGCTTCTACCATCTTTTGTTGCTATTACAACCTTTTAAGGTAATTTATAAAATGTAGAATGTTATCTTGGTTCGTACTTGTGCAGGATTCTAGCCAAGACACATAGGCTTGGTGCTTTAATGATTGTGTGCAGGGTGGCCCATTGTGGCAGCTTCATAGTATGGAGTCAACTGTTGACTTCATGGCTGTGTTAGAGACAGAGGAGGCTAGATCCCACAATACCCACCAAGGGTTCACCCCTCAATGATCTAAAGCCCTCCCTATCAACTCAGCCTTTCAAAGGACCTACCCCCTCCTCGTAAGGTCCTGTTGGGAACCAAGTCTATAACACATGGCCTGGGGAACATTTCCTGCCCACACCACAGAAGAAGGGACAACCAATAAAAAGCAAGAAATCATTGTTCTTTTTTTACAGTAATAACTTCCCTAAAGTTAGAGGACACATACCCAAGAAGCTCTGTTTACAAATGCAAACCTAGCATTGATCTCACAGACATTTTTATTAAATTAATCTCTGTAGAGAATCTGGAATACAAATATATCAGAAGATATTTTCCGATTGGCACCCCCAACAGAGCAATAGAACTTAACACCTTTAGGATGCCCGCAAACTCAACAACCTATCACGAACTACCTGTCTTGCTCTCCCCGCCTCTCATCTGTACATTTGCTCCCTCTGGCTCTCACCCTCTCCCCATACTTGCTTTTGTCCCTCCACAGACAATCTCTAGTTAAGTCATACAAATTAGCCCCAAATTCAACAACCACCCTGCCTCGGTGTCCTCATTTCTGAGATCATAGACTTGTACCCAGATACCTGTGGCTCAGTTTTCTTCAGTTGACGTTTGACAGACTCATCTGAAAATTTAAGCTGCACAGAGAACAAGAACGGTTATTCGGGAAAACTGAATTTGATCTTTAGACTAAAATATACGTATTTGTGTATAAAGCATAGAACACCCTAACATTGAAATCCAAACCCTCTGGAGACTGTAGACAGGCACAGACCTGCATCCTCACCCAGCGCCAGTGAAACCATAATAATAGAAATTTCTTCTGCACTTTAGATCAAGAAGTGCTTCATTATTTCCTAAGCTCCTTGTCTGTATGTGTGTGTGCACTGATTTTTGGAGGGAGAACAGGTATTAAAAAATTGGCTACATTACTGCTGTGAATTTTAACAAAATTTAAGGGACTGAATTGATCTGATAGTCACAAGTTCTGAATCAGAAAAGTCCACATACACACTTAAGGTTGTTTGTTTTAAGGTTGTGACTATTGTACTTGCAATTTCCAGATCAGAGGCAATCGGGAACATAATTTTCAGTTCTCAGAGATGAACACGTTATCTTTGGAGAGTCAAATGCCCAGGACCCATGGCTTATATTTAAAACTGGTATTTCTTGGCCATCCGAGAACCGGGCATTCTACCCTGCATCATTCCGTCCACCTTTCTCCTCCTCCCCAACCCCCAGGATGTGGCTAATGGCTTTCGAAGAGGAAACTTCTCCTCCTAACTCTGAGTGCAAGCATGTTACAGAGGAAACTAGGCTCCCCCGTCCCTGGGTGTATTTCTTAACAAAAGGCTTTCGGATACACAGGTAGCTCTTTGTTTCTTATCTTAACCCCACTTCAAGGTCAGTTCAGTGTGAACTTTTTACCTGCCCTGGATTCCTTCAGCTTCATGTCTGCTGTTGCCATTTTTTTTTTACAGGTAAAATGATGGCTCCCACTGCTAATCCTGATAATACCAAGACCATTTAGGTAGCAGGAAACCTTGCATGGAAAATGTAGTCCAGGTATCTGGATGCTTGATATGGGGAGATCAATGCATCTGGATGGCGCTGTGTTTGCCAGATTTGTGGGTGGTAGCTGGGGTCCAGAGAGATAAGAACCAGGGCTAATAGAAGTGCATGTTGGGGGGGAGTCTGGGGGAGAGAAGATGGTAGGACAGACAGACCACACACAGGAAGTTCCCAGAGCACTCACAGCCCAGAGAAGAAGCAGTTTATAGAGTACGGAGGGTCACATCAAGGCTGGTGTAGGACACCAGGACTGGGCTTGCTGAGGTAAAGACCAGACACCTCTGAAGCCATCAGGTATGGAGGATCTTCAAAAGTTTCTTTAACCAGTGAAAGCCAGTAAAGGTAATTTTATAGGTGCAGTCCTGTGCCCATAAGATTCTCTACATACGCCTGACCATATTTCTGTAAATGAATGAGGGGATCCAGAGGGTGCCACAGAGAAGGGGAGTCACGGTACTGCAGATTCATCTGAATGTTCCAGTTCAAATCTCTTGTGGAGTGTGTCAGTCAAGTCACTAGCAGGACCGCCCATGGCCAGGGTACGCCCAGTGCCACTGAAGGACCTCAGAAGTGTTCTCTTTTCTCCTGGTTTTTGAAGTAAGCCTGTCTCTTCCTTACGTGTTCAGGAGGATTGCTGTGCAAGCAGGGAGAGTTGCTATTCTCTGTTTAGGAAAAATATTAAAAATTGACTCCTTTTCTTTTATCTTTTTTTCTTTGTAGCCCTGGCTGTCCTGGAGTTGTGTAGACCAGGCTGCCTTTGCCTCTTTAGTTCTGGAGTAAAGGCGTGAGCCACCATGGCTGATGACTCAATTTCTTAAGTTGCTGTAGACAGCTATATATGGAGCAGTGCTCCATGTTTTTGTATTTTGTTAATTTCAAGAACTCGGTCTTGACTTTTTTTGGGGTGGGTTGGGGATTTCTTTATGGCCAGCTGAGGGATAAGGAGTGATGACCTCTCCTTTGGAGACATGGAATGTTCTCGTCACTGTCCTCCTTCGGTGACAGAGTAAAGAAGGAAGAGCTCATTCTGGTTCACAGTCTGAGGACACCGTCTATCCTGACAGCTGAAACCTGGCAGTGACGGTGACTCTATCCATACTGACAGGGGCATGTGACAGCTGGTCACACTGTGGCTGCAGTCAGGGAGTGGATGCAAGTGAATGCTGACTCCCAGGCCATTTCCTGTTCCCCTTTTATTCAGTCTGTGGCTGGACTGCAGAGGAAGGTACCTCCCACATTACAGTTGGTGGTCTTCCTTCTCCAGGTAAACCTCTCTGGACGTGCCCTAGACTCCCCCAGCGTGTGTTTCTAAACAATCCCAGATTCAGTCAGGTTGGCAGCCTGGGCTAACCATTGCGGGCATAGTCTCTTCTCCATTGAGGAAGAAAACTTATTTCTTCTATAAACTACTTAAACCAGTTAAAATCATAAAATGGGATATTTCAGGACCGTGTTTCATTTACAGAAATATGGTCAGGAATGTGTAGTGAATCTTATGGTCACAGGACTGCACCTATAAAATTACCTTCACTGGTTTTCACTAGTTAAAGAAGTTTAAAGACCTTGCATACCTGATGGCTTCAGAGGTCTCTTCTCCTGCGTTGAAGTTCACCATTTACAATGATTTTCATGGAATTGGCATTTGGTTTAATTTTATTATCGAGTTCTTCGCCCATATTAAAGTTTTCTTTTTTCTCATTGTTATCAGATGGTATGATCCTTCTCTGTGCAGCTGTAGGATATAAACTTAGATTGATTTTAGAAACGTTCTTTTCTGGCATGGGTGTCTGATGCTGGGCAATTCTCACCGCCCGGTGCATTCCTCACTTTCTCAAGCTTAGATGTGATGCTCTCGCTCCCACTTGGTTAAGATATTTAAGAAATTTCCCTCATATTTCTTCTATAAACTACTTAAACCAGTTAAAATCGTAAAGTGGGATATTTAAGACTCCTAATCGTTTTTCCTTGCCGTACCCCACCCATCTCTTGTAACCTTCAAGTATAGTGTAGAACGGCACAACTTCCTTACCATCCTGTACTCCCTCCATCTCAGCCCCGGCATAAATTTTCAAGGACAAACTACAGGAAACTTTTGTCAGTTTTGTTTAACAATATAGTGCAACTATTTTTAATGTTGCCAGTTCCAAGTAGCACTTGATACTTGTGACTGAAGAGGGAAGGGTTCACAAAGTGTCTGCAACACAAACACTGGCGGGCAGAAGCACCTTTAAACTAAGCCTTTGAAACTTTCTTTCCTTCTTTAAATGTTGAGCTTCGCATTTGAGGTATGGGGTGTTTGTTTTGTTTGGGCGGATTCTGCTCACGCAGTGTCAGAGAACAGAGTGTGCGTCTGTAATGTCATCTGATTGGAAATACTTTCAATACAGATGGGACATATTTTCACATTTCTAAAGTCTAACCAACCACAACTTTTGGCAACTGTGAGTCAGGGACCTGTGATTTCCACTCAAACCATTGACTTATTTATACTGTGGACTGTGGCACAATAAATCATATTTTATGCCCATAAAGGAAAGAAAATTTAATACGGTGTGATCTGTGATGGCATGGATTTTCTCAGACATGGTGGGTTGTCAGACTAATTAGGATATGTGAAATCCACTTAAACCTTACGTGTTTGCAATTTGAAGCCAACCAAGACTTTTACTTCATAGAAATTAATAAATCTGATAGTACTTGAGAAACTGGACATATTCGTCCTGACTTTAACGCTGGACAATGCTCGAGATGCTTCATGGCGTTCAGTAAATACGCACCTCTTCACGTATCAGTTGCATCCAAACATACCATTAGCGAAGAGAGAGATGGTTCAGTGGTTAAGAGTAGGCTCTTACCCAGGAGAGGACAGGGATTGGTTTCCTGTACCCAGAGGGCAGCTCAAAACTGATGTCAGTTGCAGGGGACTGTTGTGGTCTCTATGGCCACTGCACGCACACAGTGTGCTTACAGACAGGCAAAACACCAGCCATGAAATAGAGCTGAACAAACTGAACATACACTCTTACCTTTCCCGAGCTGCAGAGGATTCTCAGGCTATAGAAGTTCTGTGTATTGATTGCATCGGTTATTCCTTAACGAGTTAAAAAGAAGTTAACTGACAGCCTTCATTTCTTCAGTTATTTTGGTTGGAAAATACCCCCAAATGAGTGCTTCAGTGGCCCAAGAAACACTAATCTCAAAGATGTCCAGCTGAGGCTCCACTCTATATGACATGGATAAGGAGTGTCCTGGTTATTTATGGTGTAGACGCTTTTAAAATTCCATTGCTTGAAAAATATTCAGGCATTTTATGCTTCTGCACAGCTCAGTCAACTCTGCTCTTCTGGGGACTTCTCTCCTACCTTTCCCCAGGTGCAGGAAGTTGTTATAGAGGTGAAGGAAGGCATTTTTAAGGCATGCCAATCACAGACATAAAGTGAGGGAGATTTGAACTAGCATAAATAAAATCTCTCTCTCATGGTCTATGTCTGTTACTGAGCTCTCCCTCTCTTTCCAAGTGCAAACTGCTCTCGTGTCAGCATGGGGAATGAAGTAGGGTCCAGCCACCTACACGGCTGTATTTCTGAGGCTCTATTGCAAGCAGGCTTCTACTGAATCTATGAAGGGTTTGTGGTTACTACAGTTTGAACATGAACATTCCCCATAGAATCCTGTGTTTGTATACATGGTCCCCAGATGGTTAACACTATTTTGGAAGTTGTTGAATTTCAAAATGGTGGAGCCTTGCTAGGGGGAGTGGATTACTAGGGTCAGGCTTTGAGGTTTTAAGGCCAGTCCTGGCTTCCAGATTGTGAATGCAATGTGTCCAGCTGCCCCATTCTCATGCAGCCATGCCCTTGCCACTGTGACTGACTCCCTGAACACAAGCAGAAATACATACTTGCTGTCTTACATTTTTCACAATGATGGGAAAGTAACTTGCAGGCTAAGTGGGAGAGAGGGTGATGGGAAGAAGGGAGATGCTCTGTTTTTCCCGTTCATGCTGATGTTTATCTGACACTTATGATGCCTGAACATAGCTGCCAGGCGGAGGTGAGGGTCCCTGAGTCCCTGTCCCCTGAGTCCCTGTCAGCTGTGGTCCCACTTCTTCAACACTAGTTCATCAATACCTCTGCAGGGTGCACCAGCCTCTGGCTAGTCAACATCTGCATCCCAAACTTAAACTCTCCCCCTTTCCATGTTGCCCTCTCACTTCCCACTGCCTCTAGTCAGCCTTTCAGTCTCCTGTGTTCAATAAACCTAAAATGAACTCTCTTCCCTCACTAGTTTAAACTCCAGACTCCAAACAGTACTGGACCACAGACCTTGAATGTTGGTGATCTGAGATCTGCCTTGGTTGGAGTGTCTTTGAGCAAGAGAAAACCTTAGTCATGCAAAAGCAAGATGTTAGAAATCCATGGCCTGTGGAAAACCATCTCTTGTCGTGAGTTCGGGGAGGGGAACTTCTCCATCTTAACTGGGTTAAAAGTGACCGTGAAGGCTCTGAGTGATGCTGAGCTGCTGCACGCCTGTCTGGAAAGTTACGCCGAGGAAACAGGAAGCTAAAAGAATGTTGGACACTCAGCTCTGTGTTTAGTCGGATGAGCTGGAAGGGATTTACCCTCCTATAAACCCAGGGCTGTGGCTACTGAGGAGCCCTGGAGTCCCTTCCATGGGTCGGTCACAGGACTGCGACATAACTGAACTGCTTTCCTAGGGATTTTCTCTACATCTTAGTGAGTTGGACAGTGAGGAATGAGAACCCGAGTGCTGAAAGGTAGACATTTGAATGGATACCGATGAATCCATGAAACCCAAGTCACTAAAATCAACCCAAGATCCTTTGCTTACAGAGATTTACCCCTCTTTTCTGAAGGCCCCACCCTTTGACTACACAGAATTCAGGTGATGGTAGCCCAGAATGCGGAAGCCCTAACAGGTCAAAGTGCAAAGTAAAAGATGGGGGATCCTCAGCCCTACACAGGGCAGATATATCCATCTTTAAGGCTCAGGGAAGACTGGAAGAGGGCTTGAGGCTGGAGAGATGTTCAAGTAAAAGGTATCATTGGAGCATGACATGGACTGTGAGCTCGTGGAACCAATACAGCAGTTGTTACCTGCAAAAGTCATGCAGCCAACATTCCTGGGGCGTGGGGTCCTCCTATGAGGCACCAACACTCTGTGAGGGACTATGGCAGCTAAGTCAATGGTTGTTGAGAGAAGAGGTCTTTTTCTAATGGTATAGATACCAACAACTGTTCCCTACACATAAGAACCAGAAACTCGTTTAAAACAGTGGTCCACACACAAGACGACTACAGGACAGCAGGAGGTAGGTGATACACTGAGAGCAAGGGCTCCAGAGGGAGAGGGAGGGGGTGACAAGGAACGGGGTGAGAATAACTAAAGCTCACTATATAAATGTATGGAACTATCAAATGGTCCCTTAATTCCCCAGCTTCAACCACATATAAAACCTCCTGAAGTGGAACCTTGCTAGAGATCAGCCTGCCCTTTTACCCAGTGTCAGGGAAGCCTGACAAGTCTACTACCATTTCAGAGATCTTCTTAGAAAGCCCACGTGTGTGAGACAAAGCAAGGGATAAACCACAGACAGACACTCAGGGGTGTGGGCTATGGGTAGGGTCCTAGGGTCTGATACCTTGGGGTATCTTGTCCAGAGTAAGCACACTGCTACCACTGCCTTTATGCTCCCTCGGGGTTTTTGAGGTAGACAACTCCATGATTTCATCACACTGCTTGCTGCACTGTCAGGTGCTCTGTAAGACTGTCAAAGCAGGGTGATGTCACGCAGCAGAGTTTTAGGACAGCGATCAAAGTGTCTATCACAGATTGGGCTGACCTGTGGAGTATGACAGGCTGAAGGAGGAAAATTCTAGAAGAAACCCTGAGCTGTCTTGGAGGGATGTGGCGACATCCACTAATACACACAACATCTTCAGAAATGGTTCCCGGTTTGTTGATGTTGCGTTGGTACTGGTGCTGGACCATCTGGTGCCTGAACCGCCTACAGCCACTGTGGAACACACTAAGGCTTAGGGTCTGACACACTAACTCATCCTTCATGGGAAGCAGTGTGTAAAAGATCCAGCCCTTCCGACTGTGACACCACCATCCTCTTAAAAAGCTCATGTCCGGAGTCACAGTCACGTCACAAGAAGAATGGAAGCTCTCAGTGCTTTAAGTCAGGCGATGATTCATACTGGACCTCACACACAGTTGTGGCCACCATGTAGCCTGCAGGACCAGGCTGGGCAGCCCTGTGTAACTCAGTAAAATCAAGATGGATGCACAAGTTCATGGTCCAGGCTTCCTTCACTCCTGCTCCTGCCTACTGCAGTTGTCAATCAATCCCTGGGGAGGTTACAACAAAGCCACAGCCCGTACAAATGCCTGCTAGTCTCTGAGAACCTGCCATGGGCGTTTGCTTCTTTGGATCAGTTAGCAAAGGTGGTAGACTTCGTATTCAAGTATCTATGTCTGTGTGCTGTGGTGGCAGGAGACTAACGGACAGGGAGGAGGGTGGTGTTCCCTGTGGGTCGGCTTCTGGCTTTGGAAGAGTGTCAGGCAGTGTCCCCAACCAGTTTGAAGATGGGATGACTGGGATCTTGCTCCTGTGGGAGAGACAGTCCCAAGACAAGCCTCCAGGTGCTTTCTCAGCATCTCTAGGAATGAGTGACGGCAGCCGACAGCAAGTCAGGCCTCTGAATTCATTTCAGCTGAGGTGGTGGAAGGCAGTAGCAGCAACAGTGGGGGTAAGCTTCCAGTCTTCCACCACCGCAGCCAATCCGCAGCCAATCTGCGGCATGGAAGCCTCCCAAAACAGCTACAGGGATTTTTGCTTCTGTGACTGGCCACAAACGGGTGTATCTACCACTGTCCCTTCAGCAAAGTCTTGTGATGAAATGAAAGGAGACATCGTCATCTCCATTTTCTCTCCATTTTACAACGAGGGAGAAGACTCAGAAATGCTAGCTTGCTTGTTCAGCTGTGTACAACCTAGCATGAGAATCTGGGCCCCATGTTGCTGACTTACAGTTTGTTGTTGAGTCTGAAAATGTAACCTAGTATGTTCTTTGTGGCCTACAGAGCTGGGCATAGCAAGAGCTGCTGCTGAAACCAACAGCCTTCTAACCAAGCTGGTCTCCCCAGGTTCAGCCTGTATTAGCATCCCGTGACAGAACAATACATAGGTAGTTTGCTCAGCAACACCACGAACGAACCCGAAAAGGGCATGCGCTTGAACTGGACATGTGGTGACAACCAAGACTCGTCTACGTGTAGATTTACACGGAAGGCCAGTCTTCCTCCAACTCACCTTGCATTTCCTTATGTTTGCAGCTCCACATTACCCATGGATGGGGATCAGGGGTCACCTTCAACCTCTAAGAGACATAATCCAGGTGTAAGTGAAGGGAAATGTGCAAGAACAGTGGGTGAGAGAGTAAACAAGATTCACTTCTTTTCTCCTACCTCAGCTGTACCAATGAAGTCTGTGACTGCCATGACTGCAATAAAGATGTTTTGACTTAGAGTTATGTAGTCAGCTCTGAAGCATTTCCAATATTATTAATGAGTTTCTATTTCCTCTCTACCCACAGTATGTGACTCCATGTGTGTAACTCTGTGTGTGTGTGTGTGTGTGTGTGTGTGTGTGTGTGTGTGTGTGAAAGAGAGGGAGGAGAGGGAAAGAAAGAAAGAAAGAAAGATAGATAGATAGATAGATAGATAGATAGATAGATAGATAGATAGATTGATTTTGGGTTCATACAAATTAATAGGTAGAGAAACCCATTTCTGACAGGTATGCTTGTGCTTTCCTGTCATTCCATTAGGCAGTAGGCACAGGCAGGAGGATCATGAGTTCAAAGCCAGCCTGAGCTACACAGCAAATTTGTATCTCAACAATGAGTAAATAAAAAGAGATTAAGGAAACTGTCTTCCCTCCACAGTGATGACCTGCCATTAAATGCAATACTGATATCTATGTCATATGATCTTTGAAAAGGTCTGGCTTTCATCTCAGGTAAACACATACATGTGCATGTGTGCACGCACACACACACACACACACACACACACAGAGAGAGAGAGAGAGAGAGAGAGAGAGAGAGAGAGAGAGTGTGTGTGTGTGTGTGAGTGTGTGTGTCAGTCAGTCATGGAGGGCTGGGGTTGCTCCTCACTCAGAAGAGTACTAACTGGGCACGAGTGAAGCCTTAGATTCCATCCTCACTAAGAAACAAAATCTAGAGTCGATGGCCCATGTCTGTGATCCCAGGACAGGGAGGACACAGAGGAGCTGAAGCCCAAGGTCACCTTCAGTTACACAGTCAGTGTACCGGGATGATCAAAGACCGCACCTACAAAACTTGCTACTAGCCAGAGAGAGACTCCTGTTTCTCTGTCGAGACCAGGAAATCGAGACTTGAGCAGAGAGACGTTTGAAAGCGGGACAAGGTGTCCGTTAGCCACAGCTCTCTGGAAGGGCCAGCAGCACAGCTGGTATTTTGGGTGGCTATGAAGCATCCTCCGAAAGGTTAATGGGTCAGGGCTTCATTTTCAGCTGGAAGAGATATTTCAAGATGTTCTGCAAACTTGGGGAGGTAGGACCTAGCTGGAAAATACTGGTTACTGGGTCCAGGTTTCTGAGGTGTCTTCTCCCTGGTCCATTCTGACCCCCCGGCCCCCTTGTCCGGTGTGAGGTGAATGGCCATGCTCTGTCACCATGATGTTCCCCATGTGTGTGAAGCACCCAGGACCTTTGGAAATACGAGCCACGCCAGCCTTTGCTCACCATGCTGCAAACTCACCGGTACCATTTGGTAGTGGTTCTGAGGACTTTCCATTTCACTCCCCTGCATTTCCAGTAAGTCCTCATTAGTTATAAAATTATTTTCAACATAAACAACGAATATTTTATAGGAACCACTCAGGACTTTCTCGTCTGACCTTGTTTCCTGCCCATTAGGTTGGAAATAGCCATGCTCTTTGAGTTGAGTTTATTGACTAGAAATAAAACATGATGTTCTTTTCTGAAATCATAGGAAAGTTAATAACATAGGGTATTATTTATTTCTTTGGGGTTTTTTCCCTGAAATCCTGGAGTCTAGCTAGTTTATTCTATGGCTTGTGGAAAGTAGGAAGGCTCATTAATGTCCCCAAATACATGTACCATGGGTCCTATCTAGAACTTCAGAATGTGAACGGATTTTTGGAGTGTAAAATCTTTTCCTACTCTAAATCACGTTCCCATCTCCCATATCATCATTTTCCAGTGCTTTGTGCTTGTTCAAGCTGCTGTCTTGTCTCCTCCGTGCACAGAAAGAACCCAGAGAGCAGATCTCGAGTTCCCTTGTGGTCATAATTGTTTGTGTGATTGCTCCTTGGGAGATTCTCAGAGCACTGTTAAATGGTGGTGCCCCCTAAGATTCATTAGAAGTCCTTCTGGGACCTGTGTCTGCCGTGTAGAAACAGTAAAGTGTCAACTTGGGTGTGCTGCTGCTTGAATTTACGTTCACTTTCTGGTTCTGTGACCTGACCCAAACATCTCAGTCTTTAATCTGCTCAGTGCAGCAGGCAAGTGCCCCAGCCTGACAGGCTGTGAGTGTCAAACAAGATGGCTCCTCAGCCCTCAGAGATGGCCTGATACTCAGAGACACAACGTAGGTTGTGCAGAACCCGGCCAAATAGATTAAAGTGTTCTGCACGCCTAAGATCTCAGCACTGGGAAAAGGGAGGCAGAAGATGCAGAAGTTCAAGGTCAGCCTGAGCTGCCTCATGAATTCAAGGCCAGTGTAGGCTACACACACATTTAAAAAAAAATAGATCATAGGCTTTAAAAACGGGTCTATGATTAGTGAGGCCGAGTTTCCAAAAACACACGTTCTGATGATCTGACAACTACTGAATTCCGTTGTGTTCCACTTTGACCATATGGCTTTCCAACTTAGGTGGTCTAAAATCCTTCTTCAGGATACTGAGTTCCACCCAGACCTTTCCCTGGACGGTGGGGAGGGATAGTCAGAACATGGTTGTCAAATTGTTCTTGGCCTTGCTGTCTCCTAGGCCACCTCTTTCCGTGATGACTGTTCCCTGTTTACATGAAGCTCCTGAGTTTATTTATCACCGTCGTTGGCTCCTTTACCCTTCTGGATCTTTCCAGCATCATGCCGATACTCTCAGCCCATAGCCACGGTGCTGGCCAGCTCTGTCCTCTAAGGACTGCATCATTTTTATTTTTAATATAGTTACTTTATCCTCAGGGTTGGGGATTTAGCTCAGTGGTAGAGCGCTTGCCTAGGAAGCGCAAGGCCCTGGGTTCGGTCCCCAGCTCCGAAAAAAAGAACCAAAAAAAATATATATATATATAATTATTTTATCCTCAACGAATTGATGTTCTTCCCTCTGCTAGCAAATCTAAAAACCCATGAGTTATTGAAACAAAGAATGCCCAGGAAAAATTGCCTGTCGGGGGTTGCGAATCCTTCTGTGCTCAATGCATCTTACAGGTAACTTGTAGTTCGCACTAACAGCTAATTTTACAGCCCCTCCCCCACAGAAGAGTCCATGTGTTCTATATTTTAATAACGAGGAAGGAGTGTGCAGGGTGTTCTGTCACACTTAAAAGAGTCGGCAGTATAACCTGAATCACTTCTTTTTGGCTTCTGAAAAAAGACTTGGAGACAGGCTAACTACTGAAGCTTTTTAAAAATGGCCTTGCTTCTGTCTCTTTGCTCAAGTGTCTCCTGGGAATGTTCTGTTCCAGGACATCATGCTCAAGCCCATGGTGGGTACTTAGGGTGCGGGGAAAGGAACCTTCAAACAAACAATAGCTCCCAATTTCCCAGAAAATAAAGGTCTAAAAAGAAATAAAGTTTTATGAGAGGGAGTCTTCCCAGCTTTCCAGTGCAGCAACCGTAAAAAAATCTCTCCATGCTCAACTTCCCCATGTTGGATCTATCAAGGAAGGGTTCAGATCTGGTTATTGTTAGAGCCATGTAGTCAAGCTCCATCTGGGGGCTGTGAACTCAGTTTCACCTCTTTGCAGGCTTCTGTGCATGATTAGTACAGAGTCACTTAAAGCCATGCTAAGACTTCCTTTCCTGTCTTACAAATCAGAGCACGTACGAATCTACTGAGGGCTACCTTGAGTGCAGAAGATAGATATATATGGTGGAGTTTGATGCTTCCTTTCTTCCTGGAGCTTAAGTCATTGGCAGGCAGTGGTTAGCAGAGAAATAACTGTAGAGAAGACCATGTGATCACAGGGGCTTGGTTATAGATCTGGGGGAGTTTGAGTGACAGCAAGAGCTGCATCTGTAGCAGAAGCTTAATAGATGGGGCATGGGAGCTTTGACAAGTCTGACATGTCTCTCAGCCTGGTGTGTTGAACGCTCAGAGTCGGCAGTGTAACCAAAATCACTTCTTTTTGGCTTGTGAGAAAAGACTTGGAGACAGGCTAACTACTGAAGCTGTTTTAAAAATGGCCTTGCTTCTGTCTCTTCGCCCAAGTGTCTCCTGGGAATGTTTTGTTCCAGGACATCATGCTCAAGCCCAGATGGAGGTGCCATTTGTTAGGTTGTAGAAGATTTAGGAGGTGAGGCCTTGCTGGAGAACATAGGACCCTGGGGGATTGGTCTTGAGTGCCCTGAGGCTGTTTCTTCTGTTTCCTGTTTTGCAAAGGTGTGAGCAAACACATCCCTACCCCACAAGCTAATGC
The DNA here is from genome assembly GCF_011064425.1 of Rattus rattus. NCBI lineage: Eukaryota > Metazoa > Chordata > Mammalia > Rodentia > Muridae > Rattus > Rattus rattus. Next base: position 67,185,742 of record NC_046163.1, read on the forward strand.
CACTCCCTTTGCCATGTCTTCCCCTCCATGATAGACAGCATCCTCAAACCAGGAACCTGAATACTCCCTTCCCCTCCCAACACTGCTTCTTGTCAAGCATTTGACCACAGCGGTGGGGAATGTAATGGATGCAGACGGGAAATTCTGAGTGACGATGTTTCTGATGCCGAATGAGAATTTTATAATCCCACCACTGGGAACTACGCAGACTTGTCTCAAGAGAACAAAAGCAAACAGAATGAATTTGAGGGGGGGTAAAGAAGTAGTTGTACAAATGTTTTGAAAACATCCAATAAATCAATATGATCTTTATTCTTAGGCCACAACCCCAAGAGAACAAAACCCTCAGATGTACAGTTCCAGAGACTGGATACAGGAGAGTGTTCCACGGCAAGCATGGCCCCAGAGAGTGTTAGAAATGAGCTGCAGTCAGTAGTATGGCAACCCTGAAGTTCCAAAAGGAGGCTCCTGCTGTTGCCAGGGAAAACATGGGGCAAGGAGGTCACAAGAGCCAGCTCAGCCTTGTCAGAATTCTGACTCAAATCAGACAATAGTTTCAAAGGCTCTCTGGCTTTGTGAATTAAAAATGGGAGGGGTAGGTGGTCACAAACTCAACTCAAGGAGCTAATTCATCACAGCAATGACCCAGAAACCAGATACTCTACTCAGATCTCAGAGGAAGAGGAGGGAATGAGGGTGTTGGGAGGAGGATGTGGGGAGGGCTGTCCAGGAAGAGATGGAGTAGGCAGAAGGGGTAGCTATGATATGAGTACGCTGTACCATTGTATGACATAATAATGACAGCAATGACTATAATAACCCTATATCAATATTTCCAGGCCTAGCTTCAGTTGTACCTATGTGGTTTTAGTTCCCCAGAGCACAGCTTTAAGCTCATGGAAGACTCTAGAGTGAGGGTATCTCTGGGACTTCTGCTTTCATGATGTGTTTTGTAGGAGATAATTTTTTCCTGGAATTTTGAGACATTTGCTTTTAAAACCCGAGCTCATTTCAGAAGGAAGTCTTTTTTACACCACAGGATAGAGTTCTGAGACCATGAACGATAAACTCAGTGATAATGTTCAATTTCAGATACTAAAAACTAGGGTACTAAAATCTGTTCAAGTTATGATTCCAGTTCTAAACTGTATGGAATGTTCTGAATTTATAAAAGCTCCCAGTGATAGTAAAATTAATTTATTCTCCCAATTAGAATATTTTCGCTTTCTGTGTTGGTCATTGGAGGAGGAGAGATGAGGGACAACACCAATGCCAAGGCTGTTTGATAAAGCCTCAAGGAATTGCATTGCTATACATTTACTTACAATTATAACATATATATATATATATATATGTGTGTGTGTATGGATACATATATATATACACATATATGAATGGATATAGCCAACTACATATATACATGCATATACACATGTGTATGCATATATGTATATGTATGCACATATGAATATATATATACACACATACATAACCAGGAAGTCTGCTGTGAAGGTCTCTTCTAGAAAGGGTTGCACAAACAAGAAAGAACAGAACAACTGTAGTATCAATGGACACTGTAATACAGAAGGAGGAGTTTTGAGTGGTCCTGTTGTCTGTAATTTTAAAAATGCATGCTTCCTCCTTTGTCCTGGGCCACATTGCCAGCTCAGCTCTGAGATCACGCTCCCACCAGCCTGTTGGCCACCTCTTCCTCCTGTTCAGCTTTACCAAGCCTCCATCAACGTCTTCTCTCTTTCTCCCACCCACCTTAGCTCTTTGGAAGAATAACACTAGACAGCTTTAGCAATTTAGAACTTGCCACATAACACAAATGCAGGGCAAAGAATCCTCTGCTCTAACCTTATTGGCTAGCCTACCTCAGTCATCCATTTCCAGATACCCAAGATCTTAGATGGTCGCTGTGTGCCTCCCATCCCAAAGCCTTGTTGAAAGCACCTCCTCCTTCCCTGTGTCCCTTCTCTTCCTCCTGGGATCCGGAAGTCCCACTTTTCCCTTTGCCCAGCAATTGGCTTCTGCCTTCTTTATTGACCAAATCAAGCATCAATTAGGGAACCAGATTTTAGTATCAGCTCCTCCCCCAGTATGGTCCCACGCCTAGACAAAGAACTTCAGGCAACTAATGACCGCCTCTCCCAGAAATGAGCCCCTTATTGGTTGTTCAGTGCAGAGCGGTCATATACACACAAATAAAACAGACACAGTAGGATCTAGTCATGCATGTCTGTGCACACACATGCATGTGTGTAACAGTATAATGAAAGAAAAAGACTGTCAACTTGAGAGGGTAGGGCGCATGGGAGGGGGTTTAAGGAAGGGTAGCTGGGAGGGGCTGGAAGGGGGGAAAGGGAGGGGAGAATGATGTATTCAACTAAAAACATGAAACTAGTAAAAGTATCCACCATAACTGGAGGAGAAAGAAAAACTTTCCACGATATAAACAGTCCAAAAAAACTGTTATCCACCACACTGAACATAACGAAAATACAGGAGGCAATATTTTGAGCAGAAGAGAGGAGTGGAATTAGCAGAGAGATAAATATTAAGCTGTAACTATAAAACACAAAGTTCCACTGAGAACACCACACCACCAAAAATCACCTACACATTGGCCAGAGTTAACACACACATTTCAGTAAAAGCTTTAAATATCAAGGGCCTGAGTTCTCCCATTAAAAGACACAGGTTGACAAGTGGATTAAGAAGCAAAATTCATTGGCCTGTTGATCACAACAACAACAACAACAACAACAGAAAACCCACACATTGCCTTTAAAGATAGACACCACCTTAGAGTAAAAACCTGGGGCAAAGTACTCCAATCAGATGGGACCAGGGAGGAAACAAATATCACTGACCTAACACCTGGCACAATAGACTTCACACTAGAACTAATCAGAAGAGAAAAAAGGGGACAACTCATTCTAACCAAGAGAAGAGTTAAACAAGAGTGTGAGATGATGTCATTGTGCAGCAAGGCGGGTCCAGGATAAGGCACAGCCTATCATTGGATGAAAAGAAAGGGTAGGCGGGGAAAAGTCTTGGAGGGAGGGAGGAGGGAAATCAAGGTGGAGATGACGGGAGCAGGATGATCCAGACTAGGTCAATTTCATCTTGGGCAGTTTAAATCTTTGTTAATTGGCAGTGAATTTACTATGTGGATGTATTTTGGATTGAGTATTTAACATATAAATCTAATTGCTAGATTACACGTTTCTGGAACTTTGATTTACCGGGCTAAAGAGGACAGTGTGTGAAAGAAATATGGCTGAGAGGCAGTTGGAGCTCGAGGATCTGGTTCTGTTGCCTGCCAGAGTGAGAACATCCAAGGGCCTGCAGAATGAGGTAGATGCGTGTGAGTGTGTGAGTGTGTGTGTGTGTGTGTGTGTGTGTGTGTGTGTGTATGTAACTACCGGGCATGGTAACTACCACCTAGGGGACTGCGTAGAGAGGGTGGATAAAAGGGAGACAGCCGGGAGTGGGTGGCTTGCAGACCGCGTGGCAGAGTAGCAGCCGGATCTGGCTCGCAGGAACTGATAGAAAATGTTCCTTTTTAATTTTTACTGCAACACAAGAGGATATTACTACCCTAAATATATGCATGCACCAAACTCTGGGACAATCAATGTCATTAAAAAGAAATGTACTATTGGATAAAAGATCAATCCATTAATAGTAGGCAATTTCAACATTCCACCTTCTCTAATAAACAGGTCATGTGGGCAGAAAAAATAGGGGACTATCAAAATGAATTGACATGCACCAAATAGACTTAGGTATCTCCAGAATATTCCACTCACACACTAATAAATGCCTTCTATTCAGCAACACATGGGAGCGTTTCTAGAATGCACTGCCTCCTGAGACTCAAGACCAGTCTTTACAAGTTCAAAAAGATTGAAACAACGTCTTATATCCTTACTAACCACAGCATAGTCAAACTTTAAATTGACAGCAAACAAATACCTAGTAAATATGCAAACCTACGGAGATTAGACAACCCATTACTTAATAATGAATGGGTCAAAGAAGAAACCAAGAAATAAAATTTTCCTGGGGGTTGGGAATTTAGCTCAGTGGTAGAGCGTTTGCCTAGCAAACGCAAGGCCCTGGGTTTGGTCCCCAGCTCCGAAAAAAAGAAAAAGGAAAAAAAAATTTTTCCTGGAAGTGAAAGAAAATGAAAATACAACAAAAGCCTCTGGGACACCTTGAAAGCAATCCTACAAAGAAAATTTATAGCTCCCAGTACCTATATATAGAAACTCAGAAAGAGCACAAATAGACGGCTTAATGGTGCAACTAAAAAATTTGGAAAAACAAGAACAAACCAAATTCAAACCCAGCCAACATCAAGAAGGAAGAAAAAGCGGAGCAGAAATCATTGAAATAGAAACAAAGGAAACAGTTCGAACAATCAGTGAGCTGAAAAGCTGGTCCTGTGAGAAGATGAACAAGATGGTCAGATCCTAGCCTCAAGTAACCAAAAGAGAAAAAGGACTCAAGTTAAAAGAATCAGAAATGACCAGGGAAACATGCCAACAGGCACCAAAGAAACTTAGAATATTATAACGGGACATGCTATAAACCTGTACTCCGTTATGCTAGAAAACCTAAAATTCTACCAGAAAACCTCTAGAGAGGCAAACCCAAACAACTTTGGGATTTCATCTTTTCTCAGACAGAATGGCTGCAAACAGCCTACCATGGAAATCAGCCATCAGGGAAATCACTGAGGAGAATTGTCAAGGAGCTAAAAATAAGTCCACATATGACTCAGATCTACACTTCTTGGCATATTCCCAAAGGACTTAAAATCCCACGCCACAGACACTTTCTCAGCCATGTCCTCTGCTTGTTCTTGTCACAATGTCTAGGAAATGGGAACAATCTAAATGTCTTTCAACTGATGAGTGGATTATAAAAATGGGCTACATATATACCATGGAATACTATTCATATATACATATATACACATATATACATACACACACATATATACATACACATACACACACATATATATATGGAGAGAGAGAGAGAGAGAGAGAGAGAGAGAGAGAGAGAAAATGAAACCATGAGTTTTGCAGGCAAATAGCTAGAATTGGAAAAATATGCACCAAGTGAGGTAACTGAGACCCAGAAAGACAAATGTCACATGTGTTCTTTCATCAGAGGCTCCCAGCTCTATATCTTCAGATGCGAATACATATCCTGGAGTGATTTCAGAAAACAGAAAAGTAAAAAGGGACTGTTGCTGGGTTAGGGGATGGGAGAGTAACAGAGAAGAAAATCGTAGGATACACGTAATCTGATCGAGGAAATGGTAAAAGGGGAGGGGATGGAGATAAATACAGACGGAGGAAAAGGGGTAAAAAATACATGTAAGTCTGTACATATACATGCATACATGTATATTTAAATATATATTTTTTTCAATGAAAATCTCTCATCTGGCCTGACAATGTTCCCTCTAAGAGACAAAGTCTATGTAACCAAAACACCAATGTTAGGCAAGAGAAGCCCCCTTTGAATTGTTGGTCAGACTTGTCCAAGAGACTCCCAAAACTATAGACTATTGCTATTGTCCCCCACTTCCTACCCAGTGGTGGCAGGTGAGTCCCTCTTGCTGAAGTCACCATATACTTCAGACACATGGGCCAGAAGTCCCCAAACTAGAACTGATTTGAACTAGTCTTCCCTGAGGACTAGCTTTTAAGGTACCAGAAGGTACCATGTAAACTTCTAAGAGAAGTCAACAGTCCATCAATCCCACCCAGCTGTGCTGCCTGTGACCCACGACGGTTGCAGCATGGCCTGCGAACCCTAAGTCATGGCCTGCACATCTGGAGGCAACTAACAGTTATCTAATTGGACCTAAGACACAATAAGAAGGAAATCATTCTTGGTATTAGAAACCTAGCCAGTGACTCAGCACTACTAAAGTTATGGATCTTGGAATACCTATAACTATTACTCAAATAAATCAGTACAATCTGCAACTACATTCTAAACATTTGTCCGTATATCCACAGATACATATACTCCTTACCGCTCATCTGGGAAATTTCTCTTTGTAACAGATGGAGTCAATCACAGAAAATTATAACCAATCAAAATACAGGGTCATGGAACCAGGTCCTAATGGATCTGTCTACAAATCAACTCCCACACCCAAGGCTCAGAGAACAATGTGGAGGAGACAGAAAGACGGTTAGAGCCAGAAGATCAGGGAGACCGTGTCTCCTAGTAATGTCGAAAGCTAAACCCACGAAGTCTTAACAACGCTACTGTCCAAACATGGGCTGAACAAGGACAGCACCAACAGAGAAGCCAAAGTAACAGAAGGGAGGGCTCAACTCTACAGAAAGAACTACAGCAGCTAAGCCATTCTGATTGGCTATCAAAACCAAATAGCTCTGTAAGCATATATGCAAGTAACATTTTACAGACTAGCAGATCATATTTAGAAAGATATATGTATATAGAATGCATGTAGCAACAATGAATGAAAAAAAAAAGAGTCTGTGAATTTGAAAGAGAGCCAGGAGGGAAATATTGGAGGGTTCAGAGGGAGAAAAGGGAGAGGGTGTGATATAATCTCAGAAATAACAGAAATAATAAACATTAAGACAAGAACATATTTGTGTCTGCTTTTGAATTGTGGGTGTTTACCATTAACACATTTTTTTTTTTGCTTTAGAATCTGCCTGTGAGGCACAGAGAGAAGTAGCCAAGGCAATTACATAGATGAAAAAGTTAAGGCTCAAGGCCTTAACTGAAGAAGCTTCCCAGGGCCCCGTAGCTCACTGGTAGAACACAGGATTGAGTCTTAATCATTAGTCTTTCCTGCTTATACCATTTATACATTATATATTTTGTGTCTTTTTAATAAAGTATCTTCCAAACAAAATGAAGAATTAAGGGAGCTCTTGGTTTGTTCCACTTGGGGACTTGATTGAAGAGACAAAGATATAATGGGAATATATTAAAATCAGAACTTGGGATTATGCCTGTGTAGTTGTAAAAATGTGTGCCTTCAGGCACTTGGGGAGAAGAATGAGCCAAGATAAACGGAGGCTTCCAGCACAGTTCTTGGGTTTTGCATTAGATCCCAACAGAGGTGAGCAGGAGTTATATCCTCAAAATGTATTATGTGTAAAAACATTTCAGCAATGCTCCAAATTTCCTGTGAGTAAATCATTTGTAGAATGCATTGCTAAAGTTCACAACTTGTCAGGAGCCTATCTGAGAGCACTGGTTCTCTTTGGAAGGCAGCAGAGGGGGTACAGCATCAGTGGGGGTGGTTACAGGGGGCAAAACTTGGTTTTGCTAGAGTAAAGGTTGCTTATAATTAAATAACGTTTACCTGCCTTGACACTTAAGTTAAGCTTCAGACCTCTAGCAATTAACACTTAATTGTTCAGCAACAGGGATTTTGTAAAAAAGCAGTTCTTGGTTCTTTTCCCCATGGTCCTCCTAGGCCTGGAGCCCTGAAGCTGGGAGGTCATTGACTCCTTGACAGCTAGAGAAAGCCACAGAAAGAAGCAAGGACTTTGAGAAGAGACTCTCATCTTTATTTCTAAGAGAAAGAAATGGGGGAACTAACTTTGTATTGATCTTAAGAAAAACTTGATTGTAAGGAAAACAAAACCTGTCTGACTGTTGTCTTTGTTCTCAATACTTATACTTTTTCAGGATACATCACATGGTATGCCAGGCATCCTTTTTTCAAAAGTTCACAAGTTCAAACATAAATTCAAATCATACATTAAATAAGAAGAAACAACAAAGATGTTTACATACGTTTCCATTAAGAACAGTTATCTAAGTATTCATTATCTATCACTAGCCCCCACAGGTTCATTAAAAGTTAAAAGCTATAATTCTTATGTCTAAGTTAACACTGTAGGTCAAGAGGCCCATCATCTGCCTACTATCTCACTAGTATTGAAATTTTGTGTAGATAAATCCATTTACTATTTTATCTTCTGTCCTTGCACATAGAATAAACTGTTCATCCCCTTTTACGACCTTTAGTTATCAGATAATGGTTTTACAGCCTAAAGGAATGTTTTCCTTATTTGTAAATCTCTTTTGTGCCTGCCTTAGTGTAAACGACCTGTGATACATGAAGGATAACAGAATCCTAACTGCGGTTTTCAAATCACAGAGGGCCTAAAATTACGTGTGTAAAATCTAGGAATTCTATAGAATCATTATCAGGAATGAAGAAATCATCTATTTGTCTACATAGATGCACAAAAGAGTACATCTTTGTGGATCTGAAGAAAATCTTCCCAATTGGGTGGGCTAATGCCCAGGGATTATTATACTAATTTAATAATGACAGGAAAGGCATAGTAGGTACAAGAATCGATCCTGAGATGACATCTTCTCGAGCCTTGCCTCCCAGAGCTCTTCCATCGTCGTCCATGCATTTGGTGGACCATTTCAGGACAGTCACCTGCTAGCCTTCAGCCTCTCCTAGATGGCTCCTCACAACAACTCAAGGTTATCGATGGGGGAGGAGAGACTTAACAAAGCTAGAGGCAGAACCTAGCAGCCAGGTTTCTTTCCACCATCTCCAGAAACAGTGAACCATCTGCATTTGCACTGTGAGACGCTAAGAGAGAAATATGTTATCCTGAAAATAACCCATTAAGAATTTTACCTGTATCGCTAGAGGTAAAATAAAAAAAAAATTAAGCAAAAATCCAAGTGTCTTCTTAAACCCTTAGAGCAATGTTTATATCATCTAAATTTGATACAGAGATGACTTCATTGTAAAAATGGCATTTTTCAGGTACCGAGTGCCACCCGAAAAATGGCATTTTTCAGGTACCGAGTGCCACCCGAGTGACTGTGACCACAACTGAGGAACAGAGCAGAAGCCCAGGCATTAGAAGATGCTGCTGCTGCAGTCCTGGTCCTCCTTTTCCTTCAAGAAGTCTGTTTTCAGACCTGGAAAACTGAGGGGCATTGAGGGTGTGACTTCCTGGTTCTCTTCAAAGGCAGGCACTTCCTGAACAACTGGAATGTTGCCTCATTTCATGTTTGCCTTGTTTTCCACATACATCAAAGGTTACTGAGTGAGGGAAACTCAAGGCATTAAATACCATCATCGAGACAGGCCAAACGTTCTTATCCATGATTGAGTCAGAGCAAATGCCCAGGGCACCTTCAGAGGGATCTGTTACCTTTGCAGTCCCTTGGTGCACGTTCATCTCAACGTTTGTGGCCATTTTGCTGGCATCTTCGTTCCCTCTTTGCATTCCTCTTACCTTTGTTTTCATAGGCTCCCCAGCCTGCAAAGAGACTAGAACACAGCATGGTGCGATATTCTTGCAGAATTACAGAGATGGAGCAGAGGCAAATGCCTTGAGTAGAAACTTCAAATAGGATTGTCTCAGTCCCTGCGGCTGTCTCAGGCATCGAGAAAAACAGGCGCTCTGCAGTCTGCAGGTGAGACAGTGGCTCACATTCAATGGAAGTGGGATCGAGGTCTTCAAAGACATTGTTTTCAAAGATGCTGTAGGACACAGCATTTCAGAGTTCTCACTGCTGTTAACTCTTCAGATTTAACATAAGAAACCTTTCTACAGAATCAAAGATATAGCTCGGTTAGTCAAGTATGTACCATGCAATCACTGAAGATGTGATTTCATCCCCGATACCCAAGCAATGATTGACTAGTTTGCAATCCCAGTGCTTGGGAGGCAGAGACAGAAAGAGCCTTGGCTTGCTAACCTGCTAGCCTAGCACAGCCAGGAGTCCCAGGTCCAGCAAGAGATCCTGCACCAAACCCAAACCAAACCAAAACAACAAAACCCAAACCAAACAAACAAACAAAACCAGAAAAAACAAGGCAGGAGCTAGCTGAGATGGCTCATCAGGGAAAGGGACTCCGCCAAGTTAAGAGCTCATGGTGCTCTTGCATTGGGCCAGGCATACACATGGTGGTTCACAATCCTCTGTGACCCTAGTCCCAAGGGATCCACCATTCTCTTGTAGCCTTCAAAGGTACTGTATGTACATGATGTACATTCACGAAGCAGGCAGAACACTCACATATACATAATAAAAGCCAGACCTTACATGGTATTTTAATTCTATTTTCTATTTATTGCTTATATCTAGAAATGTGGATCTTATATATTGAGTCTATGTTCTGTAAATTTGTTATTTGCTAATTATTCCTGGTGTCTTTTCTATAGTTTTTAAATGTATAACTATTTCTTATGAAGAATTTTATACTTTCTTTTCTAATTACCATATTTTATAATGAGGTATAATGTGGTGGGAGGGAGTACCTTGGTAGGCTCATGCTAAGGTGTCCCCCTAAGGAATCACGCCATGCACAGGCCTGGTATAAAGATAATTTTTATGGAGGCCTGGAAAGGGGTAGAGGCAGAGAAAAGGAGGGTGGGGGCGGAGAGAAGGACAGAAAGAGAGAAAGAAATGAAGGGAGGAAGAGAGGCCAGCCAGGAACATGTGGGAACAGAGAGAGAAGGAGAGAGAAAGAAGATGGAGAGGGAGCTGGGGTAGTGAGTAGTACCTCTTTATACACCTGGCTGGTGACTATGCAAGCTGTTGCTAGGTAGCTGTGGGCAGGGCCTAGCAGAATTGTCTGTAACTTACTGTTAACTTGACAGAGTCCAGGAGACAAGTCTCTGAGTGTGTCTATGAGGGAGCTTACAAACCAACTTAAAAGATGTTGGGAGAACCACCCTAAATGGTGGCAGCACCTTCAGGATATAGTCCCACACTCAAGAGAAAAGGAGACAGAGAGCTGAGCTGAGCTTGCTCTTCTCTCTCTCTCTCTCTCTCTCTCTCTCTCTCTCTCTCTCTCTCTCTCTCTGTCTCCCCCCCATCTATGTTTCCAGAATGCAATATGATCAGCTGCCCCATTGCCCCATACTTCCACCATATCTTCCCACCATATTGGACCAGGAAAGAAATTCCTCCCATCACATAATAGTCAAAACACCAAATGCACAAAACAGAAAGAATATTAAAAGCAGAAAGGAAAAAAGGTCAAGTAACATATAAAGGCAGATCTAGCATAATTACACCAGACTTCTCACCAGAGACTATGAAAGCCAGAAGATCCTGGACAGATGTCATAAAGACTTAAGAGAACACAAATGCCAGCCCAGACTACTATATCCAGCAAAACTCTCAATTAACATGGATGGAGAAACCAAGATATTCCATGACAAAACCCAATTTACACAATATCTTTCCACAAATCCAGCCCTACAAAGGATAATAGATGGAAAACTCAAAAACAAGGAGGGAAACTACACCCTAGAAAAAGCAAGAAAGTAATCTTCCTTCAAGAAACCCCCCAAAAGAGAGCCACACAGAAATAATTCCACCTCTAACAACAAAAATAACAGGAATCAACAATCACTATTCCTTAACATCTCTTAACATCAATGGATTTAGTTCCCCTAATAAAAAGAAATAGACTAACAGACCGGATAACTAAAGAGGACCCAGCATTTTGCTGCATACAGGAAGCACACCTCAGTGACAAACATAGACACTACCTCAGAACAAAAGGCTGAAAAATATTTTTTTAAGCAAATGGTCCCAAGAAACACGGTGGAGTAACCATTCAAATATTGAATAAAATTGACTTTCAACCAAAAGTTATCAAAAAAGATAAGGAAGGACACTTAATATTCATCAAAGGAAAAATCCACCAAGATGAACTCTCAATCCTGAATATCTATGCTCCAAATGCAAGGGAACCTACATTCATAAGGGAAACCTTACTAAAGCTCAAAGCACACATTGACCTCACACAATAATTGTGGGAGCCTTCAACACCCCCTCTCATCAATGGACAGATCATGGAAACAGAAACTAAAAGGAGACACAGTGAAACTAACAGAAGTTATGAACCAAATTTAACAGATATTTATAGACCTTTTCATCCTAAAAAAAAAAAAAAAAAAAAAAAAAGGACCTTTTTCCTCAACACCTCACGGTACCTTCTCCAAAACTGACCATATAATTAGTCACAAAACAGATAAAAGAAGATTGAATAATCCCATGCATCCTATCAGATCACCACAGACTAAGGCTGATCTTCGATAAAAAAGCAAAAACAAAAACAAAAAAACCCAAAAAACGATAGAAAGCCCACTTATACATGGAAGTTGAACAACACTACTCAATGATAAATTGATCAAGAAAGAAATAAGAAAGAAATTAAAGACTTTTTAGAATTTTATGATAATGAAGGTACAACATACCCAAACTTATGGGACGCAATGAAAGCAGTGCTAAGAGGAAAAATCATAGCTCTCAGTGCCTCCAAAAAGAAACTGGAAAAAATATACACTAGCAGCTTGACAGCACACCTAAATTTCTAGAACAACAACAACAAAAAAAAAGCAAATACACCAAAGAGAAGCAAATGGCAGGAAATAATCAAACTCGGGACTGACATCAACCCAGTAGAAACAAAAAGAACCATACAAAGAATCAACAAATCTAGGAGCTGGTTCTTTGAGAAAATCAACAACATAGATATACTCATGATCATACTACCCAGAAGGCACAGAGACAGTATCCAAATTAACAAAATCAGAAATGAAAAGGCAGACAAAATAACAGAAACTGAGGAAATTAAAAAAAAAACCCATCAAATCTTATTACAGAAGCCTATATTTAACAAAACTGGAAAATCTTGATGATGAAATGGACAATTTTCTACACAAATACCAGATACCAAAGCTAAATCAGGATCAGATAAACCATCTAAACAGTCCTATAACTCCTAAAGAAATAGAAGAAGTTATTAAAAGTCTCCCACCCCGCCCCCAAAATGCCCAGGACTAGATGGGTGCTGAATTCTATCAGACCTTCATAGAAGACCTCATACCAATACTCTCCAAACTATTCGACAAAATTGGAACAGAAGGAGCACTACCAAATTCATTCTATGAAGCCACAATTACTCTTATACCTCAACCACACAAAGACCCAACAAAGAAAAAGAACTTCAGACCAATTTCTCTTATGAATATTGATGCAGAAATACTCAATAAAATTCTCACAAACCAAATCTGAGAACATATCAAAACAATCATCCATCATGATTAAGTAGGCTTCATCCCAGGAATGATTAAATATATGGAAACCCATCAACATAATCCACAATTTAAAGAAACTCAAAGAAAAAAACCCACATGATCATCTCACTAGATGCTGAGAAAGTGTTTGACAAAATTCAATACCCTTTCATGGTAAAAGTCTTGGAAAAATCAGGAATACAAGGCCCATACCCAAACATAGTAAAAACAATATACAGCAAACCAGTAGCCAACATCAAGCTAAATGGAGAGAAACTTGAAGCAATCCTATTGAAATCAGAGACTAGACAAGGCTGCCCACTCTCTCCCAACTTATTTAAAGTAGGACTTGAAGTCCTCAACAGATCAATCGGACAACAAAAGGAAATCAAAGGGAAACAAATTGGGAAGGAAGATTCAAAATATTCCTTTTTGCAGAAGATGTAATAGTATACTTCAGTGGCCCCAAAAATTCCACCAGAGAACTCCTACAGTTGATAAATAACTTCAGCAAAGTGGCTGGGTATAAAATTAACTCTAACAAAGTAGTAGCCTTCCTCTACTCATAGGATAAACAGGTTGAGAAAGAAATTAGGGAAATGACTCCCTTCACAATAGTCACAAATAACATAAAATACCTTGGTATGACTCCAACCAAGCAAGTGAAAGATCTGTATGACAAGAACATCAAGTCTCTGAAGAAAGAAATTGAAGAAGATCTCAAGATGCAAAGATCTCTCATGCTCATGGATTAGCAGGATTAATATAGTAAAAATGGATGTTTTGCCAAAAGCTATCTACAGATTCAATGCAATCCCCATCAAATTTCCAACTCAATTCTTCATAGAGTTAGAAAGAACAATTGGCAAATTCTTTTGGATTAACAAAAAACCCAGGATAGTGAAAACTATCCTCAACAATAAAAGAACTTCTGGGGGAATCAGTTCCCTGACCTCAAGCTATCTTATAGAGCAACAGTGATAAAGGAAAACTGTATGGTATTGGTACAGATACAGGCAGGTAGATCAATGGAATAGAACTGAAGACCCAGAAATGAATCCACACACCTATGGTAACTTGATCTTTGACAAAGGAGCTAAAACCTTCCAATGGGAAAAAGACAGCATTTTCAACAAATGGTGCTGGTTCAACTGGAGGCCAGCATGTAGAAGAATGCAAATTGATTCATTCTTATCGCCCTGTACAAAGCTTAAATCTAAGTGGATCGAGGGTCTCCATATCAAACCTGATACAATGAAACTAATAGAAGAAAAAGTGGGGAAAAGCCTTGAACACATGGGCACTGGGGAAAACTTCCTGAACAGAACACCAATGGCTTATGCTCTAAGATCAAGAATCTATAAATGGCAACTCATAAAACTACAAAGCTTCTTTAAGGCAAAGGACATGGTCATTAGAAGAAAACACCAACCAACAGATTGGGAAAAGATCTTTAGCAAGCCTACATCTGATAGAGGGCTAATATCCAAAGTTCTATATACAAAGAATTCAAGAGGTTAGACTCCAGTGAGTCAAATAACCCTATTAAAAATGGGGCACAGAGCTAAACAAAGAATTCTCAGCTGAGGAATATCGAATGGCTGAGAAGTACTTAAAGAAATGTTCAACATCCTTAGTCATCAGAGAAATACAAATCAAAACAACCCTGAGATTCCACCTCACACCAGTCAGAATGGCTAGGCTCAAAAACTCAGGTGACAACAGATGCTGGTGAGGATGTGGAGAAAGAGGAACACTCCTCCATTGTTGTTGGGATTGCACACTGGTACAATCTCTCTGGAAATCAGTCTAGAGACTCAGAATATTGGACCCAGCTATGCCTCTCTTGGGCATATACCCAAATGATGCTCTAACATATAACAAGGACACATGCTCCAGTATGTTCACAGCAGCCTTATTTATGATAGTCAGAAGCTGGAAAGAACCCAGATGCCCTTCAACGGAGGAAGGGATACAGAAAATGTGGCACATCTACACAATGGAATACTACTCAGCTATCAAAAACAATGACATCATGAAATTCATGGCAAATGGATGGAACTAGAAAATATCATCCTTTGTGAGGTAACCCAATCACAAAAAAACCACACATGGTATGCACTCACTGATAAATGGATATTGGCCCCAAAGCTCGAATTAGCCAATACACAATCCACAGACCATGTGAAGCTCAAGAAGGATGACCAAAGTGCAGATGCTTCAGTCCTTCTTAAAAGGGGGAACAAAAATATTCATAGGAAGAGATATGGAGACAAAGTTTGGAGCAGAGACTGAAGGAATGGCCATTCAGAGCCTGCCCAACCTGGGGATCCAGCCCATATATATATATATAACCACCAAAACTAGTCAATATTGATGAAGCCAAGAAAACTATGCTGACAGGAGCCTGATATAGCTGTCTCCTGAGAGGCTCAGCCAGAGCCTGACAAATACAGAGGTGGACGCTTGGAGCCAACTATTGAACTGTGAACAGGGTCCCCGTTTTAGGAATTAGAGAAAGGACTGAAGGAGGTGAAGTGGCTTCTAACCCCATTAGAACAACAATACCAACCAACCAGAGCTCCCAGGGACTAAACCACCGTCCAAAGAGTACACATGGACAGACCCATGGCTCCAACTGCATATGTAGAAGAGGATGGCCTTGTTGGACACCAATGGGAGGAGAGGCCCTTGGTCCTGCCAAGGCTGGACTCCCCAGTGTAGGGGAATGTCAGGGAGGCGGGAAGGGGAGGTGGTTAGAAAGGGGGAACTGTCTCATAGGAGAAGGGGAGGGGAATGGGATAAGGGGCTTATGCACGGGAAACCAAGAAAGGGAATAACATTTGAAATGTAAATAAAAAAATCCAAAAAAAAAACCAAACAAACAAAACAAAACAAAAAAAAAGGACCCTCATGTGGCAAGCCAAAATAAACACTTCAAATTGCTTTTTCCAGATATTTTGCCACAGCACTGAGAAAAATAAGGCTTCATGCTCATTCTTTCCTTTATGATTCAGCACATACTGAGTCTCGGACACCAATGACAGGGGACATCACCACTGCTCCAGGGTTCAACAGTATAGCAATTTGTCATTCACTCTAAAGTCTGTGGAAACCGGCAGGCTTTTCAGATTCCTTGTAACAAATTAAGGCAGCCCAGCCCTCACCCCAGCTACATTGTAACACAGTAAACCATTGCTTCAGTGGGTCTGGGCCGTTCTCTGAGGACTGTACAGCTGACGTGTGGGCAAGTCAGTCACTCTCTGACAGATGGGGTTTGTATACCTAAACTATTCTCACTTTTAGCCAGGTACAGGCATTCTCTCTCATTTGTTCTCTCTCTGTCTGGGGAAGTTTCCTCTCTTGTCAGCTTACTCAAGGTTCAGCTAAGCATCGGAAGGAGTTGGTGTGCAGGTCTTGGGTCACCCTCCCTGTGTGATGGCTCTCTTTATGATAGTCAGCCCCTTAAATTCTGTAAGCTCAGACTGTAAATGCTGACTTAAAAGGACTTCCAGGCCCTACTTGGGCTTCTTCTCCCAGAGGACTGACCAGGAAGCAGCAAACTGGGCCAATCCTAGGGTATTTTCTTTCCATTCTTAATGAACCACAACCCTACACTTCCTGTTGCTAGCATGTGAAACTGTTACATATTATATCCAAGTTACCAGCTCACGAAATCTCTCTGTTGCTGCAACATGGCCAGCAGTCAGTCTGGTGCACTTTTAAGATACAATTAGAGTAACACCCTAAAGATTTCACATTTTATACTTATCTGCTCCTCTTGTGAGAGTCAGCACCCAAGCAGCTTCTCCTTGGGCATCCTCAATCTGAAGTTCACAGGTGGACTGCTTTACTCTTCAATCTATGAAAATGAGTGGAAACTTTGAAAGTAGATGAAGAATTTATCTTTTGTATCTATCACAGCAGGGTAGTTGCCAAATATGAAAAGAAAGTGACCATTTCTGTATGTGTTTGCATTAACCCCATGAGGGGCCAGCTGGCTGGGACAGGTCTTAATGGCCAGTCACCATTTACATTGCTTTGATGACAGCTCAAGCCTTGCTAAACAGGAGAGTGCTCCAGCCAGACTGTGGGACCTTTTGAGTGGACCCAATCCTAGCAGCTAATCTATGTGTAAGACATGAGAACTGAAGCTGTGACTCGTCTACGGTTTTTATTTATTTACTTTTAGCCCATGAATTGCATTCCTTGACAGTATCAATAGAAAAATACCAGAGCAGACAAATCTATGTTTGACTAAGTTGGTTAATTATTCTATTATAGGTAAAGAAATGAAATCATCTTTTAATTTTCTCTTTTATGTAGGGTTTTTTTCTGGTTTATTTTTATTATTTTAAATTAAGGTATATGTGCAGGGGAGGGTACATGTATGTGTGCACACCATCTGTGGGAGCAGAGGTGTTGGATGTCTCTGAAGCTGGAGCTTTAGGAGTTGTGAGCTGCCTAACGTAGGCTAAACTCGGATTCTCTTCAAGGGTGGTACACACTTAGCTGCTGAGCCATCAGCTCAGCTACACGGGGCTTATGCATTCCAGGCTGGTCTCAAACTTACTGCGTAGTAAGGATGGTCCAGAACCTTAGATTCTCCTGCCTTATTTCCAGAGTGCTGAGATCGCAGAAGGTGCTGGCATAGAGGGTTTATCTGGTGCTGGGAATCGAACCCAGGGATTGCACACCAGGTAAGTGCTCTACTGACAGCTACATCCTCAGTTTCAAAACTGTATCTTATTGAAATTATCTGTAAAGAGAACGTTATAATATGCCCAGAGGAAAGTCTGAGCAAGAAGGAGAAAGCCTAAGGTAGGAAGCATGGAGGGAAGGGGAAGACAGCAGGGAGGGTGTGGTTTCAAAACAGTAAAGGGAACAGTAAGGGATGCTACTGAGTTTTCACTGTTGTGGCTTGAACTGTGCCCTCTACCCAAATACATCAGCATTCTAACTCCAGGTGTGTGATAGTGAACTTACTTGGAAGTAGATCTTTGGAGACATAAGGACATTAAAGGAGGCCACACTTTCTGTTCCTGAACTTACTGAAGGGGAGAAGTGGCTAACGCTGGGTCACTCATTGTTCACTTACACAATACCAGCCTAAAACCATGTCTTCGGCATTACAGTCCGTGGGGTCTGCATTATGCATGTTTTACAGTAAGTCACATGAGAAGTTATTTCTCTTCTGGTAAAATGAGCCAATTCAAGCCAGATTAAAGTGCTTATAAGTACAGGTTTATTGAGAAACTGTTCTTGGGTGGTTGAGTTCATTGGCCCCAAGGAAGGAGGCTAGGGAAGTGGCTATGGAAAGGGAGAGAGGGGAGGGGAAAGAGCAAGAGAGAAAGTACATGCACAGAGAGAAGAAAAGAGGGGAGAAGAGGAGGAGGAGGAGGAGGAGGAGGAGGAGGAGGAGGAGGAGGAGCAGGAGGAGGAGCAGGAGAAGGAGGAGGAACCAAAATGTCTGGCTTATATAGCAAAGAGGTCTCAGGAAGAAGGTCAGCCCAGCCAAGTCCTTCTGGGACTGTTCTGGAAAGTTCACAGTTAGGGATGGGGTATGCCAGGTAGGGACTGAGGGATGCTAGGAGAACCTAGAGGTCAGGTCTGCTTTGATTTGTAAAATATGCACCATAGCCTCTTGCCAGAGAATCTGAAACCAAGCATCACCTCTGTCGTTTTCCTCCTTTGAAGCTATCACCTGACACTTATTGGATATTTAGTATTTGCTGGACGAGATGGGACTGAGTCTAAGTCTGACCTGATGATGTCCTTATAAGAGCAGAGCAGGCACAGGAAGAGGGGGGTTACTATCTGGTCAAGGCTGGGGGAGAGACCTCCTAGACCCTTCTGAGGTCCTGCTGACTCACTGACTTTGGACTTCTGACCTCTTAACTCTGTCAAAGTTATCCCTGCAGTATAGTATAATAGTATAAGCCTCCAAGCTTGTGTGTGTGTGTGTGTGTGTGTGTGTGTGTGTGTGTGTGTGTGTGTAGGGTGTTACAGTAGCACTAGAAAAATGATATAATCACCTAAACTTAAACTTGACTGAGCTGCTTATCAGTTTACTATCTTGAGGAATTATTTTGGCTTCTTTAAAGTTGAGTTTGACAGAGAGAATTTAAATCTACTTCACACTTTATGGAAGAGAGATAGCACACTGGGGAGGAAATCCCATGAACCATAAAACAAGGTATGTTGTTGATTATCATGAGAAGAGCTTAATAGGTATCCACTAATCAAATGCCTCAAAGGGAAAAACAATACTGGTGAACCTTGCTTTAAAATCCACCTAACACTGTGAGACCCTGAGAATCACGATGCTTAAGGCATACTCTAGACCAGTGGTCTAAACCTTCCCAACCTTTAACACAGTTCCTAATGCCGTGGTGACCCCCAAGCATAAAGTTATTTTCCTTGCTACTCCATGACTGATTTTGCTACTGTTATGGTTGTAATGTAAATATTTTTGGACACAGAGGCTGCCCAAAGGGGTAGCGACCCACAGGTCAGGAACTGCTGCTGTAGCCAGAGGACATATGCTCTTAATTACTTCAACAGCAAGTTTAGAGATAGAAAACAGCTCCCCATGCACCCTTCTGTTCATTCTTCCATCTATACATTCTTTATGTGCCTGCGGGGCAGTGCCCAAAGAGCCTGTAAGGTTGTGAGTCACCTCATACGGGTTCTGGCAACAGTGACAAATGTGCTTCAATCGCCAAATCACCTCGTTAGCCCACCATTCATCTATCTGTTCCCCAATGTGTTCGTCAAGTAGCTGATGCCAATGGCTTCCAGAAGGGAAACTAAACAAACAGAATCATTTATCACTAAGTGGGTTTGGGGGTTTTGTTTTTTGTTTGTTTGTTTGTTTGTTTTTTCACTTTTTGTTTTTATTTATTTATTTATTTGTTGTTGTTGTTGTTGTTGTTATATTTTTCTCAGGATTCAAACCTCAGTTCTGTATTACTAATTCTTTATAGATCTGAGGTTGTCCATGCCAAAGCATTCCACTGGTCCTTTAAAAAAATATTCCAGGAAATGCCTTGTTCAAATTTTTATGACTCGATGCCTAATCCTGGGACAAGCCTGGGTATACCAGAAGTAACTGGAACATACATTACTCTGAAATCTCAGAAGACCTTTATTTAAAGAGAACCCGCAGAGGAACGCAAGGTCTATCTTCTTGGTTTATTTTCCTTTTAGGCCTGACATCTAAAATGAGGCAAGTTTTGGGTCTGGAACTGTACTGCGGTATGATGGCCCATGTGTGGCCCTGGTGGAAGATTCTAGAATTCAGATATCATGAAGTTTTGCCATTAGAATATTCCAGTCATCCAGGCCCTACCTGCTCTCTCCGTTCTGTGTGCGCACATCTGCGCGCTCACGAGAATCATGGATTCTACCACGGTTCACAACTGCTTGCCACCCTACTATCAAAAAGCAACGGGTGATGATGTTAGAAAAAGATGGGTAAACAGAACCAACCAAATAAACAGTAGAGTTGGCAGCAAGTGCCTGGTGGGGATCAAGCCGGGCAAAACAGAAAAGGAAACACTACCCTTTGTTTTATCTTGGTTTTGGTGGGAGAGGCTGAGCCAGGGTCCCTCTCCACAGCCCTAGCTGGGTTGGCATTTGCTGTAGAGCCTACACTGGCCAAGAATTCATGACAGTCCTTTGACTCAGCCTCCTGAGTGCAGGAATTACAGAAGTGTACCATCAAGAGACAGATTTTTAGTGGCTTTCCTCTCTGCACCATTGTTCCCAACAGCCATAAAAGCCCTGGGTTTGATTCTGTGCTACACAACCCCACACTTTTAAAATCACTGCTACTCAGAAAAAGGTTTTCCCAAATGATCTGACCTCTTAGTTTTCTAACAACTTCGGTGTCTGGCCACAAAACACCCAGCTTCGGCCCAACAGTAACTGCCCTTTTTAGCCAGAGAACCTCGACTTTGCTACCCATGCACCTACAAGTTCAGGGCTCTTAGTGTCCATATTACCTATGAGCACTAATGCTTACAGCTTTCTTCCTCAGTGAACCCCTGGTGACCGTACAAGGAGGTTCATTTTAAGAAACAGATGCGTTTGCTTGTCTGTCCCGACAACTATTATACAGCTTTAGACGGGAGGGTAAGGATACGGTCAGCCCTAATTCTAAAGAGCCTGGAGCCCAATGACTGCATAGATAAGACGGTCACCATAGAACGTGATAAATGCACTCACAGCAAGTTATACTTGTGTGCAGCGTGACACTCTCTGAAGCCTAACGGCCAAGCAAGTAAGCCAAGGCTTCCCATTAGCACACCACAGAGCCAGTGCCACACAGAGCGCCATCAAGCTGATGCTGGGAAGAAAAACTTGCAGATAGGCAATTAAGTGGAGTGGATGAACTTTCTCCTCTTTCCCTCTCCTCTCCCTCTCCCCCATCCCTCTCCTATTCCCTCCCCCTCTCCTCCCTCCCCCTCCTTCCCTTTCTCTCTTTCATATCCCAATTACAATTTCCCCTCAGTCTACCACTTTCAGTTTTTCCTCCCCTCCTTTCTTCTTCCCCTCCTCTCCTCCTCCCCTCCTATCTGGATCCACTCCCTTTCTGTCTCTCATTAGGAAAGAACAGGTTTCTAAGAGATAACAACCAAACATAACAAAAATAAAAATTAATGAAACAAAAGCCCTCACACAGAAGTTGGACAAAGCAAACCAACAGAAGGAAAAGAAACACAAGAAAGGTCAAACAAATCAGAGACTCACTCATCCGCAGCTCACTCATCCACACCTTCATGAGCCCCATAAAAATGCTAAACTGGAAGCTACATAAGTATATACACAAGAGGACCTGCTACAGGCTTATGCCAGCCCTGTGCTTGCTGCTTTAGTTTCTGTGAGTTCATATAAACTTTTCTCAGTTGTTAATAAATTCGTCAAAGCCCACACTGTGTGTTTTGGCTTTCCTTCATAGGCACTGGGGAACCACCAATCTTAGAGTATTTATTCTTCCAAAGGAGATGAAAGTCACAGATGACAAAGTCTGTTCTGAAGTGTGTGAGGTGCACAGCTTCGTGGATGCTGAGTGAGGCAGGGTCAGTTTTCATCCCCATGGACAGATAGTCTCATTATTAATAGGAGGATGTGCTCATTTCTGGCCAGAGACCATAATCCCGGCCTCTTGCCACTCACTTCCAAGGCTCTCCTTCAAAAATGGACACCACTCAACCAAACCACCCTGCCTTAAACAGGTTGTCCTCACCAAGAATGGTGGCCCATTGACATGGTCCTAGTATTTGAGAGGTAGCTGTAAGAAGATCATGAATTTAAGGCCAGCCTCGCCTCCACAGTAAGCTTTAGGCTAGCCTGGGTTACACAGTAAAACTCTGTTTCCAACAGAACAAATGCCTAAAAACAGAAAAACAAAACCTGGCTGTTCCCATCCTTCATCCCCCCCGACACACCCCGATGCTCCCAATCCCAACTTATTCTCCACTGAAAGCCTTTCTTCATGGGGACTGATTGCTTTCTCGGGGTGCTCTCTGGACTCCTCTAAGCTGTGTGTGCAGGCCTCTGCTCACAGAGATTCAGGGATGATAACCAGGCTCAGTTTCCCTATTAGAAACCACACGTTCGCCATCCAATACATCCCTCTGGTGTTGTTTTTAAGGGGTATTGTTGTGTTTTTAGATTTCTGTCTACAAGTGTATAGGTGCACAGCATTCATGCACTGGCCACAGAGAACAGAGAGGGCGTTGGGACCCTCGGCACTGGAGTGACAGATGGGGTTGTGGATAACCAAGTGCGGGTGCACTGCAAGAGCAAGCCAGCACAAGCAAGCCAGCACAAGCAAGCACGCTGTCACTGCCCAGCTACTTCTGCAGCCTTCCATTATGTTGTTAGGTATTATCCTGCCAGAGAGTAACCTCATTATTATTCCATTATGGTTTCATTACGTAGGTTTTCTCATCAAATTGATTTCTCAGTGGGATGGAAATATATCCTCTATCTTCCTATTTTCAGTGTCCAACACAGAACCTGACACCCTGTAGACATTCTTGTCACAGGGGCCCCTTGGCAGCAGTTTGTCATTACATAGTATATACATCATCACCCTGCCTCACTCTGCTAAGCTCCTTACATTACTGACATTTAAGTTCGCCCGGGTATAGCCTAGAAGCCCCTTGGCTGTGCCTGACCGTGTTTATAGATTGCCACAGTTACCTAGACTCTAGACTCTAGAATTTCTGGTTGTCTTAATCCATTTTGCATTGCTATAACAGAATACCTAAGACTGTAACTATAAACATCAAAACCTTATTTGGGCTGACTGTTGTAGAAATTGGGACCTTAAAAATAGGCTGCCAGCCTTTGTTTGGTTTCTGCTGAAACTCTCTTGATGCTAGGCCCATGGCAGGCCCAGCCTCATGATTCCGCCTCATTGAAATCTGTTCCTGATACATGAACTCTGAGGAATCAGCAAGAACACAGTGCACTCACCTGCCTGAGAGCACCTTTAAACAAAAAGAGCAAGTCCGACTTGAGTTTCCCCAGGAAGCCAAGCTAGTGTTCTGACAATGTCCATTAAGAGGCAGAGAATCCGCCAGTTTCCTAAGAGTCTGCCTCATAAATTCGCAGGTCAAGTTTGCAAAGTGGACACAACCTGGACCTTTGAAAACACATAAAGCATTCTAGTGCAAGGCTAAAATATTAAAGACATTTAAATAACCAGAGACTGATGGATGGCAGTCAGAACCGTGCAGTGAACAGCAGACAGGACTGTGGAGTGAACAGCAGACAGGTCTGTGGAGTAAACAGCAGACAGGACTGTGGAGTAGAGGAGTAGACAGCAGGCAGAGCCGTGGAGGCATGGAGAAAAAAAGGACAGGATTCACCAGCATAGCCAGACTCACCTAACCTGATACCATGGGTGGGCGGCCTTGAATGTCCATTTAAGATTTTTCAGGCATGGGGATAAGATTCCCAGGGTCTTATCTCTAAGATCTTACAGCTTACCAATGCTCTTAAGAGGGCAGAGATACTCAGAATGTAGTTAAAGTTATCAGAATGGGGTGAGTACCTCAGAATTTCTCCTTCAGAGAAGGCAGGTATACTGCCAGCTCCATGAAAGGCATGGAGTTATTACCCAGCGTCCTCATGGTGATGTCTGAACACATGAACAGCTCCCTGCGTTTTAGAAAATGCTGGAAGGTACTGCTGAGTTACCCACTACATAGTTAATTTTATTATTGAACGAAAAGAATGGGCAAATGTTAGTTTCTTGCTTCTTGTCGTATTCAATACATAAATATTGGAAACATATGGAAATATATACAGGGAAATGACTAAATGTAGCGTGGGTGGTTACTGTATATTGCCAGCCATTTGCAGCAAAGGAAGAGCGAGATGTAGACAAAAATCACTGACAGTTGATATTCCTGGTGACATAAAGACAGTAACTGTTCTGTACACTGTTGGGCTCTTCCAGTCCCACAGCTCTTCTAAATCAATGGGCTGCCTTGTCAGGCTTCAGTGGGAGAGGATGTGTTTAGTCCTGCTGTGTCGGAGAGGGTTGGTACCCATGGGGGCTTCTTCCCCTTCTCTGAGGATGAGAGGAGGGAACAATGGGGCAGGGCATGTGAGGAGAGACTGTAATCAGAACGTAAGGTGAATTTTAAAAAGTTAATCAAATACTTGAATTTTTATGAAAACAAGGACCACAGAAATTACAGAAGCAATTAATACCTAATATTTTAAAAATTATTTGCCAATTTTCTTGCAAAAATGTAGACAGCAACTGACCATTGGTGCCCAACCTCAACTCATATATCTACAACACAGCTCTAAGGCTCCAGCAACACTGCAGACGAATAGGGTGGAGGAGCGTAAAGTGCTAGTGGACAAGGAAGAACGCCATGACACAGTGTCTGTTCCATGTGGCACGACCAGGAAGTCTGCTGAGACACAGTGTCTGTTCCATGTGATAGGACCAGGAAGCCTGCTGAGGCATAGTGTCTGTTATATGTGACAGGGACACTATACCCACTAAATCTCAAAAAAAGAAAAAACAAACAAACAAACAAAAAAACCAAAAAACAAAAAACAAAACAACATGGCTGCCTACATAAGACCTGAAGAATCACAGTCTTTGACTTGTAATATGGAAGGGGGAAATTCACAAGGCTGCATCCATAGATGCTGAGCTATGAGCAATCAACGGCTGCCGAGAAAGGGAGAATCAGATTTCTCCAGCTATGAGTCCCACAATGGGTCATCCAATGCCAAGTGGTCAGCTGTAAATGCGTATACCTATGAGCAACAGTAAATGGATTCTCAGGCTATGCCTGTGTATGTGTGTGTGTGATGCGTGTGTGTGTGCATATGTGTGTAGATATATATTATATAGATATTACTAAAGAAGTCATGAACTTAGAAGAAATCGGGGGTAATGTGGAGGATTGAAAAGGGGGAGAAATGATGTAAATATAGTACTCATGTACAAAATTCTTTTTTTAATTTAAAATACATAAAATGGAAAACTCAACAAAAAATATTATTTCCTAGTTTTCGAGGTACTGAAAACTAACAAAGCAAATGCCCTCTTCAGCCAGACTCAGTGTTCAGGGGAAACCTGTGGTGGGTGAGACATCTGTATGTCCCCAGATAAGATTGTCAATGAGCAGCATTGACAGAAAAAGAAACATGTTCACAGTGTCAAACTCATGTTGGAGAATGCCCACCTTTCTATGGTGGCAATAACATCATTTCCTCAGCCTGTGATATAGTCACATGGTTGCTAGGTAACAGCCTCTTGCCTATGACTGATTCCCATGGTTAATCATGCTACTTTGTGGCTGAAAGCCGAGGAACATAGCAGCTTCTGTCTGCAACCAGTCTTATATATGTTGCTTTAATCATGTCATGTCATGGATTAACCCCAAGGACTGAAGCGAGAGCTTCACGCTGAGCTATACCCCAACCGTGCAGATCAGCCTCAGTCTGTAAATCTTGATTTCTAAGGACATAGTCTACTGAAATTGCCCATTTTTTCTTTCTGTGCCTGCTCTGAGGGTTAAATCACAGGATTTCCTAACTTCTCCTTTTCTCCATTTTCTAATCTTATAAGATCTCAACCATCTGTCCAACTCACTGAAGTGATTTTCTTTGAGTCCACCCTGGATCAGCTCTTGTCTCTAGACACTTCTCTCATGGGGCAACAGGGGCATCCAAAGACACTGCTTGAATTCTGTCCCCTAAAAGGTTTCCCATCATGCATTTTTGCAAGGCTAACTGGAGGGGAGCTTGTAATGCCACAGCTGTCTACACTGATGGTGCTACTTTATTGTATGGCACAAGAACAAAACTACTTATTCCAATTGATGTGTGACAGGGGACTTTCTGGTATGCATTCAGGGAGAAGCAGCAATGTGGTGGGAGTAGAAACCTTAATAATTTGACCCAGCTGTTCATCCAAATAGCTTTTATGTCCTGCCCGTGCCCAGTTTTATATGCATTGTGCATATCTGCTGGTGGGTTTTCTCTGAATCCTTCAGAACATGGAGCATCCCACAATATCTGTCAACTTGTGAAACTATTCCAAATTCTCTGGAGTATATCCTCAGATTCGCCCTTAGGAATTCACTCAGAATCTCTGTAACATACCTTTCTGCTGCAAATGTTTAAAGAACCATTAGATTTGCTGGACTATGAGGTTGTAGTGGCCAAGCAGTTGTAATGGCAGCCTAGGGCAGATACAGAGTCCCTGTTGCCCTGTGCTACAGTCAACCCTGGCAGGACACTCACTGTGGTTGTGATGCTCTCTGTATCCAAAGGACTATACTGTGGTTGGAACTTAGTAAGGGCACGTTAGACACATCCATTTGTCCTTAGCCTTAGAGAGATGTCTTGATCTATTCTAGGCCAATATAGAAATTTCACTGAGACATCAGCCATGGTAGTTTTGGGTTTCCCCCCTATAATCTTGCTGAATCCTGTGGACTAGGTCCTATTCGCATGATATCATCAACATATTGGATAAATGTGATACCCTGTGAAATGGTGTAGTGATTTTCAGCTCGTCCACCCTAAGGTTTGCAAAAGAAGTTTCTATCTACTATGACTTTTAAATACCAAATATTTAAAATAACTGTAACTACAAGGAGTTATTATAATCTAAAAATTACAAAAATGGTAAATTTGCACACATATACACACACATAAGACATGAAAGAAGGTGTAAATATAATTTTTGTTTTTTGTTTTGTTTGTAATTAAAGTTGTTATTTTCCTTAGACTTCCTATTTTAAGTTCAAGGTGTTATATATAAACTCTATAGTAATTACAAGACAAAACGCTAAAGTAGATGTACAAAATATAGGCAAGTGATCCAAAGAAGACTGTCGGCCAAAAAAAAAGTATGATAGAAAAAATTAAGTAGAAAATAAACAAAAGCTTACAAAAAATCAGAAAGAAAATTACATGTGGCAGTAAGAGGTAGTTTTAGTATTTTCCACTTAGCCTTCCCACTACATAAATTCAATCTATTTTTTTCTTCTTTTTCCCCTCTCTCTTTTCCTCCTTTGTCTCTGCTGTCCCCTTTTGTCCCCTTCCCCCACGATAAAAATAAATTCAATCTATTGCTAAAAATTCACATGGCAATCTTGTCAATTATTGAGCATGAAGACCCAATTTCATATTCCCCAAATCTACCTAGAGCTGGTAGTCCAGCCAGCCTAGCATGCACGTACACAGTGCAGGACAGCCTAGCATGCACATACACAGGACAGGACAGCCTAGCATGCACATACACAGGACAGAGAGACACTCTGCCTCAAGCAAGGTTGAAGGCAAGCACAACACCAAAGACCAACCTCTGACCTCCACATGTCCATCATGCATGGACAACCTTGCACACGCTTGGGAAAAAGAAATCTTGGCATTCACATTCAAAGCACAAGGACTTGTCTCTGGACATAGGAGCCCCAAACAACATTGTCTTGCACCAGCTCTATGTTCCATAGCATAGTCAGCACTAATCTGATGCCTCCCTTACTGGGCTGAAGCTTTTCAGCTTTGCGAGACCTCATTTGTTGATGGTTGGTCTTGTTTCCTGAGCTAAACCAGATTCTCGTAAGTTCTATGTGCTTGTAAGCCTGATACTCCCTACACTCCCTTAACACTGGCAGGGTATCAGGTCTTGTAGGGGACTTGGTCCATCTGGAATTGAGTTTTGTGCACAGTGTGAAACAGATGAGGATCTAGTTTTGTGTTTTCTACAGGTTGAACCAGTTTTTCCAGCACCATCTATTAAAAATGCTGTGTTTTTCTTCAACTTGTAGTTTTGGCGTCTCTGTCAAAGATCACCTAACTGCAGTTGCACGGGCATCTGCGTCCTTGATTCTGTTTTTCTGTTTTTGCATCAGCACCATGCCGTTTGTGTTACTACAGCTCTAACATATAATCTGAAATCAGATATAGAGGAGGGGCGAGAATGAGAGCCAGGTGACTGAGAGGAGGGCTGTGATGGGCTGCTTTTGGGCAAATGGATGACACAGGAGTGACTGTTCAAGACCCCAGATGAACCTTAAGAATAGATCATGTTCCTGTAGAAATATGTTGGTGTCTTCCAGATTCTTATAATGATAGCTTTTCAGTGTCAAAATCCAGACTTAAGCTAAAAGCTGGGGCAGGGAGGCTGACAATAAGAACTGAACCAGATCTTTGAACTGTGCCTAACCACAGCTCTGTCTTTGACTATGCCTCTTACAAATGGAAGGCAATGAGTTCTTTGGGATGAATTTCCTATGCAATCTCTGCTTCAGTGAGCCTGCCCACTAACAAGGAAACATGATACACTTTCCTGAATCAAGACAGCACATGTCCACACACTGCATCTTTAAGCAAAGCAGTGAAGGCCTCTCCTGGATGTGCACGTTCATGATCCCATGTGCCCCCTCCTGAGGTCTTATTACTGAAGAGGAAGGGAGTTTTTAACCTGCATAACATCATAACTACAGTATGTCTGTATAACAGAAGCTGGAGATTACTGCAAACCACAACTTCTTTTTCCTTGAAGATCCACTTGCTGGGTTAGGGATGTGGCCATGCACAAGGCCCCATAATTGATCCCAACACAAACTAAAAACAAAAGTTGCTAAATATTTTTAGTAAGTCATTGTATTCTATATTCTAGGATATCTATTTTTGTAACTGTAAACAATTTTATTGTATCTCACCATGCATAGTGACAAGCATATCTTAAAAAATTTAAAGGATGATGGTAAAGATATGAAGATCTGATGTTGATGAGTGTGTGAACGTGTGCACATCATTCTACAGTACTCCCATGGAGGTTGGAGCAAAGCTTTGGTAGTCACCTGTCTCCTTCCACTTTATGTGGGTTCCAGAACTTAAACTCAGGACAGTAGCCCACTACTACTTTTATCCACTAAGCCATCTTGCTGGCCCATGCAAACATTTCTTCTGTTGTGAAACTACAGCATGGTTTGGTTCTTACATACAAATAATTTCGGGTTCATAAATGAATTTCAACCCCGAATTTTAGACAAGCCTAAAGTAAGAAGTAAATTTCTGATTCCATCTCTGCCTTACTGTCTTTTAAATCTTGAAAGGCTGACATCGTGTTGGAACAATTAGCAATTAGAACTTACTAAGGAGGATTCGTTTTAGAAGAAGCGGGGCCACCCACCCATCTCCAAAAGTTTTAACCCAGAATTGCTCCTGTCTAAAGGAAATACAGAAACAAAGAGCAGAGCAGAGACTGAAGGAAAGGCCATCCAGAGCCTGCCCTACCTGGGGATCCATCATACATGTAGACACCAAACCCAGACAATATTGCTGATGCCAAAATCTGCTTGCTGACAGCAGCATGATATAGCTGTCTTCCGAGAGGCTCTGCCAAAGCCTGACCTATATAGATGTGGATGCTCGAAGCCAACCATCGGACTGATCACAGGGACCCCAATGGAGGAGTTAGCAGAAGAACTGAAGGAGCTGAAGGGGCCTTATCTGATATCAATAAGAGGGGAGGCCTTTGGTCCTATGAAAGCTTGATGCCCCAGTGTAGAGGAATGCTAGGGCGGTGAGGCAGGAGTGGGTGGGTGGGGGAGCTCCCTCATAGAAGTAGGGTAAGGGGGGATAGAATAGGGTTTTGTAAGGGGGAACTAGGAAAGGGGATAACATTCGAAATGTAAATAAATAAAATATCCAATTTAAAAAAGAAAACTATTAACTAGCTCCAATTAATTAGGTTACTTTGTTTCTGTTAATGTTGCAATTTTAAGACACAATAAATTAAACACTGTAAAAGGTTCTAAAACATGTTCAGATGTTTAACACAGTTACTTTTAAAAAAAAAAAGCAGTTAAGGTGGAAAGTCCTGCCCAGTACAGACCTAGGATACAAAAGCAAGGGTCCTTTGGAAGGCAGGTGGGGATGCCTGGGTTCCTGATTGTGTCTTGTCTTTACATTGTGCTCTTTATGTGGTCTCTTTAATGTCAAATGGAAGAAACTACATACTCTATGTAGGCTGTCAGAAAGGAGCTGTAGTGAAGTAATTTCATATTGAGACACCATGCCAATAATGAATGATCTTTCAAAGAATGTTTTTGTCAACAGGAAACTGGAGTCAAAAATGAATAATTGTCTAGTTATTAATCCTGTTTTTCAGGCAGTCAGCTTCCTTTTGTGGTTGAATACTCTCAGCAGTTTGCTGAATATTAAGCTAATTTTTCAGTTAGCAACTTACGATTCAACACTCGAGTGGTAGAAACACTGGCTTTAGATAAACCTACTTGCATGCGTGCTTCAAGAGCTTGATTACGATGGACTGACAAACCTATAGCAAATATTCATCACATTTATAGTTTATAATCATCAAAAGATATCGTATAACACTTCTATCATGCAAAAGATGTTCACCTAGCCTCTGTGTTGGTAACCTCTATTTTCACCCAAATACCAGGTATGCTTCATTAATATTTATTCCTTTTGATAGCTCAGTAATATTCCATTGTTGGGCTATCCCACATTTTCTTTATCTATGCATCCACTGGTGGACACTTTGCTTGTTTATGCATCTTTAAAGCAACAGTTCTGTTACAGATCTGATTGTATTCAGTGCGAACACATTTTTGTTCTTCACAGCTGAGTAGAAGTGATAGGAGAGATATTCACTAACCACTTGGACTTCTAAGAAGCAACACATTGTCCCCTTGGGCTTCTGAGAAGCAACACATTACATCTCACACACTGCCTCTCACTCTGCAACTTGAGTACCCTGTATGTCAGGAAGACTTATGCTCCCATTGCTTACCTCTTGTGGTTAGATTACTTGAACATGTTAGATTACTTGTGGTTGAAAACATGAACATTTTACCTACATGTCCCTCTCTTCAACTTACTCCTATTTGGGTCTCACGACCTTTTTTGGACCTGTATTTGCCAGATGTTTTTCATAGTATTTGGGGAGCCTTCAGCAAGTTATTCTTTTATGTATCCCCTAACTCTGGGGCTCCCCTGGGCATGTCTTTTGCTATGTTTTGTAAACCTCTGAGGCTTTTTTCATTTTATTTTTCTATTCAGCTAAATACTGATTTATCTTCCAGTTCCCATGTGCTAGAATAGAACTGCTGCTATGGACAGTTACTACATATCCCAACTGTGAAGTTCAGTTTGTTCTTTGGTAGTTGCTACTTCCTTACTGAGATACTTGGATGAGTTATTTTCACAATACTTTCCTTTAATCCTTTAAACACAGCTTGGCTCATTCTCTGCCTGTAGCTAGAATAACTGTTTTTAAGTCACTGCTATATTTTGGACTAGCTTCTCTTGAACTCTCTTTTCTATCTGTTTAATTCTTTTATTTCCCGAACCCTGGCCACATTATCTCTTTTTTTCTGTCATTAATTCTGTTAAAATCTGGGTTTTTTAGAACTATATATTGTTACATTAATTAATAAAAAGGCCGCCATGGTACCTCTGGTGGGCAGGCTGGCTGGCCTGGCCTGTTCTCAGCTTGGCAGACTCTCTGAGCTGGAGGTCTGAAATCTTTCCACTTGACTTACTATGTTCCTATAGCCAGTTGCTGCCATGCCAGCTCCACGTATCCAAATCCACATGGCTAGTTTGCACTTCTCGCAAACCCACGCTTTGCCTCTGTACCTTTCTCTCTGGATCCCAGCTAAGTCGCGGCATGAAGGAAAACACCACACAATCTTAATTTAGAACCAACAGGTAGCACAATCGCTGGGCACATCAACTATCATCCTAATTTGTAAGCTATTCTAAGTTATCTAAACGGGGGGGGGGCTCTTATTTGCTATATCTTGTCTTCTAAGCTCCCCCTGTCCAAAAGCAAGTCACCTTTTTCCACCTCTTCTCCTCCCCTCTCCAACCCAGAAGTCCCGCCTACTCCTCGCCCAGTGATTGGTCCCCTGACATGTTTATTCATTATGGGAAGGTTCTGCTACAATGTATTATCCACATTCTCATTTCTTTGTTGGTTTCTGATGCAGAGAAGGGTTGCGTCTTGCCTGCTTCCCTTTTTCCTTTAGGTAAGAAGAGTTTTGGGCACAGCCAAGATGAACATCCTAAGGTAGCTATGGTTCAGGAACAGCTCTAACAAAGCAGTCTTCCGCTGTTGGGCCTCCTGTGTACTCTGCCTCGGTCTCACTCCTACAGGTTCATAGACCCTTAGGTGTTCTTAAGCCACATACTAATTTCTTTTTTAATTTTGCCATATAAGAAAGCATCTAACATATTTTTAACTTTCTAAACAACCTACTGTGATAATGTAACAAAAAGTACTATAAATGATTCAAAAATTTATCTGTCAATAATTTGGTCAGTTGTTTACCAACATAGAGTGTTTTACAACCTACCTGTATAGTTAGTTTGTAGCCAATGTAGATATTTATAAGTTTTTGCAATTACATACCATGCAACTAAAGATATTTTTTGTGTCTCTCTTCATATGACTGTACAGATGAATCTTTAACGGATAAATCTGAAATGCTGCTTAGTCAATGGGTTTGAACAACTTCAACTTTGCAATTCCATGGATATCCCTGCTGTCTGTGTTACATGAGTTGTGGAAATTACTAATTTATTGGCCCAGTGCTCATGGTTTAGCTTTGTTGGCATTATTGTTGCAGAGAGTATAGACAGTGCATGGAATTATGTTGGACTCTCTGGAGGGAACTGAGAATAACAAAGTATCCAGCGGAACTGGGCTCCAGCTGGCGCAGGTGGTGAACGAGAGGAAGCGAGCACTCTACAGCGTCCTCTCTGGGCAGAGTTCCCCACTGAAGGAAGCTGACAACGCCATGTAAGCCTTTTGAGGTTCTTTTTCTTTGATTTGTATCATAGAAAATGTATTCCTCATAGGTCAGCTTGAGATGGGAGTGAATGAAAATATACGCAGGGTTTTGAGGGAGAATGCTGTTTGAGAAGACCTGGATTGAGGGGAAGAATTGCCTACCGTCTCCAGGGTCACTATCTCAGCAGCATCAAGGCAGAGAAAGCACCCTGACTTCTAGGTCCACCTTCCAGTCCCAGCTGTGGGAATAGCTCGCACCATTCCCTTTAGACACTACAAGGGTGGTGCCAAAACTTACGTTCCAAGGCTACTATTGTTTCCATTTAAGGGGATATTTGAAACATGCTAAAGTTAGAAGGCATTAAGCAATTAGAAGAAAGTCTAAGTCATATTGCCAGTAGGCAAAACAAGAAATCAGATCATTAGAAGGACAGCATAGCCCGACCACACATACACACACAGACAGACAGACAGACACACACACACACACACACACACACACACACACGCTGAAAGGGAGAAGGATCAAGGAGGGATGGAGGGAGGTGCGGAGATGGAGAAAGGAGAGGGAGAGAGATCAATAGATCAACCAACTGATCAACTGAAAGTTCGATTGTTTGAAGGAGTAGATTGGCAATGCCAGCAATACGGGTAAGAGGCGGTGCTGTGGGCATTAGGACAACTCTGTTCCCAAGCTGAAAAGCTTTGTTGTACGGGCTTCTTATGATGGTCTTGAGATGTCTTTCTCTAGAGAAACTCAGTCTTTGCCAGAGTGTCTCAAACTAATTGAGGTCATACAACAAGATGGGACGTACTTAAATTTGTTCAATATCACATCTAAAAAGTTACCTGTACCGTAACACCTAGAGGGTGCTTGTCCAAGCCACTGGGGACCATCCTTGATAAACTGACTCATAAAATTGTCACTGTGGCTTCCATTCCAGCACTGATGTGTTAATCCCGAAGTCTCATCAGCTCAGGCCCAAAATGATTAAAACAGACACTCCCATAGCCTCGGTTCCTCTCTGTTCCTCAGTTCACCTCACTAATGGGGATTCCCAATGTCCTAAGAATCCCTGACCTTGGAACTTCTGCGTGGTGAGACCGTCTGGCCGACTACTTCCGTAGGCTGCTGCCTCCTTTCTCACTGTGCCGAGCTTTTCCACGTGACCAGTGCAGTCTTTGCTGCTCACATCCTAGCTGCGATATAAGCTCTTAATCTAATTCTCTCCCCATTACAGCCCATTTGGGTTACGTCTACGCCGATTTCCGATGATGAGCTCACATCTCCACAGTATCGACACCATCGATCACCAGGTGAAGTTAAGGTGTCTCTATTTGTTTCATAAATGTCAACATTATCATCTCGGTCAAATTACAAGGCATTGGACTTAGCAATAGTCAGTGTCAGTTAGGGGCTTCGTCAAGGACATATTTGATCCCTGGAATTGGGATTTGGAGGTCTGTCTGAGCTGCACCGCAAGATCTTGCCTCAAAACCACAAAGTTGAACAAATCAACAAGAAAAGCCAGACAAATGTCCTAAGGCATTTCACAACTTGAATTTACTTGGTCCACAACAAGCTTGAGAGTACTCCAGGCTTAACCTTCACCCAACCCAAGCAGAGCCCTGGAGGGACTCTATCTACCTAGACTCTTAAAGCCCGGCACTCCCTGCATGTGTGGGCTTGAGTGTGGGTGTGCATGGGCTTAGCTGTGCATGTTGAGGTCAAAGGTGATTGTCCCACATCTTCTTCCATTGCTCATTTAGCCCCTAGGACTGGCCCCCTTCTAACTCTCAATGCTGGGGTCACAGGCACATGCTACCACGCCCAGGTTTTAAGGATATGGGTGCAGGCCGTCAAGTCCCCACATGATGATTATACAGCAAACACTTCATCCACTGAGCCTTTCTCCCCAGACCAAAACCTGTATTTTTAAACAAGCTCTGCAGGTGACTTTGATTGCGTGAATCGGAACACTGATGCTCAGTAGTTACTGCATACACAGAAGCACCATCCTGGGTAGCGCTCTCACAGTTTGAGAGCATTTACCCTTCACTCCCTCACTGTCCCCGTGATCTTTGCCCTGCAGGCCTCTCTCTCCGCTTTAGTCCTTGCTTCTTGCTTGTTTCTCGCCTGTCTCCCAGGCCTCCCATCAGGAACCCCTGATATTGCCTCCGTGTGGTCGGTGTCTGGGCTTCAGATCTGCAGGTTGATTGTGCTGGGTAGGCACAGCACGCCTTGTCTGTTTTTCCTGGCCCAGGATGATGTTCGAATTCCTAACAGGGACTCCAAGGTGATTGATTCAGGGTCTACTGCTTGTCCTTCCTTCCCAGCCTAGGCTTCCTCCACCGTCCCTTCCGTACTCAACAGCTGGCTCAACGCAGCCCCATCTCCTGTGCTGCCTCTGCAAGCCCTTGGCAGACACAGTGCCCTCTGTCACAGTCATACTTACCGACCTGATACTCTCTAGGCGGTTTGAGACATTATGATACTGTATAGACCAGGCGTTTAAGGGACTATGCATGGACCCCGCTACTAAAATGAGCTGTTCTTTTGAACCTAATAATCTTACAGGAAGATTGACAAAATCTCACCTAATAACAGCTTCTTTGGTGGGGTGACTTAGTATTTTCTAGACCTGGACTAAGAATTTTTCATGTATTATCTTTGCAACGATGTCGCAAGGTGCAGGGCTGGCATCTAGGCCACTGGGATCTGGAGCCCATGGCATGAGGTATTGGGTGCTGTTTGTTACATTGTCGAGAGGGTTGAAAGGAGTCAGGATCAGCCACAAGAAACTTTGTTAATCACTGGTGGGTACAGCCTCCTGAAGATAGTTATGTAAATGTAAATGTTTCCTTCTGCGCTTCCACATGCTGTGCTGTGATTGGATACTGTGTGTATTATGTGTGTGTTGGAGAAAGAGGGGGAAGAGGGAAGAGTGAGGGGGAGGGGAGGGGAGGGGAGGAGGGAGTAGTGCATACCAATAGAAGCCCGAAGAGAGTGCTGGATTCCCTGGATCTGGAAACACAGGCGGTTGGTTTCGAACCTCCTGATGGCAGTGCTGAAAGCTTGTTTGCCAGCCCTAACCACCACGCACCCTCTCCAGCTCAGGCTCACGTTTATTTTCACAGCAACAATAATGAAGAAACTGTGTGGTAGGAACAGAATAAATCTCAGAATTTCCTGCTCCTCTGCCATGACTCCACCACCAGCTCTCACCAACACTGTCAGGGCTGAGTTGAAATCTTGGCTCTGAGCTTCTGCTTGGCTCCTTGCTTTCAGGAAAGTTATGTAACCCCTTTCTCAACTCCCCCACCGGTAAAATGGAAAATGCAACCACCTGTACATCAGGGCTAAGGCTTAACAAATGATTTAAGGAGGAAAACGACACACTTAGGTTTGTATTTCGAGGTTAATGAATACTAGCAACTCTGTGTACTGCCACCAGGCCATTGATCCCATGATTCCCACGTTGGGCCAAGGGCCAGCCGCCATATGAAGAGGGACCTAAGACAAGAATGGGAACGGCAGTGCTGATTCCATAACAACTCAGAGTCAGGAGGAGATGCAAGCTATCAGTTCTGGTACCCAACCCAGGCTTTTTATTGACTAAAGTTATATCATCAAAGCTTTGATCATTATTGGTAATATTTTTAGAAATTTTAAGGTTTACATAAATTCTATGAATCCCACGTCATTAGTTCCAACCTCTGCTTCCTTAAAACAGAAACTAAGCACAAAGCAGAGCACACTTCCTCATAGGTTTGCACAGTCTGTCCTTCACCTGGCACAGCTCTCGTGGTTTCCCCACAGAGCAGACAGAAGTCTTTAGTGACTGTTCTCATGTAAGAACAGAAAGGTGACAAACTAAGGCTAAATTAATTTCTTACAAGGTTTTAAAATTTATGCAAGTAAAGCACCTAGCTGTCTCTCTCTGCTCTCTCTCTAGACATTGTCATCTCTAATCCTGCAAGTAGCTAGGAGGACAAGGTACCAACTTTTTGTGTGCTTATAGGTCACTTTTTAATTCTCTAATCTTTCTTTCCTCATCCTAGAAATTCCATAGCCTCATGTCCTCTCTCTAATACTATTTATTCCTAAATCATGTACAAGCCTTCCTCCTATAAGATAAACCCATCTATCACTCACTTATATTTTATCTATCCATGCCTTTTCTTTGGACCACTTTAACTCTCTCTGTTGATGTCCCCAAGTTCACCCTTGCTGATTAATGCAGCAGTCATTGGGCCAGAGGGTACGTGGGTCTCCTCATGACTGCAAATTCAAGGCCAAGTCTGGCAATGCACTCTTTCTACAAAGACCATGTAGGCTTTTATGGCCTGGTGGTAATGTTGTCTAGATCCTTTCCCGTGGCCCTAAAGGCCAAGAGGAAGGTCTGCTCCTTGTCCTCCCCAGCCTCATGACCACCCCCATTCCTCATTCCTGAGAACCGCATCTGTTTCATTTACTGTGGTATGAATAGCTCTGAGTAATGGGGGAAGTATATTCCCGGAAAGGAGGATTGAAAAGAAAGTTGTAAAGACAGCAGATCAGCTTCAGGGCAATAGCATCCAACAGCACCCGTGGGAATCATGGGATCAATGGCCTGGTGACACTCCAGGGGCGGGAACTGTGTCACACCTCCCCTTATGCAGCCATGCTGGACCCATGCTTAGACCACAGCTGTCTAAGGCAACATATGTCGATGAGCTAGACTTCAGCACTAGCAGCAGATATGGGGAGTCCTCCTGAATACCTGGTATCTAGTATATGTCGTACCTGACGTGCTACAGCCCCACAGCTCATGATTCAAGACGGGAGGCTTGCTCTCAACAACTCTAGCTGAATTTTGACTTTGACAGACAGCCATAAGTGTTGAACCTATTTCCAATGATAATTCTCCGTTAATTACGATCACTTTCTCAGCCTCGATGTAATGAATGGAGGTTATAATAGAAGAACTTCTTATAAAAAGGAGTCTACGATTCTGAAAGGATGAAGCCGTCTAATGGAACGACATGTATAGTATAAAATGTTATACTCTTTGGGTCTAAGGAGATGTATCAGGTGGTAAAGACCTCGGCATGCAAGCAAGAGGACTAAATCCAATTCCCAGAACCCATGAACACATCTGGGTGCTGTGTCACATGTCAGCACGCCAAGCACTGGGAAGGCACAGAGAAACAGACCCTTGGAGCTCACTGGTCATCCGGCGTAACAGGATTTGTAAGTTCCAGGTTCAGTGAGTGCCCTCATCTCAAGAAGTCAAGAGGAGAACCTTAAAAGGGGGAACAAAATATTATAGGAGGGGATATGGAGGCAAAGTTCCTTCAGAGGCTGAAGGAACGGCCATTCAGAGCCTGCCCCACATGGGTATACAGCCCATATATATACAACCACCAAAACTAGATAAGATTGATGAAGCTAAGAAGTGCATGCTGACAGGAGCCTGATATAGCTGTCTCCTGAGAAGCTCGGCCAGAGCATGTCAAATGCAGAGGCGAACTCTAGCAGCAAACCACTAAAATGAGAACAGGACCCCCGTTGGAGGAATTAGAGAAAGGACTGAAAATGCTGTAGGGGCTCGCAACCCCATAAGAACAACAATGCCAACCAACCAGAGCTTTCAGAGACTAAACCACTACCCAATGACTATACATGGACTGACCCATGCATATGTAGGCTCCAACTGCATATGTAGCAGAGTATGGCCTTGTTGGGCACCAATGGGAGCAGAAGCACTAGTCCTGCCAAGGCTGGAGACCCCAGTGTAGGGGAATGTCAGGGGGTGGGAAGGGGGGTAGTTGGGGAGTGTGAACACCCTTATAGACGAAGGGGAGAAGGATGGGATGGGGGCTTATGGATGGGAAACTGGGAAGGGGAATAACATTTGCGATGTAAATAAAAAATATCCCATAAAAAAAAAAAGAGCCACTAAGGAGGACCTCTGCCATCATTCTCTACATACACCATGCGCATGCTCACATGCATGAACACATGGGCACATAGGCGACAAATGCTCACATATGTGGTATGTGTGTGCACATCGTAACTCTGTGTGTAATATGTGTGCACATTGTGATTCTGGTGCATGTGTGGACGAAGGAGTTTAAGCACTCTCAAGGAAACATTATAAATGGAGAGTTGTGACAGAGTCCAGGTTTGCTTAAACACAATGCAGAAGTAATGTGTTTTATAGAAAACATGGAAGTGACCTGTAGAGGTAAACATACGTGACTAAAAGGTGCTGCCAAGGAGCAGCCTTAGAAAGCTCCCAAATCTCTAAGACCAAGGATGTTGGCATTGCACAGCTAGGGCTTCTGTGATTTTTCACAGAGTGCCTGGGAGACAGTAGCCTACAGGGAAACACCTCTGTACACCAGAAGCAAGGCTCCCCACCTGACAAAGATCCTTGTGATGATTAATCTTGATCGTCAAGTGCTTTCCATGATGGCGTGAAATGGGGTGGGCTAAAATCCCAGATGTTAGCCAATTTTACCGAGAGCGTCAAACAATTTACACTGAGGGTTATAGAGAGTTGCCTGAGTAAATTAAACAACAGAACAAGCCACACGTGACAAAAGTGTGTCTTTCCCATAGAAGCATATAAACAAATAACAATCGCCATCATAATGAACTGGAAGTAAACTCATTCCTCTACCCGCTACATCCGGGAAGGGCACGAAAGTATAACCTAAGCCCATTCTGTGTTCTGAGGAAACTAAGGTCAAAAGGCTCATGTCTTGTTTTCTTGGAGTTTCTTGCAAGCACTCAGAAGTCTCACAGGACTCCGTTCCTGGACCGTGTTCTGACAGTCAACATGATGGATTTAGAATTGGGAGACACACCTCTGGGCATGGCTGTGACGTGTTTCCAGAGAAGACAAACTGGGATGGGGATAACAGTCCTGAACAAGAAAGGGAGGTGAGCTAAACACCAGAGTTCACATCCCTCAGCTTCCTGACTACGGACGGACACCATGCCACCAGCTGCCTCATGTTCCTCTCGCCAAGATGGAACCAAACTGAACCCTTCCCTTCTTCCTTACACTGGCTTTTATGAGGCATTTTGTCCCAGCAAAGATAAGAATTAGCTGGAACAATGGCTGAGGGGACCCATCCCACACTGGAACTCTGCCCCCTCAATCAGATGAGCACATTTGAAACTTGTAGAGTTCTAAAAGTTACCTCTTGACATAAAAATCTAATATCCATTAAAAGAACATTCTGCAACAACCATTAAAATAATCTAAAATGAGGCACTTAAGCCTGTGAGTATGGCTTAATAATTCTCTCAAGATTAAACTGGCTTGGTTTTGTAATTTAATGCTATTTTTGAAACGTAATTTTCAGTAGATAAAAAAAAATTCCATATGCTTAACTTTGAATATTGAGCTCCTCTGTTCAGTGAAATTACTTCTCTTAATTACTGTGTTACAAATTGGTGTCGTATGCTAATTTATCAAGCTAATGGGGAAATTAATAAATATTAAGTAATCAATGATACAGACTGCAAAAGAGAGCATATGACTTCAAGTATGTGAAAGTGAGACAGCGAGGGATGTGTGATAGAACTGCCTTGTCCCGTGAGTGTTGCGATGTGGCGATGTGGTATTAACCCATCTTAATATGGTCGAGGTTTATCTTCCGAATTAGCAATATATTCACACGTGTATAATTTATAGACGGAAGCCGGAGCAGTGGTCTAAGAGGGGAGGAGAAAACTCTCTTCCGTGTAGACTGCCAGCTTCAGAATCGAAGCTGGGGCCATGGGAAATTCTCAAAGGGTTCATGTTGGCTCCGTCATGGCAGCAAGCAGAACATGAGGGAGACAAAGGCGAGCTTATAGGAACAGAAGAGCAGTGGTCTCGACACGTAGCCAACCAGCGTTTGTGGCATCTCGGCTGCCTTCCTTGCCTAATGCTCATCACGTTCACAATTAAAATAGTTTATTACGTGTGTGCATGTGTGTGTGTGTGTGTGTGTACGTGTGTGTCATGTGCACGTATGCATGAGTGTCTTCAAAGGCTAGAAGAAGGCTTCATTAAACATAGTCCATGTTTAGGGTAGGACCCGAAGACTCATGTCTGTTCAGTTTTGTTAAAGGTGAAATCCAGACATCTATGTTAGCGTTTGTTTCGTGGTAGCAATGGTAGACAGCACGTTTGCTCCTGTGCGAAGATCCTAACACACATGCGAACCCAGTCTAGGGGCTACATCACAGCCATTAAAAGGTAGAGTATCGAACTCAGTGGATCCTGTGGGGGACAGCTTAACACAAAACAGAAGGAACAATGGACCAAGTATGGGACTGTGAGCTTAAAGCAGTCAAACTCGTGTAAGTGAGACATCGAAGATCCCAGAACGTAGGCTCGGGTGCTAGGTCTCAAGGAATGAATACCGTGACAACGAAGGAAAGAGGAATGGGAACAGATGCGAGTCAGGAATAAACCGTTCTGAGCAGTGTCGGAGCAAATCCAACCAATCCACCAACGTCTGCGTTTGACCACGGAGGAACATGGGATCATCCAGGAATTCCCATGTGTCACAGGGTAAGGCTGGCCAGGAAGGTCTTCTTATGAGGACTCCTTCCAAATATGAGCCTAGGGGAGGCAGAGGCTTGCAGACCCAGAGGAAGCACACTCAAGATTCTCTGAACCGGAGCCTAATATTCCAGAAACTCCAGGGAGCCGGGCTGCTGAGAGGGGAGACACGAGGGAAAGGTATGAGAAGGGTAGCAAGGTCTGGATTTTGTGGAGGCCTTGTGACCTAATGGGATGCTTTAGCTTTCAATCTGGGTGTAGTGGAAGCCACCTACAATAAGGAGAGGGGACATAAATATCTGGCCTCTTTAATAGGGTCACCTGGCTGTTATGTTGGGAGAGTGTGATAGTGAGAGCTTGGCAGGGGAGAGGCAGAAGAGTTCTGAGGGCTGCATGGCGGCTGGTGAGAGCCAGCAGCACAGCCATGACAGGAAGTGAAACTGACCCTGTGAGATGAGACATAGAAAAGTCACCAATGACCACAAAGATTTTGACCTGGGAAGGTGTGTCTGGGAAAGACTTGGGGAAGGCGAGGTGGGAGGCCAGGTTCTAGGACACATCAGTTTTGAGGTGCCTGCCAATCAGCCAAGTGAAATGCTAAGCCGGCAGTCGAGTCGTGGTAATAAAGAGTTTCGAATGCTGCCCTGCTTTCATTTTAAGATGGCTAGCTAGCTTTTATCCACCCTTTCTTCCTTTACTGATCTACACACAGACACTTAAAACCTAATTTACTTTTAGTGGAGCATCTTCAATCTCAATCATGCAAAACTCAGCTCCCTCAGTGGGCCCTCACAGGTATTATGACCGCCCACAGCATTTCCAGACGCAGGACTCATTGCTAGAACCCCCTGCTTTCCACGCATAATGAATGCACGTTTATTGGTTATCGTAGCGCTGCTGAGGCAAAGGGGTGTAAAAATATTCTTCGGCACGGTCTCCTGACTTCACCCTCCTTTTCTCATACATATGAAAAATTCTTATAAATAAAATCAAGGAAGGGATGGCTTCATTCCCAAGTCCTGATTTCTGAAGCTAACTCTCGCCATAAAAGCATTTATTGTGTCTTGAAAATGGAAGCAGTTCCCTGCCAGAACTGATTTTTACGTCGCTGTTGCCGAGTTTCCAGAGTTGTTTAGCCCGGTTCTCCTCCTCAAAGGATCAATGATTCCATCTCAAGTCCCAGTAACGCTGGCCGCTGGCCGGGCCGGCAGTCGTTCTCTTTCTCCCGGAGGTTTTAATTTTAGTTGTGCGTTCCTAATTGATAGGCAGAA
Source organism: Rattus rattus (assembly GCF_011064425.1). Classification (NCBI taxonomy): domain Eukaryota; kingdom Metazoa; phylum Chordata; class Mammalia; order Rodentia; family Muridae; genus Rattus; species Rattus rattus. Next base: position 67,228,991 of record NC_046163.1, read on the forward strand.
CATTATGTCAAAATAATCCGTGGGCTGACATTTCCCACAAATTTGTCATCGCCGTGTATTTTAAATCATGTATTTCTCCAAATATGAAGGAAGAAGACGTGGTTTATAGCTCACTAATGTGTACCTACTAAATGTGAGTGGCAGACGAGGGCGGGGGCGGGACTGGGGGGCGCAGGGGGCGGAGCCAACGTTCACAGGGCTGCCTCGGGTCCTGCTGGGACAAGCTGTTCGGTTCTGAGCTCTGAGCGGGAGGTGGGTGTATTTTAGTCTGTGTAGCTGGTTCAGAAACAACATTGGCCTTTGAAAATTCCAATTTCAAACCTCATCTAGTTAGGAAAAACAAGCAATTGGGATGCTAACAGTTCAGCGCATCTTGTGAAATATTAGGATCAGAATATTCTGTTTGTTTCCCAGAGAGAAATGGTGAGCTACAGACAGGCTAAGTTGCCTGTGTTTTTAAATAGAAATTTTTTTTTCTCCTCAGTTAATAGTGTCCTATTCTGTTATGGCTTTTGAACCGTGGTTTTTTTATTCTACAGAGATGATTTCTAAAAACAGATTGTTTTTAATAAAAGGATGTTTTGTTTGAGGACACAGAGAGGATTCTTTTCTCCCCCGTGCTGGCATTCCAATGACGTAATTTTAGCCCTGTCTGCTGTTTATGGACCACCTGTTGACATATTTTCTAGGTTGAGATAGTCATTTTCTGAACCAAAATAGAATAAAATTGGACATCTACACTGCATATACTTATGTGTGTAAGCAACATTTTGGAGTCCTTTGCAAAGGGCTATTTTTAAATGTTCTGCTAGCACATTAAAAAGGTTATCAGGTGGTGCCTTCACAGAGACCACTGAGGGGCATGGAGACCAGATCAGGATAAGGGAGACAGACAATACAGAGTGTGCTGAGAGCCAGGAAAAACGACCGAATGTCTTTCCAGTAGACACATAGACTCCTGAGACGTGGGACTAGGCAAAATCTCTCAGTTTCAGAGAACTACTAAAACCTTCTGTGATCTTAAAAACACAACAGAAAATAAAACCCTCTAGTGCCTGTCCTTCATGATAGCTCAGTTCAAAGTAGAGGTAGGAGATGGGCGTTAGGGCATCAGGGGTTCCTTTTCATTTTACTCTATTTATTTATTTAATTTACTGATTCACACGAGCTGCCAGGGATGAGAGCTACCAGATCTGAGCAATAAACAGAGCAGGAAAAATGCACAGGCTTGGGATGAAAGAGCAGCCTCCCTCCTCAGACTGGAGGACAGAGTGAGCCTTCCATCAGAAGCATGGAATTCCTTTCTTGATTTTACAGAAGCTGTCCTCTTTTTCCATCACAGTATAAAGCCTGAGGGCCATCAGCATCTGAACAGGTCCCCTGGGTTTATGAGGGGACACTGAATTCTTTATCACTTGCAGAGACCCTGTCTTCTCATTCCCTCACAGGATCATGCCCCACCCCAGTCCCCACCCCTTTCTAGTACTTTCCACCTTTAACCATTTTCCCACAAAGGCAACAACAGCTTCATTACACCAGTCTTCATAAAGGACTCATCTACAAATGATTTTGTGTTCAGCCAGCCACGGGTGGCAGTGCCTGAGGAAAACATCCACTGGGTTATAAACCATGGTGGAGGGGTTCCTAGCCAGGACCAGGCACTGTCTAGACCTTATAGCCACAGCAGTGAAGACAGGAGGCAAGAAGAGTCACCACCTGGTCATCCACATTATATTCATGGGTTTAGCAATTTGATTGACACCCTGGAAACTTTTAAACAGGTTTGCCTAGTTTGTAACTTCCTTAAAAACAAACAAACAAACAAAAACCGCCTTCAGCAACTATTTCTGAGAGTTTGGTGGGGCTTTTCCTTTTAAAATGGGAGAAGTTTGGCATTCCATTGATCAAGAATCGCTCCCTAGCAGGACTGACTCTCAGGCCTCCCCTGATTAGCACAGGAAATTTGGATCAGTGGGTCAGGTTGAGTCCCTTTAATGTGACTGACATCATTTTAACTATGCAGAGACCCTCTTTGGGAATGAAGGGGTACCCTGAAGAGGATTTTTATTACTATGTAAATTGTAACTTTTGTTACTATGTAATGTTACACAAGCAACAGTCTAAAGGCTTTTGTTTTAAATTCACAGAACTATTGCAGTTAAAAATGAGCAGGAATCTCCTAACAGAGCAGTGTATGCTCATTTTAGTTCCAGAAATGGAGAGGTGCTAAGGAGAAATGGGGAAGTTTAAGCATCACAGATGGAACAGGGACAGGAGAGGTGGTCTTGCTCCATGTGCTAGACCAGGAGGCACTTCAGTGCAGGAGAGCCATGCTCAGGGTACTCTCAAACTGAGCAGAGCAGTACCAAGAGTCACAAGCAGAGTGGGGACCCAGGTTTGTAGCAAGGATGAAGCAAGCCCAATCCTGTCCCATCCTGGACCCAGAAATCCTTATGACCTGGACCTGGACCCAAAACAGGATCTGTGCAGTGAAGTGATTTGAGATTCAAACTATGAAAAGTAGGAAGAGATGAGAGGTATAGGGGAGGGAAGGAGAGGAGGGAGGGAGGGAAGGAGAGGGAGGGGAAGAGAAATGAGACTGAAAATCAGGTCATTCTCTGTCTAGAGTGACAACCACAACCGGAGTAAAGCTTAGGTACCCGATGTGGGCTAGGCTCAAGATGACAGGCCTAAAGCTCACATTAGACAAAATGAATGACAATCCCCTGCTGCATATAGGGGTGAGGAAGAGAAATGGGGAGAGAACATGAGATTAGGAGGGGGAGTGGGCGGTAGACATGGTGGTCAGAGAACAGAAATAAAATGTAAAAGAGACAGAAGAAGCCTGACCTTATACCCTGCTGCATTTAATCGATGAGACTTCCATTTAACAAATTCAGCTTTAAAAGGCGACTAGTGTGGAAAGCTCAGGCTTACTCAGGCTCAGACATATGCCCTGAGGAACAATCAGCATTCGAGGTCTCCCTCCCTGCTCCCTCCCTTGCTCTAAAGTTTTGGCTGTCTTCAGGTAAGCTAAGTGTTTGTAAAGCTGCAGCTTAAGGACTGATCAAGGCAGGCAACCGTACAGATAGTTAGCAATCTGGGAGACCATTTAGATTGAGCTAAGCACACCCTCCTTCCCTAACAATGCACCTAGGGCCTCCAGCTACAGCAGGCTGCAGGCACACCTGCTTTAAGCAATACAAATAAATTAGCCTCCTTAGCATCCCTTGACAATGCAAGTGATATCCCAAGGCTATCCTGAAGCCAAGAGGTTAGGCCCTTTCAGTCTAGGCTGGTTGGGATGCATGAACAGATGCATTATGGGCAAGCATTTACAGAGAGGTAAAGGCTTATGTAATCCAAGCCTGTCACTCAGATAGGAGAACCATCCAAACTATGCTTCTAGTAACCAAACTCCTTCTCTTCAACTCCATTAAAGCGAGTCCCAGAAAATGATCTGAGCACTTTCATGCACATGGCCGTTGTCACTCTTGATTCGGTATCTTGTATCTGACTTGCATAATTGCATTTCAGGAAGCCTCCCTGCTACTTTGTAACTTGTGCAAGTATGTTTCAATTCACTGAATAAGATGCCAAGAAGCTGGAAACACCTGGCCAGACCCACCAGCTCCTGAACGACCACTTACTGTTGTTTTCCGGTGTAGCACAGTTCTACTCCATCTACAGCAGAGAGCTTGAGGGAGACACGGGTGCCGAACAGCCTGAGGACCGGTGGCCAGAAACCATGGCAGGCGTCCTGCACAGTAGAAGAGATGGTTTCTCTTGGTTAGCACGTCAGTTTTCTGCCTAAGTCGAGTAGAAGCAGTTAACCTGTTTATGAAGAATAAGGACACTGTTTCTGAAATCAGTTTAATAAAGAATATTCTTGTTCTCTTTTTTGTCCAATATATTTTAATCATATTCTTTCCCTACCTCAGCTCCTTTCAGACTCTCTCCACCTCTCTGCCTACCTTATAGCATGTTTTTGTCCTCTCAACACCTACACCCCCAACCAAAATGACTCCAAAATAAAAATCAAAATAACCCAATAAGGCAAAAATACTAAAACAAACATTTGCTTTGTTCTTTCTATTCTTTCTCAAAACTATTTGCCAGTCTGCCTACAGGAGAAATGGCGGGAAAAGAAGAGACACCAGACATGGCATGGATTGCCAAGAAACAAAAAACAGGTGAAAGTAGGTAAGTGACCTCCCGAAGTCCAGTGTTGTGTGGACTTGTTCTGAGTCCACAGGCACAAAATCTATCCACCCCAGACACGGTGCCAAGAAAAGATGGGAAAAGCAATTCCGCCCATGTTTAGCCTGGGAAAACAGTAAGGAGTTACTTACCGATCAAAGGGCAAAGCAGCTTCACCAGGGAAAGGTGTCTGGCTCTGGAAACGTATATAAATCCTCAAAGGGGTGGGGCCTCGTAAGGGGTGGGGCTTTATAAGGGGCGGGGCCTCATAAGCTCCACCACCTCAGAGCATCAGAGCTAAGGGGCCCAGTCTTATGCTGGTCTGAATAATCACAGCTGCTGAGAGTTAAAGAGACCAACGTCCCTGAGAAGCGCCTGGAGGACCGAATCCACAACACCCGGTGTTGGGTGTTCAACGAATGCAAAGCTATGTGCTATGTCTTGTGTTAAAGTACAGAGTCACGGAAAGTATCTTTGAAACACGTTTCCCTCTTTGGGGGCGATGCATTTAAAACACATAACAGCAATTTAAGGACTTTACACAACAAAATACACATTAATGAGAAACATTGCCATGTCAGCCGAATCTCTGAAGAGTCTTTGTGAAAATGAGCTGTGTGCAACAGGAAAGGTTTGGTGAGGAGAAGCTAACCTGCAGCTCTCTCTTTGAAGGGGTCAGGGGAATGGATTAGGCAAGAAGAGGGGCATCTTTCTGCAAACACAGGCAGGTCCTTGTAGATCTGGAGGGGTGTTGAAAGTAGAATGCAGTGACCATGAAGAGCGGTAACAGATCGGTCAGGTTAAGTCGGTGTCACCGCAGACCTGCTTCCTAAATCGGATCCCTGCACAGGTTGCAGCAAACTCCAAATACTGATTTACCGTTTGGAAAAGGAAAGTTTTAAGCAGGAAAGGGTACCCTCGTTCTTCAGGCCATGTAAGTCACAAGGACTCCATTTCACAGCCGTCACTCCAAGTTTAGAGTGCTGGGCCATATTCAAACCACCGCAATGATCTTGACCTTCTGCCCCGGGAGCATTACAGCCAGTGCCGGCCGCCCACTCCCTGCCTACACAGTCCGCCCAATAAACAAGTAGGCCAGTAAGTTCTTTTGAAATAGACACCTGTCCCAGACAGATTGCCCTCATCTGGTCCCAAATTGCATTTTCTGTTGCTTCTGTGGCAGGTACTCTCCTTACTTAACTTTGTGTTGGTTCTGGATTCTGAGGCTGGTTCAGGGCTGTTTGTCATCGCAACTAGCATTTTATCCCCCCACCCCCACCCCACCCGGAGCTAGCTCGTGCCAAGCAATTCCCAGAAACCACCTGTCATCACTGAGGTGGTGATCCAGTCTTCTCTGCAGCTGTTTGACTGAGCAGGCGATACTGGTTTCCTGAGTGGGAGGCCTCAGCCCGGCGGCTGCTCTGCTCTCTCAGGTGTGTGTATGGAGGCCTCTGCCCAGTAACCGCTCTGCTCTCTCAGGTGTGTGTATTCCTGCAGCAGATATGAAGTCCTGGGCTCCAGCACTGCTGGGAGCTGAGCCTTTCTCTTCACTGCTGCTACAGAGGCAGAGGTCTCCAGCAGAGAGGAAGCAGGACTCAGGGAACAGAAGACCTGGAACGGGATGCTAGATTTAGAGAGGCTTGGGAAGAGGATCTGCTAAAGCTCCCTGCATCTCTCAGGGCTGTTAAGCAGTCACTGGAGGACTCCGTTCACCTCCATGGCTTTCGTCATTACTCATGAACAAGAGATTTGAACCAGGAGATTCTAAAAGGTTATTCCGGATCTTAACTGCTGCGGCCATTTTAACCAGAAAACCATGGACCTGACTCCACCTGTGACTACCCAGTCCTGACTCCCGCAGGAAGGAACAGAAACTTTAGAAAGTGGAGACCCAGGCTTTGAAGCAGTTTCTTCAGAGGGAATCAATTTGCTCTGCCCTCCAAGGAAATAAAAATGCCAGGAGGGGCAAATGTCTTCATCAAGGGCTCTGACGTTGTTGGTTACAATGTCTCTACTGGAATTACACTGTTCATCTGACAGCTGAGTTGCTGTTACTTTCAAGAAAAGTAGGTTTTTAGGAAACACTGTCACATGTTTAAATAAAAGCATGTGCGTAAACAGCAGCTGAGCGCACTGCAAAGGACATTACTAATTATGATGGCTCCGGAAACAAGGTTGCTGCTTCCCTCTCTCCCTCCTTTTCTCCATCCCTCTCCTTCACTCCTCCCTCCCTCCCTCCCTCCCTTCCCTTCCTTCTTTCCTTCCTTCCTTTCTCCTTTCCTTTCTTTCTTCCTTCCTATAATTTAACATGAGCTGGTATGCAGACTTGTCGGAGAAAGGAAATTGATTTCACCTACATCCATAGAAGCCATGAGACATGAGGACAGGAAAGCACTTGCAATCCTAGACCTTAATTAATTTCAGATCCCAACCTCCCCCAACCCCACCCACCCAAGAGCACAGGCAAATGCCCTCAGGCATCTCCACCATCCTCCATAAAATAGGAGCGGAGTGCCCATCACACAGTCCATAATTACAACACGCGTCAATACTAATTAATGAGAAGAGAAACTGAAAGACTAAATCATTTACAAGAAAGAACTGAAGCTCAGGAGCAGGTTGAACCCCATCCTGAGGTAAATCCCTCCAAGCTTGGCTGGATGAACCAAGTGCTGCCTGAGGTCCACAGTTGACAGTTACAGAGAGCCAGGCCTGGGGTTTCCACAGTGACACCAGACTTGGGCTTCTCAGTCCATGGCTTATGTATCCTTCCCTCCGCTTTGACTATGTCTTTGCTGCTACATTTCAGGAAAGTCAAGGAAAACACGAAACTTTCAAACTTACTTTTATGTTTTTAATTTTTGAGACAGGATCTCATGTAGCCCAGGCTGACCTCAAACTCACAATATAGCCAAGGATGGACTTGGAACTCCTGCCCCTTTTGCCTCCGTTTCTCAGAAGCCTCCATCATAGGTGTTCATGGTCACATTTGACAGAGGTGAAGGTATGAAAACAGCCTATTTTACTGAATTTAAACAACCGGAAGTAGTTAATTTACTGTGGTGATTGGATTATGAAAACAAAACTATATGCAACATGTGGAGGCTTGGTCTTTTGCTTGCATTGTTGTGCAAACCGCGCGTTCCCAAGCCCTGGTTTTCCCCAGGGGATGAGTGAATCCGCATGTAGATCCAAGTGATGCTATGTGACCTTGCTCCCAAGTTATTCCTGATTGGTGAATAAAGATGCCTACAGCCCATAGCTGGGCAGAAGAGAGATAGGAGGGGTTTGGGACTCCCAGGCTTGGGGTCTGAGGAGAACCATGAGGAAGAGAGGAACAGAGAAGACACCATGGGTTAGGTGAGCCATAAAAATATGGCCACAAGGGATGGCTAACTGGAGTTAAGAGCTGCCCAGATGGGACATGGCAGGTTATAATTTAGGTTATTGATGAGCGAATAGATTCTAATAGCATAAAGGTTAGATATCTTCCCAGCTCTAATATTGATTAAGGTTTATTATAAGTATAAAGGGTGTGTGTCTCTTATCTGGGACTGAATGATCAAAGGCGGTATAGAAATCCAGGATTGGGATTAAATCATTTTTTTTCTCTTTTTTTTTCTTTTTTCTTTTTTTCAGAGTTGGGGACCGAACCCAGGGCCTTGTGCTTGCTAGGCAAGCGCTCTACCACTGAGCTAAATCCCTAACCCCGGATTAAATCATTTTTACAACAACAACATACAGTCATGCATCTTCTACCACTTGCCAGACTCCTCCATAGATCACCTGACAGGGAACTCCCCACACTAAATATTATAAATGTAAAACCTAGGATAATCAACTAAAGCTACTACAAAAGGTAGGCTATCTACCGGGTAAATTAATATGCAAAAGTTAAATGGTTTTATTTATAAATAGTAAGCAAGAAAAATGAGTTAGAAATTTTTGTTAATAAGCTGAGGAAGACAAAACAAAATGTAAATGTAAATCAATCAGCTTGTCAAACCCATGATGATTGTTTAAAATCCTGAGAAGTCAGTGCCTTATGCACATGGAGACCTCGTACTTGAATGCTATCTAAGCTATAAACTATATTCTTCATATGGTCACAACAATAGTGGCAAGAATATTCAATATCTACTTTTGAGACTAAATCAATTGATTTAAAACAGTTGGGACTGAGAACACGGATCGATGATTAGTGTGGATTATGACTAGCAATGGAAGGAGTGTGGCTGCCCATAGGCAGAAATCAGATATAATGCTATACACTGTGATATTGGTTCAAAGTTGGAAGTAAACCTCCGTCTGCTGACCTTTGGATTCCGGGCTTTCTAGTCATTTATTCTCATTGAAATATAAGAGAGATTTTAAATTGGCTTGAAATGAAATTCAAGGAAAAACTCTAACAGAGAAATTGATGGTACCCCCGGGTTAGTGAGAGGGAGGAAAATGTTTCATTGCTTGAGAGAATGTAGTTCCTGTATTTCAGAGCTCTGATGAACAAAACAAAGAAGGAAAATGAGCCCTAAGGATACACATGGCTAAACACCAGACTTCCCATGATTCATTGGGAAAATGAGCTCTAAGTGTATACATCACTAAATACCAGACTTCCCATGATTCATTGGGAAAATGAACTCTAAGTATATACATCACTAAATACCAGACTTCCCATGATTCATTGGGAAAATGAACTCTAAGTATATACATCACTAAATACCAGACTTCCCATGATTCATTGGGAAAATGAGCTCTAAGTATATACACCACTAAATACCAGACTTCCCATGATTCATTGTCAATGAGAATAATATGCATGAATGAGGAGGATTCGCTATGAGAAATGTGACAGAACAGAGCTGGAGAAAGGAAGGCATTATGCGAGGTTTACTATATTTCCAAATAAATCCAAGACCATCTGATAATATTTATCTAATGCTTGGACCACACTTCAGAAAGGACACAAACCACTAGGCTGTCTTTATATAAAACACAGTACAGTTTTCTACAATTAATGAAGGAATAAAAGAGAAAATGACCTGAGGATGGAAGACACTGATATTTGGTCGTACTGGGCACAGGAACACAAAGGACCACCAGTTTGATTCAGAGTCCACGAGACCCCTCTGAGAAAGGAAACAGAATGTAATCTCTAGAATCCTTACTCAGAAAGAACACACACCTACACCAGCAGAGGATGGCCCTCCTGCCGAGGACGGGAGGCCCTGGGATGCAGTGTTCTTCATGTCAGCGGCCTTAAATACCCTTTTTGGGAACAAGATGACAGCCTGTGTCCTAAGACTCACACACACCCTAACGGAAGCCTGCGGAAGAACTGGAGAGGATAGAAGATGCTGTTGGATGAGACCAAGCTGCATGCAGCCAGGGCATGAAGAAATGCACCTGTGGCCTGTCCAACAGTCCCACACAATCCAGGCCAAGGGACTACATGACGTAGCCTCCCAAAGGATAGATGTCCACTTGAGGAATGCCTATGATGAGATTAATCTTTTTTCTCATTGGTGTACCTTAGACCGACTTGTTCATAGTGGACCATACAAAGAAGCAACCCTACAAAATGTGTCTGGATGACAAAACATGGCAGTCTAGCATGAAGACAGCACAAAGTCACTTCTCGTATCTGCAATTCTTTTCAACAGCATAAGCTAAGAGGAAAAACTATGAAAGACAGACATCCTCCAGAGCCCATCTGGAGCTGCCAGGGATGGTAGCATGGAGTCTGGTTTCTGCACCAAGTTCATTTCCAAGACCCTCTGCTGTGTGCACACATTCACTGCCAAGACCTCCTACTGTGTGCACCTGTTCACTGCCAGGACCTCCTACTGTGTGCACCTGTTCACTGCCAGGACCTCCTACTGTGTGTACCTGGTTATTGTCAGAACCTCCTACTGTGTGCAGCCTTCAGCTTTAGTCATAAGACCATGAGGAAAGCATCTGAAGCAGGAGGGTGAGGAGCAGGAGCTCCATCGTGAGTGTTTAAATCTTTGAACACTGGTTTCTTGGGAGAAATGGCTGCTTCTAGACAGAAACTTGTGAGACGGTCCCTGGAGCACAGGATGTTGCCAGAAGGCAGGAAATATTCCAAAACAAACAAAAGCACAATATTGAGATACCTCAAAGGGTCAAAAAAATCAACACAAACAGTTATCAATATTAAAAGTTGGGATGATTCGGAACAATAAAGTCATACAGGAAAATAAGAGTATAAAATAAAATATGCATGAAGCATGCTGATACCAACTAATGGCTGTGAGAAACTATGTGAGGAGCAGTAGACATGTCCCCTGTGTAGAAGAGGAGGACTCATGTGGGGGACAAGGAAGGTTGCTCCCCACATAATGAGTATGCCCAGCATGGTGTTGCTTCTTTGCTTGGGAACTATCTGGAAAGGGGGAAAACGGGGACCCACGGTAGAAATGTGTGGAGGCCCTATGTCAGTATAAGCACCAGCAATGAAGCTTCACCCTGACTGTGTTCCCTGGATGTGATGGGGTCGCCTGTGTCTCCAGCACCGTCCTCCTCCAAACTCAGAACTTCCAAAGCGCTAAAGTGAGGCACGGTCTATGGCATCTATTATATCCCTAAAACCGTCAAGGGCATCACAGGTCATAACTGGGAAGTGCTAAGGTCACGTGTTGACTACGTTTATCGAGGGTTCCAAAGGAATATAAGGTGAGAAGCAAGGACACGTGAAGCCACAGGTTTTAGATTATGGTAATTGGCAATATTAGTGACAAAGATGCTGTACTAGCAAGGGATGCTAATGGTACGGGATATCAGCACATTCTCTAGCTACTAATACAATTTGGAATGCATGTGTATGCTTGAGCACCATACATAGACACACATGTACAAACACACAGAGACACACATGTGCGCACACACATGCAGAGACACATGCACATACACACACACACACAAATGTGCCCATGCACACATAGACACACACAGAGACAACATAATAGATGCACACACATAGACACACACACACACACACACACACACACACACACACACACACACACATGCACTCCAATTTAGAAAACCTAAAATAAATTGAAATCCACTCACCCCACACCCCACCACCACTGTCACAACAAAATAACCCCTGGAAGGTTTCTGCCCAAGTCTTCACTTCCTGCCAACCAACACAGAGCCTCGGACTGATTGTCAGGGACAGTTAGGGCCCTCTAGAGTCCCAGGACTCTTAAGAGCCCTGTGTGGGCAGCTCGTTATGTCTTCCCTTATAGACGGTTTCCCTTTTCACTGTCTATCTGCCAGGCCAGTTGGCATCAATGCTCAATTCTCTCCGTCCACAAAGGCCCCAGGGAAAAAACCCTTCCAAGCAGGAGCCCCCAAGACAAATCAAATACAGACAGTGCCCAGGAGGAGGCTTGGCTCTTCTGGGGAATGAAAGGGAACGTTCGATTATGGCAATTACCTGGAAATGGCTCCCCAGGGAGCTCTGCCCTTACTCTGACCCTCAGTGGCTTCCAGAGCTCTGGCTGCTGGGACTCTGGACTGTTGCAGCTTGCAAGGATCAGGGAGCGAGCTCAGGATCCTTGTGGCTTGTGAAGAGTATGAGGATCACCTGGAAAAGTAAGTTTATAGTCTGAGGATTGCTGAGAAGACCAGCACTCAAGGTCACAGCGGACTTTCACTCCTAGAACCCTAAGATCACTGACTCTAACCATGTTACCCGTGATTATTGTGACTTTTTTTTTTTTATTAACTATATCTTAATAGGGCTACTGGGAGTACTTTCTCAGTGATTTGACCTTAGGACTTATTTATTTTAGCAAGTAAAAATAAATTCATTTAAATTGGGCTAGGATTGGGGGGGGTATAAAAGTTTTTGGTCTTAGCAGGTTTTCCTGCTGGGGCATAATGAGTTTATTAAAAAAAAAAATGGAAGGGAAAAAGCTGGTGCTATGCAAACTCAGATTCTGCTGTGACATCAACTGTCAAAGGACCTTCAGTCCCTGTTCCTCAGCAACAGATTTTAACTAAATTCTTCCCTCCCCAAAGTGTCTCCTGGAGCAGTTTTAATTCTTTATGGTCCATTTTTGGAGGGTCTTTGTTACCCCATCAGTTTGAGTGATTTTGTATGTTGGGCTGTCTATTGGTGGATTGATTAAACATACACACACATATACACACACATACACATGCTCACATGTACACACATACACACACATGCACACACGCATGTGCACATATACACACATATACATACACATACATACATACACACACACACACACACACACACACACACACACACACACCTTTGAAGTGTAAGCAGGATACAAGTCAGAGCAAAGGTTAGGACATTTGGCTAGGGTCATGTTACCACCCAGGAGGACCTCTTCTGTGAATCCTTGACTTCATGCATTTTTGTCAACAGTGGATCTGCGCAACTGACTCCATTTTTCTGTTTGCTTTGAGGTGGGGTCTTGAATGCAGCACAGACTGGCCTCAACCTCAAGGTCTTCCCGACTCAGCCTCCAGGTCAGGGACCACGCGTGTTCATTAGCATGTTAGCATGACTCTACTCGGGTGATGAGTTTTTCTTTGTCTCTAGTTTTTCCTACATCTGTTGATCTTAGCTTTCTTGTGGTTTGATTTTGGGTGTCCCTTATTCCTTTCCTTTCCTTTCTTTTCCTTTCCTTTCCTTTCCTTTCCTTTCCTTTCCTTTCCTTTCCTTTCCTTTCTTTTCCTTTCTTTTCTCTAACTTAGTTAGTGGAAGGGACTGGCTGCTGTCATGGAGGAAATCCATGGCTGCTTTTCTTAGGCAAAGGAATAGCAGAGCCCTGGAGGTGGGAGCTCTTGGGCTGGGTTTATCTAAGCTGCCCTTAAACTTTTCAAGAATATTGAACCTTTTTTTTTTTCTTTCCTGTGCCAGGTAGAGCCTTTTAGTTTGCCGTTGTTCAGTCAGGACATTTAATTTTAACAAATTACTCAGTATGGCTACTTAATGTGTTACAACTGGATTTCAGCCTCACTCCGGGCATGCTCAGTAGGGTTCACTGAACTGTGACTCCAAGCCTTTATTCCTCCCACACTTAGAAACATGAGTTTACTTTTCTCTTTCCTCTAACACTGTCTGGAAACCTGGAGACCCTTGGCTAATGTTTGGACCAATGCCACGCAGAGAGAGGGTGTTAATTATTTCCCTAGTACTTCTCAGTGTGGACGCTCCAATAATATGGTTTTCCCTTTACTGATTGACCCACTAGTCAGAGCATCCTGTCAGGAGTGGCAGAATCCTGTCTTCCTCACACTGAGCATCTAACCCTGTCTAACACTAAAACGCAAGGCCAAGTCACTCTTAAATATCTTTCCAAACCGAAACAGAGCATGTTTATGCAGCTTGGTTTTCTGTTTTAGATCTTTAACCCAAGATTAACAACATCGAACAGGATTTGTGCTTCATGCCATTGAGATCACACCAGGTTTCATACAAGAAAGCAAGAAACAAGAGACACGCATCGAAAGCACCACACTTATTTTAAAGAGCACATCTCAGACTTGCCTGTGCTTTAATTAGAATATCCTAGAGAGTTTTAAAAATACCCGCATCAGGTCTCCTCCCTAGAGAAATTATACCGAAGTCTCTGGGAATAAGACTGGGGCTCTTGTACTCAGAGAAGCTCCCAGGTGATCAGCAGCTCAGACAGGAGTAAAATCCACCAGCGTTCAGTGTGCAGTGCTCAAGGTCTCCACTGTCCTCAGAGACAGGTGGGAAACCTCAGCAGGGGGTGTAGGTGAGGGTGGGGGTAGTGTGGGACGGGAGTGAAGTCAGAGACAAAACACAGCAGGGACCAGAGGGCACGTAGCAGATAGGACAGGAGAATGAAGCCAGTTTCTAAACATCTTTGGACACTAAGTATAGTCATCAAAGATTCCATTGAAAGATCAGAGTCCTAGCTGGGTGTGGTAACACACACACCTGTCATCCCAGCACTCGGGAGGCGGAGACAGGAAGGTCGCCTTCCACTCTATGGAGTTTAAGACCAGCCTAGGCTACATGCGACTGTCTCAAGAAAAGATAGCCTTGGATTCTATCCAAGAATTCTCCTTTGATGCTTTCTGGGGCCAGACTCTGCCCTTTGACACTAAAGTGCCTATCTTTCCCGTAACATATAATCTCTCGCCATTTAGTTCTAGGGCTGAGTTTTAACTTGTTTAAGGAACTCTTCTATAGAAACTCTACTGGATTTTGCTACACTGTATCCCTCTTATTTTTTTTTTAATTTCACATATATAATGGTAATAGATTTTTTTTTTTAAAAAAAAAATAGACGTGTGTGTTTAAAGGTGGCTGCGTGATTAAGAACAGCTAGCACACATGTGCTGCATGGACATAAATGCAGGCAAAACACCCAGTCTCATACAATACAAATAAATAAAATCCTTTAAAATACTCTCGTTTTCAAAATTAAAATCTGGAAACCTTTTATTGTTACTCCCAATGGGAACAGTTCCAGTGTCTACAAAATTTTAAAGTCAAAGTGACTCATTTGGGAGATAATTAATGTGTGTATTTGACTGTTAGCGTAAGGAACACTAGCACAAACCCCTTCAGTTCTAGTGTTGGTGAAATGCAGGTAGGAAATGTCAATGTCTTTATTTTTCCAGTTACAGCTTACAGAACAGGTTCGGGTGGGCTCTCCTTTGAAACATTTACCTGGACTTTTATTTTGTCTGTTTTGCAAGCAGAGCCTCCCGGAAGAATCGATGGTTGTCCCTGACTCTGAGATTATAACTCCGATTTGTTTTACAAGATTTTTCCCCCCTCCCAGAAACCAGCTAAAAGGAAATAAACAATTTATTTGGAGAACTTTGGTTCTTTGCCTGAAAACCCCACGATGAAGAAAAGTTCATCTCCATTCTGGGTTACAGAGAATCTCTTTGGTACAGTGTTCTACATCAGTCCTTGGAGTTCCCCTTAAGATGTAATTGTGAAATGGGCAAACATATTCTCACCGTTCAGTGTGGAGAGCAGTCACATCTTCATGTATGTGTGTGTGGTCTCCTTTTGTCTTTTGTCAATATTCTTTCCTCTAAATATGCCTCTTTTGGAACCAAAATGAAGACTTTAAAATAACAAAACAAAAGATAACTGTTTCCACATAGGATTCTGTTGTAGCCAGCATTTCATTTCGTTGTTGTGACAAAAGACATGAGCAACACTCTGTGAAGGAGGAGGGGTGTGTTTGGATTGTAGCTTCTCTTTACATTGGCCAGAAAGCAACTAGGGAGGGAGAGAGAGAGGAGGAAAGGAAAGGAGGGAGATTATTCCACTAGGGAAAAATAATATACAAAGTACATCCTTCAAGAAGTCTGGGGACCAAATATGCCCTTTAAAGGCTAGCCCTAGTGACCTACGTTCACTTTCAAAAGTGTCCTCCATGTGCCAGTCACCTTCAGCTCTTGGCCCTCGACTAGAGGACTGCGCTGCTGAGGTCACATCCCGTGAGACCTTGCAGGTTTAAGGGTTCTGTTTGCAGTTGAGAATGAGTCCCTGTGTCTTATGTTGGATCCTCTTAACAGGTTGCACTGGATGACGTGTGGGCGGGAGGTGTGTGGGGAGGAGCTACGTCAGGATGCGCTTGCCCCTGATTGGATCTGATGAGAAGTGTGGGATTTGTAGGTCTGGTTCTTTAAGCCTCTGCAAAACATGACTCGCGACTATTATCCAGGGAAGCCAGGGGTGGACCTGGTCAGACATCCACCTGGCCAGTATTTACTTAAAGTTTGCTTCGAATTTGGATTTAAATTGTGGAAGTGGTCTTATCCTTGACTGGGGGATTAGCAAGCCTTCGCGCTGCAATTACCTCTCAACGTCTGCAGCCCAGAACACTGAGTCTTGGGCATCACAGCTCAAAAGCAGTGAAGACTCAGGCCATGACAAACGCCCACCACTTCCGTCTTCCTTCTCCACTGCCTGTTTCTCTGTCATCTCCGTATACAATGAACCATATTACCAGTTAGTTTAAACAGACCAGTCACATAAACATTTCTTCAGGGAGGCCTTCCTTGTTCTTAACTATTTAAAAACAGATCCCTCAGTGTCCTTCCTTAAGACATTCCCCACCCCACTGGCTTGTTACTGGCTTGCTGAATTTTCAAGGTAGCGATACTCATCCAAAATTGCCTTCTTTCAAAAATAAGTAAGATTTTTCTTTTTAAAAACGTTTCTTATTTTTATTGTCTTGTGTTTCTTTTTTAATTTACAGGTTATTTTTATCATTTTGGGTGAAGGAATGGTTTGCCTGGAATATGTTATGTGAACTACATGTTTGCCTGGTGCCCGTGGATATGGGGATGGTTCTGAGATGTCATAAGTGCTGAGGGTTGAACCCTGCTCTCGAGCAGCGTCCTTCGCCACTGAAAATTCCTTCTTTTAGTTTGTTTGCTTGCCGGTTCAATTTCTCACACTATTCTGTTCCAGCGGGATATAAAATCTCATAATTGTATTCCCTACATAATTGTATCCCATTAAAAACAATGATAGTCAACCTTGGTAGGAACCAGTGACCAATAAGGAAAAAGAGTCTGGGCTGAGCAGGCGTTAAGTGACCTGCACTGCAGTCCCAAATTTACCTCAGCCTATTACCTTTCTAACTATCAATCTATTTATTAAATGCGGATATATTGATAATCAAATAACTTTTTTATTATAAAACCGTCAGCACAATTGTCAATGGGTGTGCAACCACATTTTTGTCAAAAAGATAAACATTTCAACAAAAAAAGAGGCACCCACTTATACTTAGGAAGAAAGCCCTCCCTCGTGACTGTGGATCCATCACTAAGTTAACCGCCGAGTTCCGTGATTCAGCACAAGTGGGAAAAAAAAAAAGACATGCTTTATGTTAAAGATGAATTTCTGTGAAGTAGCCCATTAATTTTATTTATTCACTTTCAGTTGGCCTCTGTGCATATTTCAGGCAGCTTTGATTCCACAAATAACTCAGGTAAGAAAGGCCATTGGGCTAACAATGGGAAATGGACTTACCCAACCACATCACACTGGACAGAATTCTTCTGAGGCCCAAACAGTGGTAACTACACAATTAATTGAATTACTAGCAGTAAAGAATTCAAAAGGTGATGCTGGCATTAGTCTCCTGACTTCACAGCAGTTCACGTGTTGTTTGTTTTTTAAAGTAACTTCTCTGAACATACCTGTCTTTTTCCCCTTGAGAACTTCACACAGCGAGCCTGCCTAGCCGTAGACTTGGAGTGTGCTTTCCAGACAAGAACAGACAGAAAGCTATTTTCTGCCCTACGTTGACCTCGCCCTGGGACAAAACCGTCCTCCGTAGCCATAGTCCCCGAGGCAGAAGAGCATCCTCTCTGAGACTGCTTCAGTGTCTGCCTCTGGGCTCATTATCTGGCTAATAAAACTAATTTTGCCACAGCCATTGATAGGAGATAATGTCGGCCCCGAAACACAATAGCTGATCCCAAACCCAAATGATTCTCATCCCCCTAGCAGCTGCTACCCTCTCGGCTATTTCAGAGATGGATGGATTTGGAAAGGATGTTTTATTTTTTCGTCTCGCAGATTGGAATTTTCATCTCGACAATAACAATTTATAAAGATGATGCCTTAGGTCTCTTTTGGAGGAGCGCGGAGTTATTAAGCGCACATATAAATAACGTGGTGTGCGCATACAGGGCTGCTCACAGCCTGCTTCCAGTCCCCATTTGACCCATGCTGCCGGCTGGACGTTAGCAATCACGCACATGCCGATGTGCTCTCTGAGCAGGCAACCAAGCCTCT
The DNA here is from genome assembly GCF_011064425.1 of Rattus rattus. Taxonomy (NCBI): domain Eukaryota; kingdom Metazoa; phylum Chordata; class Mammalia; order Rodentia; family Muridae; genus Rattus; species Rattus rattus. The sequence continues at coordinate 67,247,010 of NC_046163.1, forward strand.
TCCCTGTGACTGTGACTCTCTCTCTCTTTCTCTTTCTCTCTCTCTCTCTCTCTCTCTCTCTCTCTCTCTCTCTCTCTCTGTGTGATTGTTCTTAGCAACCAAGTATTGGTATACAGCCCTTTGACGTGCCTTGAAATGGCAGGCATCACGGTATGCATGCCTTTTTTTTTTTTTCTTTTTTTTCGGAGCTGGGGACCGAACCCAGGGCCTTGCGCTTGGTAGGCAAGTGCTCTACCACTAAGCTAAATCCCCAACCCCGTATGCATGCCTTTTGAAAAGGAACGTTCATGCTCAGGTGCTTTTTCAGCCACACAAAAGTTCTTCACGAGAGGGGAACTGAGAGAAGAGGATGCACGCAACATGGAATGAACTTGTTTCGAAAAAGCATGCAGGTAAGAAGTAGAAGAGGCTCCTGGGCCTTTGAACCATAAAACTATGAGTCTAGCTGGACCTTGCCCTCCCTCACCCCCCGCCCCTCTCTCTCCATGCAGTTAATATCCTTCCCTGCTTTTCACCACTATTTTGGATTTATTTATAGACGTATAATTGTTGAGGGTGGGATCTGTAACTCCAAGGTAGGGTGCTGGCCTCCTACGCCTGAGACTGCAGGTCCACCCCCCCCTCAATACTGCCAATCAGAAGATGCCAATGTAGTAAGATTTCCAGCAAATGTTTTTCCTGCCCCATTTGGTAGCTTCCATACCTACCGTGTCAGCTAAGGAACCCGGACAGAGGAATAGGCGATCCTTTCTTTTTCTGTCGTGTCTTTATCAATAATATTGAGAATGTTCGATGTCTAACATGGACATGGTTTAAAGGGCAATGCAAGTGGTTCTGGGTGTGAATCCAAGGGTTTGAATCCAAGACCCTTGGATAAGAGCTGAGGTGTAATGACAGTGCATTATGTAGGGCTGAAGCGGTGACTCACACCTGTACCACACCTATGGGGGACTCACACCTGTACCACACCTATGGGGGACTCACACCTGTACCACACCTATGGGGGACTCACACCTGTAACACACCTATGGGAGACTCAACACCTGTAACCTAAGCACTCAAGTAGCCGAGAGATGGGATGAGTCTGAGGCCAAGTCCGACCCTGGAGTAAGACTTTGTTTGGAAAATAAAGATAAATCGTAATGACAATATGTAACTTTAATTTTTTTCTAAAGCCTACGTTTAATGATGGTTCTTAAATGCTTTGACCTCCCTTCTAGCCCACCACCCACCAGAGGTAGTGAAAAAGAAAGGATGTGGGGGAAGTGGACCTGTTTAGAAATGTGTTCTTGGAGCAACTCCCATCCGAGTTGTCAGGAAAATGGCAGTTCGCTTCAAGGGTCAGCAGCGGCATCTCGATCCACTCGCAAGCACTTCATGGATACACTGGCAGTCCAACTCGGTAGTATCGGGATAGCAGCAGGGGTAGCATGACATAGCAGGAACAACCAGGCCTCAGCCAAATCAGTACGAGTCAGCAGGAAGGACCAGGAGGGACCCCAGGAGAAGTTCTCATCCGTGTCTCTCTCAGGGAAGAGAAGATCAGTGAAAATGTGAGATGAACAAGTGTTGCACAGCCAGTTCAATAAGCAAGCCAAGCTCAGTCTCCATCACTGTCTGTTGAGTTCTATTTATCTCTCCCCAAACATCACGTGTCCTCCACAGGCCTTGCCTTAGCATGTGTCTCAGCTGACATCACTCTGCCAATCAGCCCGAATCTGTGGAAGCAGCAAGAAACTGCAGCTCACCACCAGAAGGTTTTTGGGGCATTTCTCTCTATGGAGTCCCCACAAATGTGTCTCAACTACACAATGCAAGGTGGACCAATACCTGCGTGTCATTAGCGAAGGATCCTTCGTCACGTGTCCTTTCACGTGCTTGCTTTAGCAGAACATCCTGTCACCTGTGTCTGCTTCAGCTAAACATTCCTTCACGAGTCTGCCTTAGCCTTTCACCTGTTGTCCACTGTGTTCCTCCACGTGTTTGCCCCAGCAAAACACCATCCAACACAACCGACTTTCCAAAGAAGCCCTAAGTTTCCACTTCAACAATAACAACACAGAGGCTGGAGGGGATGGGTCAGTAAGCTCCCTTTCCAGAGGACCTCAGTTTGATTCCCTGCACCCATATGTCAGCTCATAGCAATCTGTAACTCACATTCCAGGAGATGGTGTTTTCTGACCTCCACAGGGCACCAGGTCCACGCAGAACACACAGGCAAACATACAGGCAGACCACTCCTGCATGTAACAAACAGCTCCACGAGAGGACGAGGGGAGGGTGAGAGACGCTAGGCTACCGTATGTGGAAAGCGTCCCAGTTAACTTTTGATTGCTATTATTGTTCTCCAAAATTGAGCATTGCTAAGTTGAATATTAAAACCGTCTATACCGCCCATGACTGCCTCTGTACTCTGGTGGAGCAGAACACCCTGACCCAGATTTATTAGATCAATGCCTCTTCTCCTCCTAGAACAGCTTCTGGAAGGAATGGTTCCAAGTCTTTAGCTAACAATCTCGTGCTTCTCTCTCCCCGGTCTTTGTGGTAGAGCACCCAGAGCTACTCTTCTATAGACGATACCTATCTCTTCAGGACCCATTTCCCAACCCACTACCCACACTGCAGAGACAAATGCTGCCCCAGGCAGCAGATGCCATTTTCTGTAGGCAGGCACAGGTTAGAAAAAATATCAGTCATGTGGGATTTTCTCAGAAAACTTAGATAAGTGTCAGAGCCTGTCTAGGTTAGACCCTGGCTCAGAGAAGACTTTCAAGAGCAATCAAACCAGGGACGGAGAGATGTTGCCTCGGTTCCGAGGACCCGAGGTGAGTTCCCAGTGCCTATGTCAGTCAGCTCACATGCCTGTAACTCCAGCTCCAGGGGATCCAAGGTGTCTGGCCTCTGCAGGCACCTGCCCTCCCTGACACACACACACATAATTTAAATTTGTAGAATTAAATTGATCTTTTAAAGAGCGGTCAAACTATTTAAAGCACTGAAGACTATGATGACATTGGTGAACCTTACAGGGAAGCCACCACGAGGCAGCCTGCACTTCTGTTCATAGTCACCTGAGGAAAAGGGGGAAATAAAATATGCCCTAACGACCAGTGGATTAGGAGCAGTTCATGTGAAATACATGAAACTTTTGGTTCGCTCCACAATGTGTGTGCAAAATGTACTAAGCCAAGCCATTCAGTCAAGAGGCTGTGAGAGGTCAGTGTAACAGAGACACAACCTCGGTTCCCCCAGTTCAGAGTGCTCACTTCCTGTTTCGTTTTCATATTTTCCCCTTATGGTAAATATCTCAAAAAAGTTTATGAATACACTGAACCTTCCGCTTAGCATCCGACAACACAAACAGAATTAAACTTTACTTAAACCCCTCCTGTTATTCAGTATGGCTCCCAAGACAGGGCCTTATGGAGCCTACACAGGTCTTGAATTCTCTACGTAGTCAAAGAGGACTGTGAACTCCCCCCATTTTCCTCCTCCTCCTCCTCCTCTTCTTCCTCCCCGTCCTCCTCTTCCTCTTCCTCCTCCTCTTCCTCTTCTTCCTCCTCCTCACCTTCCCAAGGGTGAGATTATCACTTCTGAATTAGTCTTTTTTTAAAAAAATGGGGATTGAGGGCTGGAGAGATGGCTCAGTGGTTAAGAGCACTGATTGCTTTTCCAGAGGTCCTGAGTTCAAATCCCAGCAACCATATGGCGACTCAAAACCATCTGTAATGGGATCCAATGCCCTCTTCTGGTGTGTTTGAAGACAGCTACAGTGTACTCATTTGAATAAAATAAATCTTTTAAAAAATGGGGATTGCATTATCAATTATAAAATATTTGTTTTAGTAACAATTTGATGCTAAGTTTTCGTTGTTCATTTTTAACTTTTTGGATCACTCTCTTGCATGTGTAAGGTTAGATTTATAAATTCTAAGTATATACTTGGAAAACTTTTGTTTATCACTGTCTCCATAGTCAGACTAAATGTCCGCTGGGCAATGGCTCATCCTTATTAACCCTGCTCCCTCTCCCTTACTCTCTCCCTCCCTGTCTCCATCCCCCAACCCCACTCCCTTTCTTAAGCAGGGTCTCTGCAACGTGACCCTGTCTGCTCTGGAACTTGCTATGTAAGCCAGGTCAGCCTTGAAGTCAGAGACCCTCCTGCCTCTGCCTCCCAAGTGTCGGCATCAAAGGCCTGCGCCACCCTTCCTGGCGTCTTGCATAATTTGATGGGCATGGATGTTGTTGAATCAAACAGCACTTTTTGTTGCTACGTAGCAAGAAAATAAGACCCCCCTGTCCCCTACACCTCCCTCTCCCCCCCCTCTCTCTCTCTCTCACACACACACACACACACACACACACACACACACACACACACACACACTATTCTGGTAACAGTAAGTCTGATAGTTTGCTCCCCGTTGCTGTAATAAACACTGACTGAGAGTCAGTAGGAGGGGGAAAGGCTTCTCTTGGTTTACACTTCCATGCCACAGCCTATCCATTAGCAGGAACCTGAAGGTAGGGCCTGTAATACAGACAAAGATGCTCCTCACCAGAAGCCTTCTTCTGGCTTGCTCAGCCAGCTTTAACTATATAACCCAGCCCACATAGTTAGGGATGGCACCCCTGTCCTCAGCCATCTCTGCCCTTCTGTCAATTAGTAATCAAAGGCCTACTTATCCCACAGACATGTCCACAGGCCAATCTGATGGAGACAGTCCTTCAGTTCAAGTTCCCTGTTTTGTTTGTTTTCTTTTTTAACAAAATCTCAATCGTTTAATTTTACCAATGAAGACTTCAGAGCTAGAGGCTGGAGTGAAAGCCTGCTAGCTCAGAGAGGCAGAGAAAGCACCCAGCTTACCTTCCTCCTCAGCTGATGTATGTACCAAAATGAAATTCTCCTCCACGCCATCTCAAAAAACTCCAAACTGCATGTGCTTCCTTTCTACTTCCTGTGCGACGGTCTATCCGTCCCCCTGACTTCCTCTCACTCTCTATGACTTGTTCCTATGTTTACTTCCTGTCACCTGGTTGTTTGTTCTACCTGTTGACCAATGGTTGACTTTATTTTAATCCTCTTTATAATACATAGAAAGCTCTTGGAATAAAGGTGTGTGCTGGGGCCCAGCCATGCCTCAACTAGAAACAGGTTCTTCCACTAAATGACACAATCTCCGGGTTCACAGTGTGACAAAATATCCTGTGACATTTCCCTTCCTAGGTGACTCTGGGCTTGTGGCCAAGCTGACAGCTGAAGCTCACCGTAACGCCACCAAATAGTTTGCACCTTGAAACAACTGCTCTAAAGAGACAAAGGTTGATTCGCAGTCCTCCTGGTACGTAAATCATCATCAGAGAGATGAGCTCACTGTTACGGCAACAAAATATCCAGAAAGACAGTTAGGTCTAAGCAAGTTCATCTTCACTCTTCTCTCTCCTCTTAATTTGAGAAGGTCTCTGGTGTCTCCAGGCTGTTTGTGTCTCACGTCTGAAACGGTGAGACAGCTTTCACAAAACTCTCTCCTTGAATCAAGTGAAGACTTTCCTTCTGTGACGACGGCATCAACTTCACCATTGTTCGCCCGAGGCTCTAGATAAGCAATGGGGGCGTCAGCTCACCTGAGCAGCGTTCTTCCTTACAGCGTGGCCCCTTCTGCTGCTCACGGTTTAACTTGCAGGGACCTGGGTGTGCCTGAGCTTCATAGAAACAGAAGTCATCACTCGAGCAGCAAATCCGAGGAAGGAGAGACTGTCAAATAGCTGAATGATACTGAGAGGGGAAGGGACATTTGGAGACAACTCCATGAGCAATTCCTGTGAAGGGTTACTCATCTATGGTGGAGAAGGACCTCATTAGCTCCCTGCAGACACAAAATTATACAAAGCAAAGCCATTAGGTGCAATTCAAGACATCAGGCAATATTCCGAAATGGCTTTTTAAATGTGTATGAATAGCAGTTCGGGGTTATGTGAGGTAGAACAGCTTTTTGCTGTCTCTTGGAGGATTTGGGACAGAATGGGGCTATGGGGGCGGTGGGGATTGTGTTCCCACCACTGAAAGTAGTTCTTGCAGCAAAACAATGGGTTTGAAGAAACCCACCCCTTACAGCTCCCAAGTCAGGGACTTGCAGGCAGCAGGTGACTCCCCATTTTCACCGTGTGCCAAATTCCTCAGAGTTAGATTTGATCAAAATAGCAGGTAGCAACATAGGTGAGCGATAAGAAGTTCAGCTGGGGAGGAAGGAGACTGGGAAGGTACCATCAAGCTGGTGGAGTTTTGCTTGTGTTTTGCTGGGAAATGTAGGTGGCAAAGTCTGTGATGTTATTAGTATTGATGGAAGCACTCAGACATCTGGGCTCTGACTGACTTTCTACAGCACAGCGTCAAAGACAGTCATGTGCTAGAGGACATGTGGTCTAAGGCCTCAGACTATTTATGTTGTGAGGTCGATGAATGTACCAGGTATGGGCAACTCATCGTCTAGGCCAGTGGTTCTCAACCTTCCTAATTCTGCGACCCTTTAACACCCTCATGTCATGGTGACTCCAACCATAAAATTATTCTCATGGCTACTTCATAGCTGTAATTTTGCTACTGTTATGAGTTGAAACATAACTATTTCTTGGACATAGGGGCTTGCTGAAGGGGTCATGGCCCATAGGTTGAGAACCACTGGTCTAGGAGGTTGTTGGAGGCGGGAAGTGAAAACTCACTGTGGTGTTCTGATTGCAGTAATGGTCTTAGATTTGGAGTCTTGAATTCTTAGGCCCCACTGTCAGTCTTCCCAGATGACTCCTTCATGGCCAGGCCACTGACCACATCATTGCAAAGAAGCTGGAGTGGTTTAAGTGTTCTTTTCACCACAGGGCCATTGTCCTTTTGAAGTTTAATGGCGAACCATTTAGCGTGAGACCATTTCCACTGTGGTCTAATTCTCTGTGGCATATTTTCCACAGTAGTATTGAAAAGATTTCCTGGAGATCTTACTCCAGATTACAGAAATGGTGTTCCCCAGAGGACAAATTACTCGACTGGAGTTTAAAATGTGCTGGTCCATGAGGACCACGTTCTCTTAATCCTAGGAGGCTTATATGAGGTCCTGAGATTCAGAAGAGACTTTTGCTGCCTCTCAGAAGAGTCGTGTCTCATGAAAGGACACTTCCTAATGCCCCTGCTGGTTGAAAGCAATCTTTTCACATAGAGGAATCCCTTACCAGGAGAGAGGCTAACCGTCTACAGAAACCACTGTGGACTAGTCCCACACAGCTCAAAATGCAAGGTTTCTGCAAAATTAAGTAGTGTTAAATGGCTTTCAAATTAATCTGGGGGAGTCGCATCCCTCTGAGAAGTGAGATACTATGTCTGATGAGTGAGGCCCCATGCTTAGAAGGTAATCCAGGAGTGACGTGTGTTCTTCAACAGCTCAAAAAGCACAGCCTGGCAAGAGAGAATGGCAGCTGGGGGGGGGGCCTGTAGTGGAAGCCACCACAGAGTAGGGCACGAGTGAATGCAGATGCCCCTGGGAGCCTCTTCCCTTCATCTGTAGACACCGGCTAGATACACGGCAAATGCGATAGGAATTCAGGCAACTGTCTGGGTGGCGACTAGTCTGACGGGGTCAACCGTCCATCGACGTAATGCAGAACAAGGCTGTGGAAGGAGTCCTCCCATGCAGGTTGTGTTCAAATTTTTAAATTTTAATGATACCAAGGGTCAGACCTGGTTTCCTTATTTATTATGGTGTGTAAAAATTGCTAATGCCTGTGGGTTTTGTGCTATGCTTAGACATTTTTCAAGAGCCTCCTGTGAGAAAGAGACAAAATATACCAAAGGGTAATTTTACCATTAGGTTTTCCCACCTATTGTGTAAGTTTTGTTTCACCAAATAATTTTTAGAGCTGATTGTCATGTTTTGTTCATTTCATTAATGCAAAATAAACAGGACAGACAAAGATGTTTAGACTTTGTTTGCTGGCTGGGGCAGAACAAACTCTCAATCAACCTCCCTTTCTCTCTCCCTCTCTTCCTCTTTCTCTTTCTCCCTCTCTTGCTCTCTTTCTCTTCTTCTCTCTCTCCCTCTCTTCCTCTCTTTCTCCCTCTCTTCTTCTCTTCCTCTCATTCTCCCTCTCTCCTCTTTATTCCTCTTTCTCTCAATATAGGAAGAGCAGAGAAGCTGGAGATATGCTCACGCGTCCTGAGAGGTAGGAAGGAGAAGAGCAGGCAGGGGGCTCATGGCAAACTGAAGAACTGAGGAACTGGGCTGCATTGCGTGTGTCTATAATTCCAGCACGTGGGAGGCCCAGGCTGAAGAATCACCACAAATTCCAGACCAGACCAGGCTACACAGTGAGACCTTGCCTCGACCTTTGTAGAGGAAGAGAGTGAATTTGGGTGCACAGCAAGGATGTAGTGCAGTTGTGAGTTTCAGGCAATGCTTCCCGAGAGACTGGGTAAGTTGGAGGAGCAAAGTAGATTTTGGAAAGCTTGTCTGTGCTTCGTGAGGAAGGCAGGCTCTAGAGTCTGTTGTCATAGACCGTACACACTGCAGCCGTTAGTTTTCTTGCATTTCAAACATCATTGTTCCTCTCCTAGACCTCAATTGATGTTGCAGTGATATAATTTGAGTAACTGGCAAACTTAGCTGGCAGTCAACACATTCTGACAGACATAGTTGAATAATAACGGTTTGGTCTAGCTACCTTTGAAGATGAACCTTTGATCATAAGCAAAGGGATTCATTGCAGAAATCAGAGTTCTTGAATAATCTAAAGGGTTGAAGAGAGCTTAGAGACCCTGGCTGCTTTTCTAGAGTGTGGGTTCAGTACCCACATCAGGGTGTTCACAGCTGTCTGCAACGCCAATCCGACTCCCTCTGCTCATGTCTTTGGGCACTCACACAGAGGTGGTATACACACACACACACACACACACACACACACACACACACACAGAGAGAGAGAGAGAGAGAGAGAGAGAGAGAGAGAGAGAGAGAGAGATATGCACTAAAGTAGAAAATGTTTATCCTTCTTTACTATAAAGTGGCTGGTGGTTGGAATGGAATAAGTACTTAAAATTAGTACTTATGATTTGTCTGGAAACTTTCATGAGCTTCCTTCATACTAGGAAAAATAACTTAAATATAAGCATAGAAAGTAAGTGAAAGGAAAGATCTAAAAGAGTGAAAGGTTACTATGTCACGATGGTTGTGCCTTCCTACTCCCGAGGCACCGTGACTCCAGGTTCAGGCTCGTGGGGGATTCGGGCTCCTTAGACATCTGGGCTCCTCAGAAATCTTATTACTATAAGGTCAAGTGAAGGTTAATGCCAGGAGGAAGCTAAGTGCTTTCCAGAACAATGAAAATTAAGAACCGAAATCCCAGATGCTTCTGGAAAGCTAGATAAAGATGACAGGTTTCGTACTTCTGGAAAAATGCAGCTCAGTTTTTGGTTTTGTGTTTTGCCTGCAGGAAAAGTGCCATCCCTGTATTCAGGCCTAAGACTTTAGCAACTGACCACAAACCAGACAGAAACGCTTCGTAAGTATGTGCTTTCCATGAAGGCAAGATCAGGCCATCCCTGTGCTTTTGGAATTCCCATGGTGCCTAGGGATTAACCCAGAATATAATGAGTTTCCGCATCCATACCGAAAGATGGTCACGGCAGGTTGCGTAGAGGGATGGTCCTTGGCCCTTGGGCTTGCATCTGAGGACTCAGCTTGACTCTGACAGACTGGCTATTGTCTCTGCTCTGTGCCCTTCCCTCCTAGAGCTCAAACCATGAAATGCATTATCTTCACGTGTCGACCATCGATCCTTTGGCTCCTTCAGTGCTTTGCCTAATTACGTCTGTGACGCAGTGGTTCAATCAAGTCTCCGTTTTGTGTCCTCCAACCCACCAGATGGATCATGGATGGGAGAAGCTGGGATTATACGCACAGCCTTTGCAATCTGCCAGAACAGATTTTCATCCACTTGATTTGAACTTTGCAATGTGCAAATTCCATGACTTCTCTTACTTTGGGGTTTGTGATTTTTATTCTCTGCCCATCAACTTCCTGTCTCTTCCTTCCTCAGTGTATCTTAGGAAACTGCATGGCTATAAGACAAGGATATTTGCATTTACCCTATGTAGTTGTTCTGAGGAATATTTAAGTCCATATAGGTAAAAACATTACAAATTTGATTTCTGGATTTCTGGAGAGTACTATACATTATGTGACATAAAGTCTACAGGAAGTTATAAAGTAATACATACACATTTACAATATGCATGTGCATTTCAACTGTTTTGTTTTTTATAAAATCCTTGTGGGTATTTATTCATTTTTTTCTTTGCAGTTAACTTTGGGAAACTTCTAGTAGCGTGTGTTCAAACTCCCTGTCTCCATGACGGTCTAGTGGACCAGAGACCCTGCAAATTCATTCTTCATTTCAGTTATGTTATTTTTCATCTAGTTTTCCCCCCTTTTATTCTCTCTCAAAGTTTTCATCTCTTTGTGAGGAAAGTAATTTTTATATGCTTTTTCCATTTAAGCTATTACCTGTGCATCATAGTTACTTTATAGTCCTTGTCTGATGTTTTCAAAAGTTGTGTTTTATGTGAATCTCCCGCTGATTTCAGGTGTTGGTTCTTGTCTGCTGGAGTGCCTTATACGTGTCTACTATGTTCAATATGATTTTAATGCAGGCAGAGTGAGGATAAACAGCTCTGCCCTGTGGGGTCACTCTGGCTAGCCTTGAGACATTTCTTGTCTTGCCATAGCTGTACTTAACCTAATATACCCAACTCATTTATTCTTTTTATCTTTTTCTTTATCTTTTCTTTTCTTTGTTTTCTCGTCCCTGTTGTCTTCAGGTTTTGGTATCAATTCTTTTCACACATGGTGCTGGCACCTTGTTGATCTTTCAGCTACAATCGACTGGTGTTTAGTGCTGTTGCTCCACGGAAGCCCCCATCACTGTGGTATGAGTCTGTGGGAGTGGTACTCTGTGCTGTAGCCTTGTGATCTAGCCCAGTCTTTTGGTGGCCCCATGCTTGATGGAGTTAATTTTCAGTAGCTTTTCTCAGCTCATCTCTATCATAGACCAGACAGGGATGTTGAACAAGACTGGAGGAGCATCAGGTAAAGCCCGGGGAAAGCTGTTCCCTGCTTTATAAGAGCTTGATTGTGGTGAATGTTCTGTCATATTTCAAAATGGGTAATTTTCTCCTGCCCTGCTAGAAAATTACCTGCTAGGGAAAATTTTCTGAACTGTTTGCCCTGACACCCTGATTACAGTTCCAGAGGGACAACCTGGGGTGGGGGGCGGGGAATGGGCTTGTCAATCACCTTCTATGATTGATAAGATGATCACATACGTTTCTCAACAAGGATAGCTCCTTCGACTTCTGCTCCCCATAGGCACCAGCTGTGATTTTCCACATTCCCCCACTCAGATTCCGGGCTGACAATGTCCTCCGAGGCTACAGTATCCTGACAGAATTCTGAACTTGTCATCCGTGGGCACAGCTGTGATGACTCCCAGGCTGTTTCCATCACTGTTTGGGTGGTGCCGACACAAATACAGCACACACTGAAGTCTCATCTGTTCCCTCAGCTTCAGGTCAGCATTTCGGCATTTTCAGATCCCCTTTCAATAAAAGTGTCCTAAGAAGTTCAATTCTGCCTGCGTTTTGGTGCTGAATTCTGAATTTGGCAAATATCTACTATATTCCAAGCTCTCTTTCAGGTTGTGAGAGGCCAGAGGAACAAACAGATGTTGTGGGGATAGAGATGGCTCAGACATTCGGAGCACTTCTTATACTTTGAGAGAACTGGGGTTTGTTTCCCAGAACCCACACTATGGAGTGGAGAACCATGTGCAACTCCTGCCATATGGGATCCAACACCCTCTTCTGGACTCTATTAGCACCCACCTTGTGTGTGTGTGTGTGTGTGTGTGTGTGTGTGAGTGTGTGTGTGTGTGTGTGGTGTGTGTGTGTGTGTGTGGTGTGTGTGTGTGTGTGTTGTGTGTGTGTGCACATATAAACACACACACACACCCACACACACAGGACAGACACACACACTCATACACATAAGTAAGTAAATAAATATATTCAAATGAGCAAGCGGGTGTGATCACAGCATTTGAGACCCACAAACCCTGCTCCTACCAGCGCCTTCAAGTTTGCAACTTCTCTAAGGCATCCCAAATCTACCACCTACCGTCTCGTCCACTTTGGTATTTCTTCCCTGCATCCTCACATTCTTTCTGGGCTTTGGGCCCAATTCAAAGTTTACTGTCTTCAAAACGATGCACATCCTGAGTCTACAGTGACTGTCTGTCCTCTGGGTTCTTATCACGTTCTGTCTTCTGTGTTCGGGTAATATGGAAGAATGTCTCTGGATTCCAAATGTGACACTGCGAATTAGAAGACTGTTTATAAACAGGAGCCATGAAGACGCCCGTGCTCAGTGTTCTGCTCCTGCAATAAAGGGAGGGGCAGGTTCATTTCGGCTCCTTGTCCATCACAGTGAGGCAGGAGTGGTGCCAGGCAGCTGGTAACACTTCGTCCTCAAAAGCAGAGAATGACAAGCAAGTGTGCTTAGCCGATTTACTCCATCCAGAACCCCGGGGAATAGTGTGACCCACTTTCCAACTCAGACTTCTCCCTCAGAGGCAAGGCCAGGGGCCGGTCTTCCAGGTGATTCTACCTCCTGCTGAGGTCGCTTGTCATCATAAGCTCTGTTTGTAACAGGGTGGGGTGCAAGCGACCGGTTAGCTCATTGTTTCCCTATCAGTGGAAAGTTTTCTAAAACCGAGGAAGAATCCAGTCTCACCTGTAGTTACAATCTATGAGGAAGAGAAGAATGCATTCCAACGGTTGTCTTCTGCATGCAACTGAGCACGGAATAGACACAAATAACCCTTTGAGCACATCTGCCCCTCTCTGCCAGCACCAGGCCCTCGTGTTTCCTCAGATCACCGTCTGTGCTCTCATTCCTGTGAAACCCCTAGGCTCTGCCAGGCCCAGGATACACTTGACTCTGAGATGACTGGATGGTATCTGCAAATGTGGATCGTGTTAGGATCAATCACTTCATTTGTAATACAATTATGCATGTGCACTAAACGACTCCAAGCCCTTCTCGTTAAAAATAACTGCGTGTTCCACAGACATTTCTATAAATACATCCAGCATTTCAATGCTTTCTATATATAGCCAGTGCGGTTTCCTCACTATAGACCACGCAGACGCATATGTGCCCGGCGCTATATGCTTGGTTTGCCAGGGTGAGCTTTTGATGAATGTGAGGAATGCCTGTTTTTCCAGACATATGGTTTCGGCATCGATTTTCAGGCCAGCCCCGTGCTCAGCACAAAGATGGAATGTACTAGATTTGGTTGTGTAGGAGCCGCTCACGCAACCCACATTTCCAAATGTCAAGGGGCACTACATCAAGGGCAATCCCCATTCTTCCAGCCCCGGGTGTTTGCGAGAGCAACCATCACACCACCATCGCGCCTCAGGACACTCCACATTGCCGGGAAGAACTAAGTGATTTATCAATGACGTCAAATAGGGACTACCCAGAGACGTCCACATTGATAATCCGAAGTATCAGCAAATACTTTGAATGCTGCGGCAGCTGAACTCGACGGGTTTTGTTACTATTAGATTGTGTTCAGATGTCAAAATGGAAAAGACCATTTGAGGTCTATGCACACCTGTCCTAATGTGTTGGATAGCTTTATGTCAACGTGACACAGGCTAGAGACATCAGGGAGGAGAGAGCCTCAGTTAAAAAAAAAATTACTTCCATAAGATTGGGCTGTAGGCAAGTCGGTAGGGCATTTACTTAATATGATTAAGGAGGAGGTCTCAGCCCATTGTGGGTGGTGCCATTCCTGGGCTGGTGGTCCTGGGATTTAAAGAAAGCAGGCTGAGCAAGCCATGGAAACCAGGCTAATAAGCAGCATCCCTCCATGGCCCCTGTATCGGCTCTGACTTCTTTCAGTGATGAACGATGATATGGACGTGTAAGCCTAGTAAACCGTTTCCTCCCCAAGTTGCTTTGGTCATGGTGTTTCATCACAACGATAGTCACCCTAAGACACGATGAAAAGACAACTAGAAACAACTTTCTTATATTAGATTGGGATTGGAGATATCAATATCAACACGTTGTTTCTGAGATAGACAGACAGACAGACCAATAGCCACTAGACACATGGGTGATACATAGTAGATAGACGGTAGGTGGGCAGGTGGTAACCCTAACTAGGACAACTATCAACCTAACAGAAGATCTATCACTTAAATCCTAGTGAAGCCAAACACTTGGACTTATTTTTCATGACATTGCTAAACTGGAAGTCTCTGGGAAGGACCATCTGCTACACATTAGAGGTCCTGCCATTGTCATGACTGCCAGCTTTTGTTCAAGTTTCAAGTGTGTCAGTCCCTACAGTTTTAAGGACCTTGCTATGACAAAGCAAAGCTCAAACAATGAGCCAAGGTGGGTAGGGATGAGTCTTTTAAACGAAGACATTAAATAACAAGGAGAGGAGAGTGAGAGACAAGATGGCAGCTTAACAGAAGTCTGAATCCGATGAGCAAAGAGCAGTCAAACCAGGATTTGGGACAAGCACATACGGGTAAGAGAGGGAGTGTGTGGAATGATACTGTGACATCATGGAATGTCAAAGCCGGTCCTGCCTCTTCAGAGGAGCCTCATAGGTGCGGCCCAGCAAGCAAGGACAACAGTGTTAGGAAATGATCTAGGATGTGATATGGGTGTGGCACTGTAGATCAAAGAGAAGGACTCGGATCTGGATCAGCCCCAAGGGTGATTTCAAGGATGTTAACAGAGGCGTTCTTTCAGTCCAGTGGAGTAAACTTAGTTGTCTTCATATGAAATGTTTGCTGAGCGAAGAAACAAGAGGACTAAACAGTCAGTTACATAGTAAAGGGCTTTAGAATCAAGTTGTTGTCAGGGCAAAGTGGCTAGGATTACCCTATCTTGGATTTTGCCCTGTGTCCCATGCATGGTCACATAGCTGTTCAGGAAGTTGAAGGAGAAGGAGCTCAAATTGCTGGTCAACCTGGGCTAAATAGGGAAACCCTATCTAAAAGCAAACACAAAGTACACAAGAAAGGGGAAACACGACACTCCAGAAACTGCCACCCCCAAGGAAAGTGTGCTTCCAGACCACTTGTCTCAACTGTTCAACACCTCTCTCTCTTCTCCACTGGAGTATGTGCCGGATTTGACTCCAGACCAAACATCCTCATGCATGAAAAAGAAGCCATGTCTAGAGCCAACAACGTCCAGAAGCAAAGGGAAGAGCTGTAAAATCTATCTCATTAGCCCAACCTGCTTTGCTTCTCTCTGGTGAGAGCCAGGTTACACACTCTCCCGTAAACGCATTCACAGCAATGAGAAAGGAACCAAGCTGTACCTCGGGCTGTGGTTTCCTCACTGAGTCTTGTGAATAGAGTATAGGCGTCAGAGCAAAACCTGAGCCGTGACCTCAAGGAAGAAAAGAGCAGCATGTGGGGCCTACCACAAACGGCATCTACTGTGGTGACCACCCGCACCGTGCAAAAAGACTCACGTCAGGCTCCAAACACACGCATGCTGCAAACTCATTTTTACTTAGTTTGCACACTATCAACTTGGGCAGTGGTCCTGCGGGACTTTCCAATCTTCAGGTATTTATAAAACAACGCTATGTTTTTAAATACTCAAGGAGCACTTAAAACTTCAAGACAGCCCTCCTGCCCCCATTTATAGTCTGAGTGGTCTGGGTGAGCGGTATCTTCATAGCCCATATTGTTGAGTTGGATTTTACCATGGAATCAAGTTCTCACCCTGTAGGATACCAGGAAAATGTGCCGTGGTCAAGGTAGGGCGTGAATTTGCTCCTAAGCTTGTCCTTTCTGGCTTGCAATGATGTTTCTGTGCTTCTAACAGGGAAAGGCGACATTGCGTCTGTGTTTACTGGGCACACCCACTAAGGTGTTTTATTTTTCTCAGTTCTGTGTTCGGTTCTCATCTTGTTGGTGTTTCTAATATAAGACTGAGTGGAAACAGCTGGGGGAAGATTTGATATCATCAGGAATCCTTTTCTAAGAAGTGGTTGAATAAGGAACACAGGCAGGTCACAAATTCAAGATCAGATTATTTTTCGAGCTGAGGGTTTGAATGGTGCCATCATCCTGGCCATGAGACAGCTACAAGGACACAGTCAGCTACAAGGACACAGTTAGCAACGGCTCAGATGTCTCAACTTGAAGTCTGCATTCTAGAATCTTTTCTTAAATCATCAAATTAGATAGTGGAAAACTTTAAGTAAGTAAGGCTTTCCTGAAGTTCGAGCGACCTGAATAACGCTTAACTCACTGGGATCCTTCTCTTCCTTTAAAAACCAACAACCACCAAAAGCCAAGTCACCACCAACCCAAATACCTTCTCCAGGTCTCCTCTCCTTCGCTGTGTGAGGTCTTGAACATTGCTCGTCTGCTGGGACTTGGTTGAGAAAATATAACTACAGAGTCAATCCTGAATGCTGAAGGCATCCGAGGAGCCGGGACCACTGGAGTTCAGAAGTCAGAGGCAGGCAGTAGTCGTTGATAACATACACAGCATAGGTTTACAACCAAGTCCATGGTTTTAAGAGACGCGTCTTTCACTTTAGAGAAGAAAAGCAGAGCTCCAGGTAGTATTCTGGAGGGGCAGTGTTATTGGTCAAGGAGAAACAACTGAAATAATGTATTGCTTGCATTACCAGGGTAAACACACACACACACACACACACACACACACACACACACACACACACAAAACAACAAAAACAAAACAAAACAAAGGAAGTTGACAGAGGAACTAGAGAAAGCAGTAAGGTAAAGAACATATCGCAACTAGAAAGAGACAGGGAGAGCTGAGGATAATCTAATTAATATTCAAAATTATTTCTTTTCAGGGTCAGGAACCGGCCTGGTACTTTTTGAGAAGGTACATATTTGAGAGAATGAACTCGTTCACTCACATCTAGCTGCCTTCTTTGCATTTCACAAGTACACAAGAAGTTCAAAAGTTTCCTGTGCCTGGGGCATAGAGTGGCGCAGACACAGGACCTCAGAGACAAAGGTCCTATGGCACTGGCCACTCCCGCCTTTCTTGATTTCTCCCAGCATCTCTCCTCTGTGGTACAGTAGCGAGTTTCCCTCACTCTTCTTT
Source organism: Rattus rattus (assembly GCF_011064425.1). Lineage (NCBI taxonomy): Eukaryota > Metazoa > Chordata > Mammalia > Rodentia > Muridae > Rattus > Rattus rattus. The sequence goes on from NC_046163.1 coordinate 67,264,244, forward strand.
TTTTGGTGTTTGTGTTCACTTTGCCTCACTGCCTCATAGCTAAGGTTCAGCTCTGCGTGTTACATCCACTTGCTACACATCTCCCCTGACCTGCTTCTAATGCTACTACCACGGAAGAGCTGGTGTGATTCACAAGCTCCCCCCATTGTTCTCTCTTTGGTCAGCAGCCCTGTCTCAGTCACCCTGGTCTGTCATAGTCTTGGGGAATTCTTTTCTCTTTGATCCTCACAGAAGAGTTTGTGGAATCCAACGTGCCGTCCTTCTTCTGGCCCTCACATACAAGTCCTCTTCTGTCCTCATGGTCATTGCTCATGACCAGGTCCTTACATCTCACATAGTTCAATACGATCATTATTTTCTCTTCATGCATCCTCTGCTTCCAGCTGCTTCTTTGTCATTTGTGCTTTCAAAGTATGCTTCTGAACACTGTTACAAAGTGACTGCTTCTCCATTGGCATTGCCAACACTCACTCGATTCTCTCCCGGGTTACTGCAGTAGACCTTGATTGTCTCCTTACTACCATTAGTGAGCCTGACTCCAGTCAAAGTACTCATCCGTATCCAGAATGAGTGGTTTCAGAATCAAGTGGGAACACATTAGCTACCTAGTGGGTCTCTAAATTTCATAGCATAATTCCAAAGGCCTTTCCAGACCAAGGCTCTCTCTCCTTCTACATTTGATGTAATCTCTTGCTATCACTCCTAACCCTGGACAGTCTTTTCTGGGTACAAAACAGAGACATAACCGACAGCAGATGGCCTCTTCCTCTTATCACACAGGCAGCTCATGTGGATAGGCATTCGGTAAGTGGCTTCGAGTTCCTGTGTAAACAAACTCGTGTGTTCCCATGGTGCCCAGAAACCATGACACTTGAAAATGAAAGATCTAGTCACTCGTCCACAGGCATCTCAAGTATCCAGATGTTTGACATCCTGTTGACAAAACATGAAGACGACTGGGAAAGAAATGTTCGGTCTTCCAGTTGGAGTGTGCTTTTGGTGTCTAGAAGTCATCAAAGCAGCAAACACCCTCAAGTGGCTTTCTGGAGAAAATGACTTCCAGGTGAAACTAGAATATCAATGCACTGAGGGGGAAGAAGCAGCGTCGTCATTGCATGGGTAGGACTTCAAGTGCAATGAAGTTGCCTGCACTGTGGCTGACTGTTGATAACGATCTGCCTCCTTGTTGGTCGGCAGTCCCAGCACTAACTATGGCAATGGCTTCCATGTGTAGACTCTTCACTATTTACCATGGCCTGCATTAGGCAGAACTTTATGAACTGAGTGTCTTTTGTCCACAAACCAATCCAGTTACCCAGAAGCTCCGGCATTATGACAAGAGTCTGGATCCAACATGTCTGAACATGGACCTCACAGAAGAGATAAACCAAAGAGCTGGGGGAAGACAGGTCCCTCACAAGGACGGGCATTCGCTCCAAACACAATAAAAACTAGAAGTGAACATGTAGCAACAACGGAAATGATGTTGGTTTTAAGCAACCCTGAAGGGGAACAATGTTGGTTTTAAGCAACCCCAAAGGAGAACAGTAAACAATGATTTAGCTTAACTATTTCAAATTTGTAGAAAACCAAGAAGAAATGATCTCGATAGTGGGTCTGCTGTGCTGCACAAGAAACTTAGAATGGAGAGGTCAACTGTTAGCAGCCCAAGAAAATGCGTGAAGGCACTTTGTAGTCTGTATGTCTGAAACCTCTGGAAATATAGTTTACCAAAAAGCAAATTGGAGCAATTCATAACTGAAAGTGTCCCGTGTGCAGGGTACTTGCTCATGGTTTAACAAACATCTACTGTTAAAGGAGTCAGCTGCAGCTACGTGTGACTTGGACAACCCTGGTTCACATGACTGCTGTCTCACATGTGTGCTCTCCAGACAATGTGTCTGTAATCACCCAACGTGGAGCTTCCCTGTAACATTTATCAGCAGCTGATTGAAGTTTACAGAGAAGATATTTTTCAATGAACAGAAAATGGAACATTTTCAAGGGAGGAGGTTAGCAGTGCTCACGGTAAGGTAGATCCGAAAATAGGAACCTGGAAGCCTGTGGCATGAAAATCAACAGTGACAATTCAATGAAGAGTCATCTCAGAAGAGTCATCTCAGAGTAGGGTACATCCCAGACTCATCTCAGAGTCGGGTACATCACAGACTCATCACAGAGTAGGGTACATCACAGACTCATCACAGAGTAGGGTACATCACAGACTCATCACAGAGTAGGGTACATCACAGACTCATCTCAGAGTAGGGTACATCACAGACTCATCTCAGAGTAGGGTACATCACAGACTCATCTCAGAGTAGGGTACATCACAGACTCATCTCAGAGTCGGGTACATCACAGACTCATCTCAGAGTCGGGTACATCCCAGACTCATCTCAGAGTAGGGTACATCACAGACTCATCTCAGAGTAGGGTACATCCACAGACTCATCTCAGAGTAGGGTACATCCCAGACTCATCTCAGAGTAGGGTACATCCCAGACTCATCTCAGAGTAGGGTACATCACAGACTCATCATCTCAGAGTAGGGTACATCCACAGACTCATCTCAGAGTAGGGTACATCCCAGACTCATCTCAGAGCAGAGTACATCTACATAGAAGAGCGATAGCTTGTCATTTTCCTTCTAGTCTACAAATGGCTTCTCCTGTTAAATTATGTAGAAGACCACATGCACGAGGCTTTTAAATGAATGAATTTATTGCCCAGGTGTGAATATTGATCCCATACGAGCAGCAGAGAGGTCACATTGCACAAACTGTTTGCACAGCCGCATCAGTCTTATATCTCTTAGGATGAATCTGGACAGAAATGAGAGGCCTGGATCAAAGACTCTTCAGATGTCCTCTCAGCTCTAGAACATCCTGGTTCCAGCTGAGATCTGAAGGCCCCCATGGGATTTATGTGCAGGACAGGGCAAGGCTTCATGAAATAGAGCCCTCATTTGTCACACCAGAACAGCTCTAGGTTGTGAAGAATCTTGTGAATTCCGAGAGAAAAAACAAAACAAAACATGTGGTCCAGCTTCCACACACGGATGAGAGGATTTTATTATTTTCAAAAGACGTCAACGGTTGAAAGCTCCCCATGGTTATCAGTTATTTCTTGGAAATACGGATATAATTCAGAGCCCTATTGTGGTTCAAATCGATGTCTATCCTGTCTCTCCTATCCACTCACAGATATTCATACCTAGGGGCAATTCAATCGTGAGAGGGAAGTTCTCTGCCACATGGGATACAAAGACGATGGTGAGACCAAGTGTGTGGAAGTCGTGCTTGCACATCTGGTGATGATTAACCCCAGCTAATATACAGTAAAAACACATTTGGGGAGTGAGGGTGCACGCGAAGAGAGGGCTCACAGCCCTTTAAAGCTCTGTTCTATTAAATTCCTGCCGCTTTCATGTTAAACTTCAATTAAACAGTCTCACTGGTTCCTTGGAGAAGGTCCCTGTTCAGATCGAACATCTGTCATCAGATGCGCTTATAAACAGCTGTGGCTTTCCCTGTCATATAGGCGGCCTTATCCAGACCAACTGGCCAGTCGAGCATGGTGACTCTCACTCCGGCTTTCACCTGACACGGTCATTTATGGTCTTTAATTGGCTTGATTTCTTCAGAGAGAGTTTTTTCCTTCTTCCACACCTCGTGGAACCAAAGTGTGATTTTTTTTGTGTGTTTGTTTGTTTGGTTTGGTTTGGTTGTTTTTTAACAGAAATAGAATCGAAAAGACTACAGAAAGTGACGAGACCTCTCTGAAAGGGCACGGAATGGCCTGACTGGGATATTTTCTCCTTCATCTTTTGCAAACTGAACCCTGGTGAAAGAGAAGGGCCGATATTGGATGGAACAAGGCTGCGTTGTCTCTCTTAACGAAATTGCTTCCCAATGACATTTCTGGGGCTCGTTTGTTTGATTTATTGCCTTCCTTAGTCTTAGAAACCCTGGCCACCTCTCAAACGAGGAAGAAACAATAGCTTGGTTTTTCCATGCTATTTCCATGCTAACCGTGTTTTGTCTCTGAGCAGGCACAACAGTGTAACCATGAAGAGGAAGAGAGTGTGTTTGCCTCAAAACCTCCATTTCTAAGTAGCACATAAGCCTATAGGTGTGCACTTAGCCAAATACAAACATTTATTATCTATCAAATTAGCGACTATTTACCCTTCTTATGTCAGTGAAAGGGGTTAGGAAAAAAGAATAACTGATGATTTTTTTAAAAGGACAAAATATGTAAGAAACAAAGTACTTAAGGCAAAAAAAATCCGTGTGACTATTTCTACTGCATATGCAATTATTGTCCATGATATAAAGATTTATACAACCAACCGTTAGCATGTTACTCACACATTACTTTCATTAATTGTCATTCTTTAATCATTTATTCAATAAACACTTACAATTTGTCCTAAAGGATAAATGACCTTTAAAGCTTTCAAAGCTCCTTGCACTAATTCAGGCCCCAGAAAATTCTCACAATTTCCGCTGAGTCATGTATTCTATAAGAACTTCTGTATTTAACAGCGGTCACATAGGGTTGCTAACATCAAGCACAGAGAGGCACCTGTGTACTTTTATCTTCTACAAAAACAAAACGCCTTCTACAGAACACTTCAGTTGGAACGAAAGTTTAATCCAGCACCGACGAGGCCAGTTTATCTTAATCCCTCTGTCTAACAACTTACAGGAAATGCAGAGAAAAGAAATGATGACACCAGGGGCCAGGAAACTATGGCAGAAAACAATATCTTCCACTGAGACTAGAGAGAGAAAAGGGTCGAGACGTGTAACATAAACTTAGGAGATTTACAGAAGATGCCATAGCAGTTCAGGTAATGGAGAAGTGGGAATTACTGATAGGAGGGGCTGACGTGGCGAGGGAGGCGTTCCATGCCAGTCTTCCACAGTTTTGGATCCTTTCCTCTTACAAAGGCTACTTTCTGAAAGACCAGAGCACCAGCAAGGGCACAGCCTGGACAGTCCTCAAATACTTCCAGGATATTTCCGTCTAGGCCTTCCTCTTATAACCCCACAGACTTGGTACTGGATCACACTCGCAATCAAAGTCTAGGTGCTGGGGCCCCTTGCTAGACAGCGCGTCCGCCATTGCTCTCTTTCCACTGACTTTTCTTTCCAAATGTCGTGCCCAGCTCCTGTCCATTTGAGGTTTATTTTTAATTGTGTGTGTATGTATGCCTCTGGGTAGGTTTGCACATGTGAGTGCAAGAACCTGCTGCGGCAGGAGGTGTTGGGTCCTATGCCCTCAGAACGGGAGTTATAAAGGTGGTTGTGAGCCTCCTGACATGGGAGCTTGGAACTGAACTCTCTCTCATCCTCTTGAAGAGCAATGGGTGCTCTTAACAGCTGAATCCTATCTCCAGTCTAGAATCTGGAGAGTGCTGTCTAGAAGCTATATCCACATATTACCCACAGTGGAATTCCCCGAGGAAGCCAGATGCACCCCACCATCTTGTAGTCCAGGTGTGCTCCAGCATCCTATAGTCCAGGTGTGTCCCCCATCTGTAGTCCAGGTGCACCCCAGCATCCCAGTGAATCCAGTCTGTATTTTTTTTGGTCCCACACTCTAGCTTCTCAGTTTGTCCCTAAATAAGTTTCTGTTTTGTGTGACCTTTTCTGTGAACCCCAGTTCCTGTGTCAGACCTTCTCCACTCCTCCCCAGCAGGCTGCTTCACGAGTCTCTCCTGTCATCTGCGTGTGGGGTGTGGGACTTAGTCCACATGTATTTAAAAGATTTTTGTCTTTTAAGATAAAATGGCGGGGGAAAGCCCAACCTGTTTGCTCTCTGTCTGTCCTGGCCAGCCCCATGTAAGAAAGGACATAAAAGTTAGAGTATCTCCCAAACTCTTTAAAGTAATGTTCTGCTTTTCTTCTTCCCTTAGAAGTGCCTTACAACTCCTGACAAGTTTCACCTTCAGAAAGTTCTCTGTTATATGACAAGGTCTTCCCAGAGGTAGGTTAATTGGCCACGGGGTCTTTCAAAAAGAAATCTCAAGTTCCCTCTCTTGTGGTGGGAACTTACCTTATGGTGGCTATTACCTTGTCTGCTTTTCTGTAAGTTGGACATTTTCTGTGAAAGAACAGATTTTTGAGACTCCTTTGCTTTCTTTTCTCCCATGACCTGTCAGCCACGTTCCCTCCATCACCTAGGCTACCTCTGGAGGCCCCTGCCTGGCTGTCTGGGTTGCCTCTCTTGTCTTAGCTCTGGCCTGTGTTCGTAGATGGCTTCTCACAGTCAGTGGTGTAGAGGCGTCATAAATCCAGTGCCTTTTCCAGCTCCCAACACTGCCATTTGTACTTCTAAACAGAAGCATGGACACAGAGATCCCGTACTGGCTATAGTCTCAAGGGTGTCTTTTCCTCTCTGAAATGAATTAATCCTTTAAGTAAAGTTCAACCGAAAGGAGATAATTGGGGTTTGCCTTCTTTAGGATAGACCAGCATTCTTCCAAAACTGTAACCTGTCATTGAATTAGAATCTGCTTTTCTTGCCAACTGCTCCTATGTTTGACCACATGTACAAGTAAAATTTAAAACAAAAGCCAACTTTTCTCCTTAGAAAACACTCAGACCACACCTCCCTAGCATATTCAAAAGAAGGAGGATTTCTCTGTCTTCAAACTCATGTTTAACCATGCTGTTCATCCTTTCTCTCTCGACCAAACTATCCTTTCATGTCCTCTCACATCTGAGTCTCCTCATCGGTGAGAGCCTCTGTGGCTCTCACTTCTTTGCAAGTTTAGAGGATCCCTTCGTAAGTTCTCTCTGCAGGGTGCTGACGAAATATGCATTTGTTCATTTGTCCAGTGACTATGGAAAGTCCAAGCACTTACTTTAGGTGTTGGAAATTTGCTGATGAACAGGAGCCCCTCACATTTCACAACCATGCTATTCTGGCATTAGAATTCACTGGAAAAACCTGGAAGGATTGGTGGAACTCATTTATCACCATCATCATCATTATCATCATTATCATCATCATCATCATCATCACTATTACCACCTCCGCCACCACCACCACCACCACCACCACCACCACCATCACCACCATCACCATTTTTACAGCATCACCCCAAAAGTTTCTGGCTTACTCAGGTTTTTTTGGGGGGACAGAGCTGGTCAGAGGACGACCTGAGGGAATTGGTTATCTATCTCCTTCTCTCACAAGGATCCCAGGAACCAAAACCGTGTTCTCAGGCTTGGCTGCAAGCACCCTTAACCTTTGAGCCATCTACACCACCTGATGTTTTTGTCCACCCTGCTGCCACTGCTCAGGCACTGAGCCTGACACAATGTCGCTCTAAGAGGAGACATGTGTGCAAGCAAATACGGGGGTCGCAGGACGGAGGACAGGACCTTGCTAACAGAATAGTCTAAGTTATGTTTTGAGCTATATTTCTAAATATAGCAAAAATAGGTTGGCTTAACTGTTATGGTAAAGGAGATCCTTTAACCTATGGGGGTCGGGGGAGGGCATGTTAACGGGAAATAAAATTACGGAATCTACTCATTGATTTGGCTGAAATTAAACATTTGATACAACGCTTGAAGCTGCTACGGTGATCTTTGTTTGTGCTGCATGAGTGATTTAAAAAGACAGCAGCTGATATGTTAGATCAACTCATATTTACTCCGCACTCCATTCAGGACCCAGCAAAGCTCCAGCATGCTCACATCCCTAGGGAAGAGCGAACCAGAGAGAAGCAGACGTGAGGAGATTTTCAGAGAAATGGTGCAATCTGAGACTGGATGCAGATATTCCCAAAGGACAAGATCACCTCCTGAGGCAACAGGTGCTCACAGCTGAGGTGTTCACATGCATATCTAAGACACACCCGGGTCACCAGAAGGCTCCTATATGTAGAGAGCACGTCTGAACTACATGTCCAAGCTGGGGAGAAAACACTGGTTCTGACCCAGTGACGGAACAGGCTACTCTGACCTCAGTTACTCCCTCAGCTGAACTCGTATAATGAAACCTTAGGCCTGAGCATGAAAAGTTGGGAGATGGGGCCTTTGTCATGGGGTCCCTGCCTCTACAAGAAGAGACAGAAAGGGGGCAACTCATCCTGCTTGCAGGGCTCAGTCCAACAGTGTGACAGACATCTGTGAGACACGAAGGCAGCTGTCGTAAGAACAGAGCCTGCTGACAGCTTGATCTTGGAGCTTCCAGAGCCAGGAGGGAAAATAATTATGTTCTTCTAGCCACTCTGTGTATGATACTTTGTAAGAGCTATTCCATCTAAGACACGGGAAACTAAACAAAACACCAGTATGTTAGCATCTCCCCTCATAACACTCAGAATTCTCTTCCTGTGATATGGACTCAGTCTGATTTTGTGAAGCTGGATTAAGGGAGTATGGAGTTCTATGTCATTATTGATTTATTATATATCACTGGAGGCATAAACTACAGAAAGAACAAGAAGACCTTAAATGACTTTTGATGAGGTCTACACACTCATCAGTGCAGGAGCAATCATGGGAAGACAGACGTTTTCCCCCTTTCTTGCAAGGTGATCATGGGATTTCAGAACCATGCAAGGACTTATGATTCACTCCTTTGAACACATCGTTCTCAGGGTATATAATTTGAAATGCCACAATACTACCCTGAACAATAGCTGTGTCTTAAACACAATAAAAAGGCAAGATGGGAGAAATGTTGTGTGTGTGACACAGGGAAGGGGGGTGATTAGCAGGACAATGATTGGCCAAGAACCAAACACATTTATCCTATGAGTCAATCTGATGTCCAGATTTCCAGGGAACATTGCAGAAAGCGAGCGTCTGTTTTCCAAAGCTGGGTTTGTGTACAATCCATAAACAACTGTCAAAGACATCCTACATCTGGATAACACAGTTGCAAAGCTAATTTTGGTTAGGAAAAACCTACAACCCTGGTTTTAATTGGAGTGGAATTTTGATCAGGGGCAAGAATCACACTGTGGGCACATCTACTGCTTCTATGGGTGTGTGGGATGGTGACAGGAGTTGCCAACCATGAGAGATGTGGGTAAATAAAACACAGAGCAGTCTCGGAGAGTCGAAGGGCATTGCCTTGGGGACCGTTTAGCTTTGTGGACCAGCAAACAGTGAGGATACTCAGTATCACACTCTAGACCCGGGGTTCAGGATCCAATGAGGCAAATATATATATAATTTAAGGCATATCTATATATGCCTTAAATTTATTTTGGCTGCTATGAAATAGTTGATGCTCTTTGTCTTAATATATAGTATATAATATAGGGAATTGTTGTGATCGAGGAGGACGGTGTCAACCTCTTACCTCACACACAAGCACACACATGTGGTCACCTGTACACAGTTACTCCTCACATGTGCAAACATACATGTATACATACACACATGCCATGCACACACGTTTCTTCACCTGTACATACTTACCCCACACCCAAAGCACATATAAGCATGCATACATACTTATTCCCTACACATGAACATGCAAGCACACACATGCACATGTATTGACATGTGTGTATACCTAAGTACACTATCCTCCACACACCCACATACATGTACATATACACCGAAGACCAGGAGCCATTGTCTGAATACCTCAAGATCTTCCAGCACCTTCCTTTGCTCAGGTCATTTGTGGCATTTAACCTGTGCAGACATGCACTCCTTCCCTGTACCTACATGATGAAATCTACTGAGACTCTCTCTCTCCACACAACACCATCAGAAACAAAACATCCCTTCCTGTCCCAGTGGGTGGTTGGCAAGTGAAAGATAAGCAAGTGCCCAGTGAGGAGTACATGGGGGCGGGGAGAGGGAAAAGAGCTCTTCCAGAGCCCCAGTGAAGTCAGAGCCTCCTCCCCTGGGTAGGCCAAGGTCACTGTCAAGATACAGCTGCCTTCAGTTCAGCTGCTAGTGGAGCCTTGATGGCTTTCCCCTGCAGTCTGGACCACCTTTGAAGTCCTCTGAGCTCCAGTTCCCACCAGGCCACCGAGTCCTAAGCTCCTTAAGCCTTGGACTGTCAGGTTCGCTCCAGGACTCTGTCCCAGGATCTCTCACACTACAGTTCTGACAGAAAAGGCTCACATTTACATAGGAATGGTTGAAATGCACGATTAACCTGAACTCCATCAGGATACTGGCCTTGAGAGTCTGAGGACACCAAAAAACAGCACAATTTAAGACAAGAAACTTTTTCTTAAATTGGATATTTTATGTATTTACATTTCAAACGCTATCCCCTTTCCTGGTTTCCCCTCCAGAAACCCCCTCTGCCATCCCCCCTCCACCTGCTTCTATGAGAGTGCTCCTTACCTACCCACTCCCTCCCACCCCCCGCCCATCCACCCACTCACTCCTGCCTCCACACCCTGGTATTCCCCTACACTGGGGCTTCAAGAGAGCCAAGGGCCTCTCTTCCTATTGATGTCCAACAAGGCCATGCTATATATGTGGCTGGAGCCATGGGTCCCTCCATGTGTATGTAATCTTTGGTTGGTGGTTTAGTCCCTGGGAGTCCTGGGGGGTCTGGTTGGTGGATATTGTTGTTCTTCCTATGGCATTGCAAACCCCTTCAGTCCTTTTTTGAACTCCTCCATTGAGAGCCCAGTGCTCAGTTCAATAATTAGTTTCGAACATCCACCTCTGTATTTGTCAGGCACTGGGAGAGCCTCTCAGGAGACAGACAGCTATATCAGGCTCCTGTCAGCAAGCACTTCTTGGCATCTAAAATAGTGTCTGGATTTGGTGACTGTATATGGGATGGATCCCAGGTGGGGCAGTCTCTGGATAGCCTTTCCTTCAGTCTCTGCTCCACACTGTGTCTCCATATTTCCTTCTGTGAGTATTTTTGTTCTCCCTTCTAAGAAGGTCTGAAGTATCCACACTTTGGTCTTCCTTCTTCTTGAGCTTCATGTGGTCTGTGAATTTTATCTTGGGTACTCTGAGCTTTTAGGCTAATATCCACTTATCAGTGAGTGTATACCATGTGTGTTCTTTTATGACTGGGTTACCTCACTCAGGATATTTTCTAGTTCCATCCCATTTGCCTATGAAGTTCGTGAAGTCATTGTTTTTGATAGCTGAGTATTACTCCATTGTGTAGATGTACCAGATTTTCTTTATCCATTCCTCTGTTGAAGGACATCTGGGTTCTTTCCAGCTTCTGGCTATTATAAATAAGGCTGCTATGAACATAGTGGAGCATGTGTCTTTTTTATATGTTGGGGCATCTTTTGGGTATATGCCCAAGAGAGGTATAACTGGGTCCTCAGGTAGTTCAATGTCCCATTTTCTGAGGAACCTCCAGACTGATTTCCACAGTGGTTGTATCAGCTTGCAATCCCACCAACAATGGAGGAGTGTTCCTCTTTTTCCACATCCTCACCAGCATCTACTGTCACCTGAGTTTTTTACCTCAGCCATTCTGACTGGTGTGAGGTGGAATCTCAGAGTTGTTTTGATTTGCATTTCCCTGATGACTAAGGACATTGAACATTTCTTTAGTTGCTTCTCGGCCATTTGATATTCCTCAGTTAAGAATTCTTTGTTTAAGCAGTATTACAGAGCAATAGTGATAAAAACTGCATGGTATTGGTACAGAGACAGACAGATAGACCAATGGAATAGAATTGAAAACCCAGAAATGAACCCACACACCTATGGTCACTTGATTTTTGACAAAGGAGCCAAAACCATCCAATGGAAAAAAGATAGCATTTTCAGCAAATGGTGCTGGTTCAACTGGAGGTCAACATGTAGAAGAATGCAGATCGATCCATGCTTATCACCCTGTACAAAGCTTAAGTCAGAGTGGATCAAGGACCTCCACATCAAACCAGACACACTCAAACTAATAGAAGAAAAACTAGGGAAGCATCTGGAACACATGGGCACTGGAAAAAATTTCCTAAACAAAACACCAATGGCTTATGCTCTAAGATCAAGAATCGACAAATGGGATCTCATAAAACTGCAAAGCTTCTGTAAGGCAAAGGACACTGTGGTTAGGACAAAACGGCAACCAACAGATTGGGAAAAGATCTTTACCAATCCTACAACAGATAGAGGCCTTATATCCAAAATATACAAAGAACTCAAGAAGTTAGACCTTGAGGGAAACAAATAACCCTATTAAAAAATGGGGTTCAGAGCTAAACAAAGAATTCACAGCTGAGGAATGCCGAATGGCTGAGAAACACCTAAAGAAATGTTCAACATCTTTAGTCATCAGGGAAATGCAAATCAAAACAACCCTGAGATTTCACCTTACACCAGTGAGAATGGCTAAGATCAAAAACTCAGGTGACAGCAAATGCTGGCGAGGATGTGGAGAAAGAGGAACACTCCTCCATTGTTGGTGGGATTGCAGACTGGTACAACCATTCTGGAAATCAGTCTGGAGGATCCTCAGAAAATTGGACATTGAACTGCCTGAGGATCCAGCTATACCTCTCTTGGGCATATACCCAAAAGATGCCCCAACATATAAAAAAGACACGTGCTCCACTATGTTCATTGCAGCCTTATTTATAATAGCCAGAAGCTGGAAAGTACCCAGATGCCCTTCAACAGAGGAATGGATACAGAAAATGTGGTACATCTACACAATGGAATATTACTCAGCTATCAAAAAAAAACGACTTTATGAAATTAAGAGGCAAATGGTTGGAACTGGAAAATATCATCCTGAGTGAGCTAACCCAATCACAGAAAGACATACATGGTATGCACTCATTGATAAGTGGCTATTAGCCCAAATGCTTGAATTACCCTAGATGCCTAGAACAAATGAAACTCAAGACGGGTGATCAAAATGTGAAGGCTTCACTCCTTCTTTAAAAGGGGAACAAGAATACCCTTGGCAGGGAAGAGAGAGGCAAAGATTAAAACAGAGACTGAAGGAACACCCATTCAGAGCCTGCCCCACATGTGGCCCATACATATACAGCCACCCAATTAGACAAGATGGATGAAGCAAAGAAGTGCAGACCGACAGGAGCCGGATGTAGCTCGCTCCTGAGAGACACAGCCAGAATACAGCAAATACAGAGGCGAATGCCAGCAGCAAACCACTGAACTGAGAATAGGACCCCCGTTGAAGGAATCAGAGAAAGAACTGGAAGAGCTTGAAGGCTCGAGACCCCATATGTACAACAATGCCAAGCAACCAGAGCTTCCAGGGACTAAGCCACTACCTAAAGACTATACATGGACTGACCCTGGACTCTGACCTCATAGGTAGCAATGAATATCCTAGTAAGAGCACCAGTGGAAGGGGAAGCCCTGGGTCCTGCTAAGACTGAACCCCCAGTGAACTAGACTGTCGGGGGGGTGGCAATGGGGGGAGGGTGGGGGGAACACCCATAAGGAAGGGGAGGGGGAGGGGATGTTTGCCCGGAAACCGGAAAGGCAATAACACTCGAAATGTATATAAGAAATACTCAAGTTAAAAAAAAAAAAAAAAAAAAAAAAAAAAAAAAAGAATTCTTTTTGTTTAGCACCGTACTCCATTTTTTAATAGGGTTATTTGTCCCCCTGCGGTGTAACTTCTTGAGTTCTTTGTATATTTTGGATATAAGGCCTCTATCTGTGGTAGGATTGGTAAAGATCTTTTCCCAATCTGTTGGTTGCCGTTTTGTCTTAACCACAGTGTCCTTTCCCTTACAGAAGCTTTGCAATTTTGTGAGATCCCATTATTGATTTTTGATCTTAGAGCATAAGCCACTGGTGTTCAGGAAAAATTCCCCTGTGCCTACGTGTTTGATGTTCTTCCCCATTTTCTCTTCTATTAGTTTCAGTGTATATGGTTTTATGTGGAGGTCCTTGATCTACTTGGACTTAAGCTTTGTACAGGGAGATAAGAATGGATCAATTTGTATTCAATTTGTAGAAACATGGTGACCTCCAGTTGAACCAGCACCATTTGTTGAAAATGCTGTCTTTTTTTCCCACTGGATGGTTTTCACTCCTTTGTCAAAGATCAAGTGACCATAGGTGTGTGGGTTCATTTCTGGGTCTTCAATTCTATTCTATTGATCTACCTGCCTGTGTCCGTACCAATATCATGCAGTTTTCATCATGATTGCTCTGTAATATAGCTTAAGGTCAGGGAAGGTGATTCCTCAGAACTTCTTTTATTGTTGAGAATAGTTTTCATTATCCTGACTTTTTTGTTATTCTAAATGAATTTGCAAATTGCCCTTTCTAACTCTATGAAGAATTGAGTTGGAATTTTGAAGGGTATTGCATTGAATCTGTAGATTGTTTTTTGGCAAGATGGCCATTTTTATAATATTAATCCTGCCAATCCATGAGCATGAGAGATTTTTCCATCTTCCGAGATCTTCTTTGATTTCTTTCTTCAGAGACTGGAAGTTCTTGTCATACAGATCTCTCACTTGCTTGCTTAGAGTCACACCAAGGTATTTTATATTATTTGTGACTTTTGCGTTCGGTGTTGTTCCCCTAATTTCTTTCTCAGCCTGTTTATCCTTTGAGTAGAGAAAGCCTACTGATTGTTTGAGTTAATTTATATCCAGCCACTTTGCTGAAGTTGTTTATCTGGTTTAGTAATGGGAAGCAACAAACACTTTTCTTTAATAGTTCTTAGCATCAGTGGACTCAATTCCTCAATAAAAAGACATAGACTAACAGACTGTATATATAAACAGGACCTAATATTTTGCTGCATACAGGAAACACACCTTAGTGACAAAGACAGACACTACCTCTGATTAAAATATTTTCCAAGCAAATGGCCCCAAGAAACAAACTGGAGTAGCTGTTCTAATATTGAATAAAATTGACTTTCAACAAAAAGTTATCAAAAAGATAAGGAAGGACAGTTCATACTCATCAAAATAAATCTACCAAGATGAACTCTCAATTCTGAACATCTATGCTCCAAATGGAAGGGCACCCATATTCATAAGAGAAACCTTACTAAAGCTCAAATCACACATTGCATCTCACACAGTAATAGTGGGAGGCTTCAAAACCCCACTCTCATCAATGGACAGATCATGGAAACAGAACCTAAACAAGACACAGAGAAACTAACAGAGGTTATGAACCAAATGGACTTAACAGATATCTATAGAACATATCATCCTAAAACAAAAGAATATACCTTCTTCTCAGCACCTTATAATACCCTCTCCAAAACTGACCATATAATTGGTCATAAACAGGCCTCAATAGATACAAGAAGGTTGCAATAATCCCATGCATCCTATCAGATCACCACAGGACTAAGGCTGGTCTTCAATAACAACAAAAAAGACAGAAAGCCCACATACACATGGAAGCTGAAAAATGCTCTACTCAATGATAACTTGATCAAGAAAGAAATAAAGAAATTAAAGACTTTAGAATTTAATGAAAATGAAGGCACAACATGCCCAAATTTATGGGACACAATGAAAGCAGTGCTAAGAGAAAAACTCATAGCTCTCAGTGCCTCCAAAAAGGAAATGGAGAGAGCATACATTAGCAGCTTGACAGTACATCTGAAAGCTCTAGAACAAAAAGAAGCAAATACACCCAAGAGGAGTAGAGAGCAGGAAATTATCAAACTAGGGGCTGAAATCAACCAAGTAGAAACATAAAGAACTATACAAAGAATCAACAAAACCAGGAGCTGGTTCTTTGAGAAAATCAGCAAGATAGATAAACCCTTATCGAGTCTAGCCAGAGGGCACAAAGACACTATCCAAATTAACAAAATCAGAAATGAAAAGGGAGACATAACAACAGAAACTGAGTAAATTAAAAAAAAATCATCAAATTCTACTACAAAAGTCTATACTCAACAAAACTGGAAAATCTGGATGAAATGAACAATTTTCTAGACAGATACCAGGTACCAAAGTTAAATCAGGATCAGAAAAAAAATTGAAACAGTCCCATTACCCCTAAAGAAATAGAAGCAGTCATTAACAGACTAGAAACTTGATTGTTACAAAGAGCTGAAAAATTGGGCAAACCACAATTACACAAGTAACAATAACATCTTTATACATTTCTATATTTCTATGAAATATAGAAACTTTATAGAAAAATTTACCTTTCACTACGTAAGCATACAGAGACACCTCTGTTTATGATACCGTCTCATGTCTGTATCACCTCACCCCATTTATCATTTAAATCAGTCTTGTTCTGTTAATCTCCATAATGGACTGCCCCCTTTCAAAGATATGTATGTATGTATGTTTGTATGTATGTATGTATGCATGTATGCATATATAAGTGTGTGTATGTGTATATATATGCATGCATGTATATGTATGTGTGTGCATGCATATATATGTATGTATTTATGTATGTATATATGTATGTATGTATGTATGTATGTATGTATGTATGTATGTATGCATGCATGTTCCTGGTGTCTGTGGAGGCCACAGGAGGATGTCAGATCCTTTGGAACTGCAGTTATAAGCAGTTGTGAGTTGCTTTGCAGGAGTTGGAAAATGAACCCAGGTCCTCTGCAAGAGTAGCAAATGCCCTAATTGCTGAGCCTTCTCTCCAGTCCCTGCATCACCTTTCTCATGTATCCTAGGTTGGCCTCAGATTTGAATGTAGCTGGAGATAACCCTGGCTCTCTAATCCTCTCAATTCACCTCTCAAGTTCTGGAATTATGCCACACACGGCGACACCTGGTGCACATAATGCTGAGGGTGGACTCCAGGGCTCACTCCACCATCTGAGCTGCTGTCAGCTCTAGGGCTTGCCTCTAGTGAGAATATAGAATAGACTGAGTGACAGAAGATTCCTAACTCAAGCAAGTGACTTATGCAAACTTCAAAAACTGCATTAGGCAAAAGGACAGCAGTCACCTGAGATTGGGGGCTGGGAACAGAAAGGCATTTATCCAGACTGGCATGGAATACTACATCGGAAGAGTTGAATTCAGGGGACCTTCTCATGCTGCGCTGAGTTGACTCAATGTACCTCCTTGTCTGATTCTGGGCAATCTTTTCACAGTGTATTTCCCCCAGGAAGGCTCATGGGAAATGGAAATTCCAGAACTACATTGTGTTTTTTATGGCATTTCTGTACCTTGACTGCAGAAATTTCAAAAACAAGGATCTTTGGGGTTTTATATTTTTTTTCTCATTTAATTTGGCACAGTGAATAAAAGCTCTTGCAACACAAATAGGAGGAGCAGAGTTTGGCTCCTCGGCACCATGTAAAACCTGGGCAGGCATGGCGGTCAGCACGCCTGAATCACAGAGCACAGGAAATGGAGCTGGGGGACTCCTGAGGCAGGGCAGCTGGCTAGACAAGCTGAAGTGGCGAGCTGTGACCTCAGGTGAGAGTTTGCCTTCATATATAATACAGGGAATGGTTGTGATCGAGGAGGACGCTGTCAACCTCTTACCTCACACACAAGCACACACACGTGGTCACCTGTACACAGTTGCCCCTCACATGTGCAAACACACATATAGACGACTCACTTTTCCTAATTTTTTTTAACAACTTCTGTTTTCACAATAATGTTTATGCCCATGAGACAATAGAGAGCACGTGATCCGACGGATGATGGTCCAACTGTTCCAGTCCATGGATGTGACAGAAGAAAAACGTGATTTAAAAACACTCTAAATAGTAGAGAAATTGTAGTAATGGAAGACTGGCTGGATAGCCTATCTCTACTGAGAGTTGCCATGCATTGGGAGGGGTGTGATGCTATCTGGAGCTGCCCCTACCTTGAACAGTGCCCATTGCTAGAGGAACCAGAGGCAGAGCAGTTTCTCCAGCAGGAAGTGAAGGAGGAGGTGTGCTGTAGATACAGGCACAGTGCCACAGCACCTCCAACAGGCCACACCTCCTGATCCTTCTAATCCTTCTCAATCAGTTCCACTCCTTGGTGACTAAGCATTCAAACATAGGTGAGCCTATGGAATCCCCTCTCATTTAAACCACTACAGCTGGAAAATGACTTATTCCAAATGGAAGGTAGTTGTTGCCTTTGGAGGTCGCTGGCATTTGAAAGGTCTGAAAATACCAGGACTGCTGTGAGGGCAAGACGAAAAGGAAGGAATGGCACAACTTGAGGGAAGTAAGCCTGTCAGTGGATCACACCATACCTAATCTTTGAGCTCATTCTCCAGGTGTAGCCATGAGAACCTTTTCAGGGCTCTGAAAGTCAACCCTCCGTTAAGTTACTAAGAAGCACATTCACTTACAAAAGTAGCCATGCCTTTGTAATGCGTTATGGTGGCTCCCTTCCCATGCATGAGCCAGGCATGAGGTTGGGAACCACCTGACTTGAGGCACCGCGAGGCTATCAGTGACCTCTTAGTGGTCAGTAGACTCTTCCCTGCCTCTTTGCTGTTGATGGTGACTTAAATATTTTCTGGCTTTATTAAGCTATAGTTGACTGATCTATATATTTAGAGTATTCAAGACAGAGTTTGGAAATATCCAGGGAAAAAGTTGGTTCTCTCCATAATCAAGATAGATTACTGTCAAGACAGGCACGATCCATCCGGTTTAGTATAAGGTGTGGGGCGGAAATGCTTGAGAACTATCAATTATAAAACCTCAGGTATATCACAGACTACTACCTGCTTTAGGGTCACCAACATGTACAGTTTTACATCTGCTTGTGGGGGCTATTGCTCAATACCTGACATGAACAGTTTGATGAGGAAAAAATTGTTTTGGCTCACAATTGCAGATAGTTTTGCCCACAGTTGTAGACATTTTTGCCTATGGTAGCTTGGCTCTAATGCTTGGGTAGAACATGTGTCACAGAGGAAAGGTAATCATTTCACAGCTGTCAAGCAAGTTAGCAAGAGATGCAATGAGAGTCCAGTATAGGATAGGACACTATGTGCACAGGCCCACCTCCTACTCTTTGATCCCTCCCAACAATACCATGGTGTCATGAATCCATTGAAGGCTTGATCTATTGATTATACTGGAACATTCATAAGCTAACTGTCTCTAGAAATACCCGCAAACTAAGAAGTGTGCTCTCCAATACCCTGGATGGTGTGTGTGTGTGTGTGTGTGTGTGTGTGTGTGTGTGTGTGTGTGTGTGTGTGTGTGTACATGTGCCCTGGTGTGCACAAAGATATCAGACAACAACTTCCAAAAGTTGCTTCTCTTTCTACCGTGTGGGCTCTAGGCATGAAGCACAGGTTGTCAGGCTTGCACAGCAGGCCTCTTTACCACTGAGCCATCTCTCCAACCCTTTATGTGTTCCTTAATCCAATCGTTTTATAATCAAAATTCATGTCACGTGACTCTTGAGCTTACTCATAACTAAAGGCCA